>NC_139939.1:37564282-37579282 GCF_963454915.1 Gymnoscopelus microlampas
TGTGTCTCTGTTTTTATCTTGAGCACATTGAGTCCCCTGTTTCAGGCATTGAGAATGGTGTCAGGCATGCACCATTCTCAAAAGTATACTGTATGGGTTCCAAAAATGGCTGTGTTTTGGCATCACCTTTTTGGATCAAATTTTTTGTCAAATGAGTATTAATGCAAGGCTCTCCATTTCGGCACTTCCATCCAGTTCATGATACAACAGGACAAAAAAAGAGAGCAATCAATTCTCTAATTCAGTAACCTCACACACAGTGAATGGATGAAGCTGGATGCCCATCACTCTGATGCTAATCACTCTGATGCTAATATGAAGTTAATATCTGTTCTCCAAAATGGAAATATGTTTCCACAAACACATGCACGCACGCACAAACGCACGCACAAACACACGCACAAGCGTACGCGCGCACAAACGCATGCACGCAAAACACACGCGCACACACACACACACACACACACACACACACACACTTTCCTTTGATGTTGCGAGTGTCTGGGTCTTACATCAGACGTCAGGGTCAAAGCCCTGAAAAGGCAGTCAGCTCACAAACAGTCAGGCACATCACAGAGAAAGAGAGAGAGAGAGAGAGAGAGAGAGAGAGAGAGAGAGAGAGAGAGAGAGAGATACTTTCTTTTCTTCTTGTACACAGGTAGAAAGAAGAGGAAGAGAAAAAACAGCTGCTCTGCCACATCGTCATCATCATCATCATCGTCATAATCATCATCATCTTCTGTCAATTTGGATGGAGCAGAGAGAGGAGATCTAAGTAGAGTAGAGTCCATTTACTCATTCATTGTGGGGTTTCATGAATAAATTTAGTGCAGGGTGTGTGTGTGTGTGTGTGTGTGTGTGTGTGTGTGTGTGTGTGTGTGTGTGTGTGTGTGTGTGTGTGTGTGTGTGTGTGTGTGTGTGTGTGTGTGTGTGTGTGTGTGTGTGTGTGTGTGTGTGTGCGCGCGTGTGTGTGTGTGTGTGTGTCTACTGTATGAGTGTATACAGTATGTGTGCGAACAAACAGTTCAGCGCACAACAGTGTCTTGAACCACAGGTCGGTGGTGATGTGCGTTTCGCCCGCCAGAGCGTAAAAGGTTTGTAAAATGTCAACACATCAAAGACAGTCCACAGGGAAAGAAGGGAGGACAGATGGGTAGCCAATCGTCTCGTTTGAGTGGAAACCTTGTACTGTGTGTCCAAAACTGTAACTTTTTACTTTACATTTTATTTTCAAAAATAGCAAAAATGTGCAGATCTACAGCTCACAAGGCGTTGCATTGTTGTGAGCTTGTGGGTAGCTTGTAGATCGGCTATTTTTGCAACTTTTGAGTGGCACGGTAGTATGACGAAGTAGGGCATTCATTTATGGAAAAAACACGAAAAGTTGAAATATGGAGATACAAGGATTCTGTCCGACTGCAAAAAAAAAACACTTCATGGTGTAGGTAATTCAACCACACGCCTTTATCTTCACAGCTCTCACACATCACTATGTTCACCAGCTGTAAGATGCACTGACACAAAGTGAGAGCTCATTTAGTGCTGCAGTGGTTGATGTGCAGAAGGAGGGCCGATCGGGAGCTTCATATAGCCGACGGTAACGGCACACAAGCGAAGCATATATCTTGTTTACATGCCTTACGGGTGTTTCTGGATTTGAGTTGGACAGAAGTTGGGATTAAACTATTCTGTTTTTTCTTTTTCTTTTTTATCTGCACAAGCAGGATTCAAAACATCGGAAGTGGGAGAGAGAGACAGAGAGAGAGATAGAGAGAGAGGGAGGGAGAGAGAGAGCGAGAGAGAGAGAGATACTGAGAGATGTGCTTTGAACTGAAGTCAGCATTGATCTAGATCATTACGCAATGATTTTTCAGGCGCCTAAAAAGCAGATGATGTTGTAGATGCTATTCTATCACATAGTTACATGCAACACAGGTACTATTACATAGTATTACATTACATATTGTGATTCAGATGCAAAACGTTGCTCATGTGAGTCCCTTGAGAGTCACCGCATTGTATTATAAAATTCATGAATTCTTATATAGAATTTCCTATAAATTGACTTTTTAAGTTTCTGATCAAGTAAATTCTGTAACAGTTCATTGTGAGGATTCACATGGGCATACACTAGTATATAAGTACACACATTTAAAAAAAACTACATTACAAACCAAAACATTATAGGCATTATCATGCATTGTGAATGATTATGAGGGTTGTATAACATATGTCTTATGAAACTGGGCTTCAGCATTGAGACCCTAGATGTTTTTGCACGTTGTGCATTATAATTGTGCATTGCGCATTATAACACGCAATATAATCATCATAATGCTTTTCATTCGTGTCCAGTTGCTCAACCAATGAACTAATTACTACGGCACGGCATGGGTTCAGATCTTGCTCACAACCTGTTTCAAACGTTATTCTCTTTCTCTACCCCGTCTCTCCTGAAATGACTGATGACTCAGAATGACTGAAAAATCATCTTTGAAAAAGTTATAATGCTTTTACAATGTTTTATATGACAGATTATAGAGTTTATTTGTGATGCATAATATCTCATTGTGATGCAATATGATAAACAAAGTTGGTCTGTTGGTCTGTCACACCTTACAAAGGAACCAGGTCTAAGGCAGTACTAATAAAACATAATGCTTATTATCAAAAATAATTATGCACAATTTTCTTATAACACCTTATGGGCGACACTTAGACTCTTCTACACAAGGAACTGGAAAAGAGAGAGGGACATATAGCATCTATAAAAATCCATCAGCACAAGGCAGCATCTCAAACTGATAAACACCTCTCCTGTGCAGTATACTGTATAATGATCTGGCAGGCTCACATCAAATGGATGAAAGACAGACAGAGGGGTGGGGTGGGGTGGAGCGGGGTGGGGTGCGGGCCAAACTCCAACAAAGCTACTGTATGTGCCGTTACATGCAGCGAGAGTTCATTAAGCCTGAGTATGTGCAGAGAGATAAAGGGCTCCAGCGTCAGGGGTTTTCCCCTGCTAGCATTTTGTCTGAACACGACTTTGCCCCGCGCTTCTTTGAATACTGTATGGACGTATGGCTGAGGGCGTATTCTCGTCAGGTTTCCTCAGATCCTGTCTTTCTTTCTTCCTCTCTTTCCTCCCTTTTTTTCCACGTGCGCACACACAGATGGAAGTTCCTTATCCTCTCCCCCTCTGTCTTTTTTTTTAATAGCATGCTAGTTAAACGGTACATGCAGCTATAGAAATATGCCTTTGATAAGGGATGAGAAATTGATTTATGGCCGGACTTTTTTATCATCGCTTGCTCATAACCTGCAGCCCCTGAGCATTATATCCTGTAGAAGAGAGTTTCTTCTCTTTTTTTTTGGGGGGGGGGACACCTGCTTTGATTTATGACCCCCATGGATTGAAAGAGAGAACAGAGAATGAGAGAGGTAGAGTCTGGCCTGTGTTGAATAGAATTCCTAATGTCTGTCCCAGGTTCAGTCTTCATTGCTGACCTGTGAGCAGTTCATCATTCAGAATCAAATAGAAACTTCTGATTATGATCATTCAGTCTGAATCAGAGTTTCTCAACAGGTGTTAATCAGCCCACATCACTTTTTTTCTTCAATTTTTTTAACGGAAACGGAAGTAAGATAGTTGGGACTTGGGACACCACTGGGAATGCATATAGGGAGAATGTTTTTTGACACCATCATCATGAGCATCAAACCAAGTTCCTTTTTTTCTTTTACAAATAAGGTTTTATTGCAGGGGTGGGAGATATATTACTTACTGTACAAAGGTACAACATACCGGCAATATATTCATGTAATATTTTAACACCTGCTGAGCGTACAGTAAAAACAAATCAGCCTAGAACATGACTAGCAGAAATGAGAGTGTTATGTTGATACATTTCTTTCAGAAAACTTTACAAAAATGTGACTTACAGTAATTAAACTGTAACCTAGAAAAGCTATGATATCCGGACAGTTGATTTAGAAAAATTATAGATACGATTAATATTATTATTTTACTGTACAATTGTTTTATTTTGGTTCTTATGGAGCAGACATATAGATTGTCCTATATTGGTAATTATAAAGTTGGTTTTGAGAGACTGAAATTGTTCGATGGAATGTGGAGTTGGCTAATGGCTTATTTGTTTAATTTTGTTTTGTATAGGAGCTGACGCATACAGACAATAACATGTAGACGTCTTGTTTAATGTAGTTGTATGTCAGGCATGTTGTATTTTATTTCATGTTATGTACTGTATATTCCTAAGTGTGTAATACTGCATTGTCATTGCTGCCCTTTGAGTTGGAGGAGTTGACGGACAGAGACATTAACCTGAAGACGTCTTGTGTATTTTATTTGTATGCCAGAGAGAGAGAGAGAGAGAATAAAAAGAGATCAACCACTCCAAAGAGAGATCCTGGGTTGTTCCATTCCTCCACAAACACAAAGCAAAGCTACACTGGCTACACCAGGTTTTAATGAGTTCTTCCATAGAAGTGTCACTTGGTCAGCCTGGGGTATGATGTTAAGTGACCTACCATCCTTCATACAGTAAAGTACTATAGGCTCATGTATTTAAATATTCACCATCAGTAATGCAATTTTCTAAGTAAGTAAAATTCTGTAAGAAAATACATATTGTGTGTTAAGGGTGCATATCTCACTCTGAAGATAATGTTTTTAATCTAGAAGTAGAGGGAAGTGCTTTGTCTATATTAAGAAAATTGGCATAATGTTTTAAGTAAAACTTAGCTTGACATACATTGAGTTGAGCACACTGTGTAGGGTGTGATAATATCATGTTTTGATTAGAGTGAATACAGTATGTTAATAAGTGCCTCTGATGCTCTCATGATACATTACAGTGACAAAATTACAGTATATTTTTTTGGTTGGTTCCTTGTGATGCTGCTGTCCTCCAGATGAGAACAGCTACAGTGGAATACCCAGGAGATATACTGTGTATAAAACCAGATTGAGTGGGTGCTGGATTGGGGGCGGTGGAGTTGGGGTGGCTTCCGATAGCTCTGGGATCTGCATTGGAGATGAACTTGGGCCAGAGGCGCTCCCCTTCTTTGTTTCACGGCTATCTTGACACCCACTCACACCAAAATGGGGGCGCGGCGCACTGCACCCGTGGATCTGCGATCCTGTCACCGATAGGCAGAGCAGCGCCACAGATTCCATTAAGCTCCAAATTAAAGCAGGCACATCAAAGGGTGCCTGTGAGGAAGCAGTGCACCGAGAGAGACGTGACACAGAGAGGAGGTGGGGGGGAGGGGGGCAAAAAGAGAAGCACTCATTTACGCAATCCCCGAATGTGACGGTGCCTAATCCAAATCAATATCTGTGAGTGGAGGAATATTGTTACAATGCCAGCGTGGAACGTTATTAGTTGGAAGATGAAAGCCTCAGAGCGGTTAGCAAGATGAAATTATATATTTTATATCGTGAGATATAATTGGAAAAATCTGGGTAACGGGTGAGGCTCGCAACACATTTTATTGTTAACGTGCGTGCGAACGTTGCCATCATGGCACCGAACAGAGAACAGCACTTCGTTTGGCACAAGAGAACCCGCGGTCCTTCATGTATCAACGGTACCTGACTGACAACTCAAGATGACACTCTTCCCACTTCACATGCCAAAACAAATAAATCAAACTTTCACACAAAAATTTCAGAGTACGTCATTTAGTTTCAACTGAATATTCTCTCTCCCTCTCTTTATTTCAATCAAAATATAATATACTGTATATAGTATTATAACATACAGTACACGCACATACACAAACACATTTTCTGTGTTTTTAGTTTATCGTCGGTGTCCAGCCGGGACCAGCTAACTCCATTTTCAGTTTTTTTTTTTTTTTTCATAAATCAATGCTATTGAACCCCCTTTACATCTGTGTAAAGTTTTTTTTATAATAACCTATGAAAAGTATTAAAAAGCGCCTCTGACGAAAACTCCATTGGATCCTCAAACTGTCCGTCAAAAACAAACAACTCCCCCCTCCTCTCATGCTCTCCACTGCTGCATACTATATATACAGGGTTTTTGCCAATTGTCAAATATAAATACTACATATTTAAAAAAACGTAATTCTGACTTTTTTTTTGACCAATTGTCAGATATAAATTTGGGCAGTTTTCACTGTGTAATTTCAGCGTTAAACCAATATGCAGGATAGGACTGAATATCACTCATGTCAGACTGCATTCATGCTTTACCCTCCACCTTTAGCAGAGACTTTAAGTGAACAGTCATTTGCTCTCGGCTCTGGTCACCGTTTTGCGGGGTGTTTTCACCAACCCAGTGACTGGAAGGTTTAGGCAACACACAACACACAACAGTGTAATAATAAAATGTTGATGGATAGGTAAATGCAACTATGGTTGTTATTGTTAGTGCAGTAGGCTACAGATTTGATAGGCTACAGATTCTATTATTCATGAATGTATTTTTCTTTATTGATATGCCATTTATTTATTGTTGGTGTGCCATGATTGCTTTTGTTAAATACATTTAGTATTGAGTATTGAGGCAGAATTGTTTGTTGTACTCAACTGTAGAAGAACAACAGTGGTAACAGTTAGATCCATGGATGTATCCAATGCATGTTAAACTAAAAGTTGTTTAAGTACAGTATTCAGCTTGATCTATACTTAGTATATGAGGATGGCGCACACCATAAATAGCTGATCTCCAAGCTCACAATGCGTTGTGAATGTGATGTGTTGTGAGCTTTGAGATTCATTGTCAGCTGTTCTTATCAATGATGGACAAAACCTCCTAACTCCACTCAATGATGGACAAAACCTCCTAACTCCACTTGAGCTGGATTTGGGTAAAGTGGTGATAATATAATGACACATGCAAGTATCTGATAATATATAAATTCACAATACCAAGTTTGATGAGGCAGTATTGCTTTGTTTTAAAAATATAAGGTTTTCTTCATTTTCTGAAAAATTTACATTTTGTTTTTCATTTCCTGAACAATTACCATTTTGGAGTTAGCTGGTTCCGGCCGGACAGCAGAGATATGTATCTTATTGCGATAATGCATTGGGTTCTAAGCCTTGCTGTTAACAAAATATACCCATTTGGGATTATCTTCAATTCAAGCGCATGCTATCCACATCGTCTAGGTGCCTATGCAAGGGATGTTAATAATCAACGGTTTAACCGTTAACTCATAATAAATAATTTTGAACAATTAATAATAACAGTTGCAGTAAACAGGGATCAAGTGATTCACAAAAATGCTTGTTGCATTGTAAAAGAAAACGTGGCTATACAATCTATTTCATAAATACAACTCATGGTAGTTAGTCGACGCATGCAACCAAGCATGTTTTTTGAGGCTTGAGGTTTTGGCAATTGAGGTGGTGCCCAATTCCCGGAGGGGTGGGGATAGACTCAAACACCTTTTTCAAAGGGAAACTTTTTGGATTTTTCCTCAAAGCTATGGTGTTTCCTGGTCTTAATGAGGAAATAGATTATTCACCTTTTGTTTTATAATTGTTATTTTCTGCTAAGGGTGGCTTGGAATTATTGTGCTCTTGTTAATGTTTCATGTATAGGATGCCTTTTCTAATTAATTCAGTATTGGAGATTCTGTTGTTGATGTACTTTGTTGCTTGATTATCCTCACTAGTCACCTGCTGAACCGACTATAATGTAGGCAGTGATGTCATTTCCTACTCAGTGGTTTGTGAAACCCAACGCGTAGGTGCATTTTTCATTCTTGCTATGCATACTATTAAAAGTTTTTTAACACAGGTTTTTCCACAAGAGGGCCTTGGTCTCATCCCTTTTTTTGCATCAAATCTGTCACCCAGTTGTACCAAAGAGGACCTTGTGGGAGATTTTTACTCCAGCCAAACAGTTGCGCTCCTTCCTCTCTTTTCTCTCTTTTTTCTACAAGCATGTTTTTTATTGGAAATACAGCATTTTTTTGCTGAGTCTGAGCAAAGAGCTATGTTCTAAAGGGTTAACACTGTGACGGCTGCTTTTTCATTGGGAAAGTAACTGTACCTTTTTCCCCCTAAAGTGAAAAAAAGTGCTTGGAGGCACCCATGGTACAAAACTGCAAACTGCATGACTGCTGCCTTAAGGGCTGTGTCCATAGAAAGCTTTTTTGAGCTGCCAGCACCTTTCTGCCATGCATTTGACAGCGGGATCTTCATCAAGATCCGCCACTAGACCAGTCGCAAGCATCCGGTTTCTGGTAGTCATGTTAACCATTTTGTTATCGTTATAGCTACTGTATTTCAGTTACAATATTTGTACCAATAACACAGATGAAGTAAGGATCAAAACTAGCAAAAAGAAATGCACCGTCCACTTTGGAAGTGCTCTGGAAATTCATATGTTTTATATCCAAAGGACTACGCCATGGATTAAAAAAAAGGCACTTCCTGTGGACACAGCCCCATAGGACTTTATCATATAGGATGCATTTTAGCAGCTGGGGGCATTGTTTTGTAATTGTTATCAATGTAAGTGAAGATTTTTGCTCGCTGCTTTTGCAGTGCAGGGTGCCCTGCGTTATTGCACTCTATTCGCCTCAGGTTTTTGGAGGAACGCCCAGTAAGCCCCAAGCTGAAAAGATTTCAACTCAAAGCTTTGTCTCTGTTCTGCTTTTTTGACTGCACAAAAAAGACAGTATATAGACACCCTGCATTTTGCTGCCTGCAAAACATGTCCCGTCTAAATGTGACCTAGACGTGACTCAGGGAATTAAGAGGAGGTTCAGAATCGACAAGCTGTGACTGCTGAGGGATTTTCATTTCATAACAATGTGTTTTTGCAGAATAAATAATATAATAATTTTAATCTTTGCCTGTTAACAGTGATGATCAGTTAACGAGGGTCGGCTATCGGTCAGAAAAAATAATCTCAATTAGCATCCTTTGCCTATCGTGTTCTGTATCAGTCTCTCTTGCGCAGAGCATGAGAGGTAAGTGAGGCCCACAGGGGACTAAATCATCTCTCAGATAATCTGTATTTATTTATCTATCCAGAGTGGAAAATTTGTGGACGTTCCCTCTGGGTTTTTCCAAGTGTTTCATCATCGAGAGACTGTCCTCGTTGAGATGTGAACTTGCGATGGAAAGGGAAGTACGAAAGAGGATGCCCCACGTGATTCTTGTCCACGCAGGTCACCTCAAACCCCTCCATCCCTGTTGCTTCATTGCTTACTGGAGAGGTTCCACGGCTTCATTCTTCTCGGTGTGCCGACCAGGAGGTCCTGGTCGGCACACCGAGAAGAATGAAGCTGGGTTTGCATTATTGACTCAGACGGTATACCTCTAATTCGCAATTCCTTCTATTGACAGCCCTCTTTGTGAGATAGAGAAGTCCTGTATCTGACTGTGTAATGATGAGAAACTCACCAATATTGCACCTCTAAGGACAACTTTGGTTATCCTTAGAAGTGCAATATTGGTGAGTTGTTATGTGTCTTATGCACACCTTTCTGTCAATAAACCCTTTGAAGAGATTATTTCTTGTAAGTGTTGTTTTGCATTGTATTACACCTGTGTCCTGTGTGTTCTCATTATCGCCAGTGTGAGCCGACAAGTCCAAATAAAGTTGTTCTGGGAAGTGCTCGTTTTACACCTGTATGTGCACGAATGTGCAATTTTGAAACAGGTGAATTATAGCAAAACAATAAATAAGAGCATAACAAATAAGAGATAACACAACCCTAACGCAAAAATGGTACACAAGATCTTCATCAATCACAACGCACAATATTGAATACAAACAAGCAATTTATTTTTGTGCTATGCAGAGGAAAGTTGATCGGAATTCCAACTTTCCATTTTGCCTTGGTAACAGCCATCATTAGTCCTATTAAAATACTTAGATGGACAAGCAGTTTTCTGGGTTAGAAAAGCACGAAATTGGATATGGCGAAGGGGGAAGGTGGGTCGGAGGGAGGGGGATGTTTGTGGTCCCCCTACAGCACTCTGCCTGATTGCATCGCCACGCAAGCGTGCCTTCAAAGCGGCCTCTTCCCTCCTAAACCCCCCCACTCCACCCCCACCCCACATCCCCACCCACCCTGTTTGACCAGATAAGGCCCCCTTCCCACTCGCCTCACGCCGCGGTTCACATCGCGAACAGGAAGAAACAGAGAGGTCAAAACTAGGGCCATATGGTCCCCCCCCCCTACCGACCCACACACACACACACACACACACACACACACACACACACACACACACACACACACACACACACACACACACACACACACACACACACACACAACGCTGTACCTTCAACTTCAACAAGCCGTTTTACTGTCCAAACATACTGTCTATAAAACAGTCCTGCATGGACTGTATGGCCCCGGCCCTGGCATCTTTACCTTTGATCAACTGTATGACGTTTACAGGGAGCATACGCTGTGTAACATGTGCTGGATGTTTGCCCAGACGATTGTATACATTTTTAACAAGAAGGATCTTGACTGATATATTGACTGACAGATTGATTGTTTGTTCCCCTTGTTTTGTGCCTCACACATGTGTCTGGTGGCAGAGCCTGGCCTGCCCTCACAAGGCACGAAGACAATACAGACAGAAAGCCAGTGAGACATTAGCCACGTTAACCTAGCATCCCTATTTTGAGTATATATAATCTCACGACGCGATGCATCGCAACACGATGTAAGCTTGAAGATCGGCAATTTTTCACTATTTGTTATACGACGATGAAGTATACTGTACTGTAAGGAAGCAGTTCTCAACCTTTTCTGAATCAGGGCCCACTTGAAAATCTCAAAAGCGTTTGCGGCACACCCTTCTGACCACTTAACACGGCAGCCGTTCGTTAAGTGGTTAAGTGGTCAGACGTTTGTTAAGGTGTTAAGTAGTCAGATGGGTGTGCCACGTCCATTTTCAGAGCATGCTTATTTGTGCCCCGGCTTGAATCAATGGAACTAACATTAAGTTCTTATTCATTGGTATCACAATGAATGTTTTTTTTTTCATTATCATTCAAATCATTAAAAAGGGTTTAGCCAATAAGTTGGGGGCCCACTTGCAATATCCTCACGGCCCACCAGTGGGCCCGGCCCACAGGTTGAGAATCACTGCTGTGGGGCTTAAGTGGTTAGGCAGGCCAGGCTGATGCCCCACAGTTGAGCCCTCATGTAGGATTTCCAAGGCGAAACGTGATCCTGTAAACCTCTGTCCTGCACAGAGTGCACGCATGTCCCCACACCCACGCCCACACCCACGCCCACCCACCCACACACCCACACACCCACACACTCACACACACACAAACAAAAACAGACAGACAGATGTGCAGCATAAGAGCTCTCAGCTAGTCAGAGAGTTGAAGGCACTTTGGAATGAGATGTAATGTAAAACGATCGATGCTCAACGAAAAAAAGAAAAGAATAAAAAGCATAGTGTCATTTGCCCTGTGGTATTTTTGGACAACTTGTAACACACACATACACACACACACACACACAATGATAAACCCACAAACGCACACACACACACGCACACCTCTCTTGGCCCTGGCTGCAGCCGCACAGACTGTGGGTTGACACATCAGGCACTGTCAGCACCTGTCACAGGTCGTAGATCACGTTGCAGTCAGACAGCCCGGCCAGCGCCTGCAGGTCTATATCAGTCAGGTGGCTTTCTCTTCCCAATATCTCTTCTTTCATCTTTTATTATATCACTCTCTCTTTGTTTGTCTGCCTCAATCTGATTACCTCATCTGCGATGGTAGCCAATACATGTACAGTACAAGCATTTGTCCTATACATTCAGTACAGTATGTACACGTTGCTAGACTGTAAAATGCTCTGTGTTAATTAAACACCGGGTCCATTTGGTTACATTTGTACACTCTTTGAGTTACAAATGGATAACAGTTAGGGTTTTACTGTAAAGGTAGTATAGAAAAGTAAACTGAACCTCAAAAGTTTATTGCAAGCTTTGGGTTGTGTGATCTTCCTCAGGCATACTGTAAAGGTAGTAAAAAGTGTTTTTTGATAAAAGCTGACATCATCTGTACCATACATCTTTCAACTACATCTCTCCCTTTTCTGCTTTCGTCAAACATTGTATCTCACCAGTTCTTGCCATTGCAACGTCTAATAACAAATCAGAAATTATTAACAGATATATACATGTCTTATTAAAATACTGTATGGCCAGATTGTGATTCCTAGATTTATATAATTACATGGAGAAACAGGTGAGAGAAAAGTAAATCCACCAGCATCACAAACGTATAAAACGCTGTGTAACAATTCATATTCTTGACTTTCAAGGTTCATGATTATATTTTGTTGGTAGGGGTACAATTCTTTTACTCTGGTTCCTCAGAACCGCCGCTCTGACCGATGTGCGACTGACCGACTTCAAACTCGCACATCGGTGAGGACTAGAGGGTGCTGTGCCCGATGTCGAGTCGTTCAGATAGGCGGTTGTCCAGAATGGCCGATCCGACTGATATGCCCATATCTAACTATATAAATGGCGAGCGACTTCCGCACCCTAGGTGCGACACCCCACAGCTCTGTTATCGAATAAACAACGCACCGCCACACCACATGTCGCCAACTGACTCGCCACGGCGGCCGCGCTGAATTTACGCGTCGCGTAGGGGACATCTCATTGCTCACTACACCTTTTCCACCGCGCAACATAATTAATTCTACTCACCAAATGTCGGACAAAACGGAAGGGGAGGCAGCTTCGTACCGTTTACCGTGCACACCACCGACACCGCACGGCGACGGGTTTCGCCGAAACAACACGAGCGGCCGCCATTGCACTCTGGCCATGTCCTCCACAACAGCACACACACAGCTCCTTTGCTTCAACCCCCCCCCCCCCTTCTTACGTACCTCCTTTGTTCCACCCAGGCCGTTACTTTCACTTCACTCATGTCTCGATCACAATATGTCCGTCCTTCACGTGCCATGTTCATCCCAAACACAAAAACAAACAGCCACAGCACAGCACGCTGCCCACGGTAATGTGGTAAACAAACCTGCCTAGGTTCATGACACCACAGGACTCGACAGTGATGTCATCATTATGCAACCCGGAAGTACAAATACCAAGGATAGGTCAGTGATGTCAGTCGGGTTGCCAAGTTTGCTGCCAGGTTTTAAAAAACAAGCGACAGAAACAAGCAAACCGTGCATGAAAAAAAAAAAAACTGCCGAAGGGGTCCGCCATGTTCCAGGGGGGTCCCCGGGGGTCCCAACACTCACAGGGGTCGGCGGACCACCAGGGGGTCCGCGGACCACCAAAGTAACAATCACTATTAACATTTTTTTTTTTTTTTTTTTTTTTTTTTTTCCTTTTTGGACACTTTCACTCCGGCGATTTGGGTACCCCAATATACACACACCCACGCTGGGCCCCGTGCGCGGCTGGGGTTGAGGGGGGCGTAGCCCCCCGAAACTCTAGTTATCCAATAATTGGGTAATGGGAGGGCGGGTGGGCGGGCAGGCCGGCGGGCGGACCACGTCACTCTGACTCAGACATATAAACAAACCCGATACGCCCATATACTGTATAGGAAGGTATATGTCCTGTATATAGGCAGGACAAATACAGTACGACTCTGACATAACCATAAACAAACCATATATAGGCATATATGGAGATCCGGTTGTCCAGAGCCACAGATCCGATATCGGTCACAGGCAGACAGAAATACAGGGACCAGAAAAGGGACACAGATAGATAGACAGACAGACAGGTACAACGGGTACTCTGACAACGGGTATGAGGGGTATTGCATAACTGGCTGGGGCATGCGTTCACAACTTGCAATGTCCCTGACTTGCATCATTCCTGAGTAGACTGGTTTCTACTACTATTACTACTACTAATAGCAATGAGGATGATAGTGATGATGATGATAACAGCAGTATTAAATGGCCCAATGGTCCTGGCACGTAAGGTCCTTGAAGGTGCTGTGTTTCTTTCCCATCTGTTCCTCTAACCTCCTCTGATTCAAAAATAAGACAATCAGAGATATTTTGAATGTCACACCCACACACACGCACCCACACACCCGCGCACACACACCCACCCACCCACCCACCCACACACACACACACACACACACACACACACACACACACACACACACACACACACACACACACACACACACACACACACACACACACACACACACACACACACACACACACACACACAGAAACAGCCTTCTTCCCACTGTCTCTAATCAGCTGCCACCATCAAAAAACACACATCTCTTTAATGACTTCACCTGAATAGGTGCTTTCCGCTTCTCGTCGGGAGGTAAGACACCCGAGGGCTTTTTCTACCTCTTTTTACCTTTCCCCTCACTCCCTCGCTCCCTCTCTATCTCTGACCCCCCCACCCCTCCTCTCAACAAGCACACTCTCAAACACACCTCCCAGAATCGCTGAAGCGAAGTGCTGGCGCTAAACACTTAATAATAATTACAATGTGCGGTTGGTTGCAGCCATTTGATGAATGGATGGAGGGATGGATACAGTCACCACATTAAAGACATAAACAGCTGATAAATAAAGAGAAGGATATCAAAGTGTTGAGTCAGGTTGAAGAGGAGAATGACTCAGAGGTGTGAGTCGCTCTGCAGCCATATCACATTCTATCTCTCTCTGTTTCTCTCTCTCCTTCCTTCACTCATTTTTATTTCTGTTTCTCTTCTCTCTGATTGGCTCACTTTGCTCTTTCTTTTCCTTTCTTTCTTTTCTCCCTCCTTCTCCCTCAGTCTCTCCCTCTTTCTTTTGTTAATCATTTTCTCTTTAACAATGTTTGTCTCTCCATCTCTCACCTCTCTGTCTCTTATTCTCTTTCACTCTCTCCATCGCTCTTCTCTGTCTCCATTCTTCCTCTTGCTTTATCTCCCTTTCTTTCTGTCTCTTACTCTGTCTCTCCGTCCCTCTTCTCTTTCACTTTCTCTCTCT
>NC_139939.1:37584282-37696782 GCF_963454915.1 Gymnoscopelus microlampas
GCCCTCCCTCCCCCACTCTTGCTGTTTCTCTTTTCTCTACTCTTCTTCCCTGCCTGCTTTTCAATTTCTACCCCCTCTCACTATCACTCTGTCTCTGTGTATTGCTTCCCCTCTCTTCCTCTCTCCACATGTCTGTTCAGGCTGTATCATCATCCTCTCTGGGTCTCTGGGTCTCTGCATCCCTCTCTTCTCTCTCCCTCTCTCCCCAATAGCTGACACTGTGCGTTCCTCTATTTAAAACAGGGACACACATTCTCAGGACTGTACGGCTGGCTGGCATGAAATAAGCTCACACTAGAGACACACACACGCGCGCGCAAGCTTCCACACCGACCGCGATTCTCCGTGTACACGCCAAAGCTGTTTTTGCAGAGCATTTAAAAGATAAGGCCAGCGAGTTAATGTAGACGCCCTGCCATAATACAGTTTTCTCTCTCTCTCTCTCTCTCTCTCTCTCTCTCTCTCTCTCTCTCTCTCTCTCTCTCTCTCTCTCTCTCTCTCTCTCTCTCTCTCTCTCCTCTCTCTCTCTCTCTCTCTCTCTCTCAGAGCTCCTGGGTCCTTCAGCTGTGTATCTGTGACAGATTAGGGCAGATCACTGAGGATTACCTCCAGCAGACACAGACACTACACGCTGACCAGAGCCTCTCTGCTGCTCTCTTCAGCAACGCCACCCTCTCCCTCTGTGTCACTACACTGATCCCTCTGAAATTTCACTCTGACAGTGTAAAAAAGGGGTCCCCTTAAGGGTCCTTCTCTCTCTCACACTCTCTTGCAGTCATTATTCCTCTAATCCTTTCTCAGGTTATTTCCCTCTCTCTATGCAGCCCATATATGTATCACTTTATTTTCATCACTCTCCCGCACGACTCTCACTTCTCTCCGTCTTCTTCCGTCTGACGCCTCCCCCCAGACCAATAGTCACACCTAATGAGGACTGGAGTGATTCATTCCAGTACATAGCAGATTGAAAGCCAGGGACAGATAGAGAGAGAAACGCACGCACGCACGCACACACACACACAGAAAGAGAGAGAGAGAGAAAGAGATGGAGACAGAGAGAGACAGACAGGGAGACAGGGAGAGAGAGAGAGATGGTATGCGAATATGCTTAGTTTCGTCAACATACATTTAGATAACAAGTCATGTAGTTCACAAGTTTTGCACTCATATTTGTTTCTGTTAGCAGACCTAAACACTGTCAGACGCCCTGTAAAGGCGCACTGGTTTACCACTCAGAGGATGCTTAGTGTCTGCGTGGCTCTCTTTCCTCTGGGATGCTGCTGCTGCAGCGTGTATATAGGTCAGACCCTCTTTTTGTTGCTATGGGCCCTTGATTGCGAGATCCATGGCATCTACACTCTCCCAGTTACTCGCTAATGATCACCCATTACCGAGTACATGAGGAGCACTCGGCACCCAATGCCAAATATCAAGACGAGAAATCATTATCATGTTTTCTTTGTTCTACGCTCAGCAACTTAATCGGGGTGCAAGTGTTTGCGTCACAGTGACACCCAGTGGCGGCATGTGGCGCTGCGGTGAGAAGAGGCACAGAGGGAGGGGGGGGGGGGGGGGGGGGGATTAAGGATGAGGGGTTTATCGGCCTGATTGTGATTTACCAGCAAGATTATCTAAAACTGATATCTTATCTTTGCCAATTTGAAATGAGACGCTTTGGGCAGTGGTGCACAAAGTACACAACTTTACTTCATTATTTGAGTAAAAGTTAAGTAGCCTATTTAACCAGGAGTACTTAATACTTAGGTACTCCTGGTTAAATAGCACTTAAGTGCAAGTGCTCTAATATTTACTTGAGCACTCATATTTTTTTTAATACAAAAGCATTGTTGTATTGTTTTGCACAATGTATTTACAGAACATTTAGACTGACTGAAACCAACGTCTGTCTGTCTGTCTCCATCTAGAACCACTGCGCAACACAAAGTCTAGAGAAATGCCCATAAAAGCTTGACCCCCCGGCATATACACACATACAAAACAGCCTAGCAGTGTTCTACAGGTATGTTTCCTCAGTTTAGGATTAGGATTGGGATTCGGGTTAGGGTTGGGTTAGTGTTAGGGTTAGTGTTGTTGAGGGAACATAGGGCAGAGTACGCTCCCATCTGATACAGCGGTGTGTGTGTGTGTGTGTGTGTGTGTGTGTGTGTGTGTGTGTGTGTGTGTGTGTGTGTGTGTTTATATTTATGTTTGTGTGTGCGTACATGTAGGCATTAATCAGACAATGGAATTTCTATAGATGCAGATTCTTCTAAACTGGTTAAGGGAGCACACTTGTGGTCGAAAGGTTCCCGGTTCAATCTCCCGGACCGGCAGGAAAACTCTAGGTGAGGAAGTGATTGACCAACACTCACTCCTCCCTCAACACCCATGCACTGCTGAAGTGCCCTTGAGCAAGACAAATTTCTCCAATGGAGCTGCTCAGTGACCAACAGTATAGGACTGTTGAGAAGGTTGAGGTTGAGAATTCTCAACCTGGTCAAACTTTTCAAACTTAAAGAAGTCCTAAATTGAAAGCTGATTTTAAAGTGAACCCTAAAAGTAACGAGAAAGGACAACCTTCATAGAAATGTAGTGGAGTCAAAATGATCTTTGAAATGTAATGGAGTAAAATCATGTTTTTAAAAAAGTTACTTAACTAAAGTAGGCTACTCAAGTAAATGTACTTGGTTACTGTCCACCACTGATTTTAAGGGCATTTTAAGGACAGAATCTTCCAGCCAATAATGTCCAGTTTGTTTACTTCAGAGTTGTATTATGTATACACGTACGTACATATGTTCGTATGTATGTATGTGTGAAGGGCCACATTTTATGTAATCCCGACCCTAGTGTGTCAAAATGATGGGTAAAACCTTTAACCCACAATCATTTCATAATGGAACATCCCATACACACAGACAGTAGGCTATGCTCATACTGTATGTGCTCCCACACGTGTGTGTGTGTGTGTGTGTGTGTGTGTGTGTGTGTGTGTGTGTGTGTGTGTGTGTGTGTGTGTGTGTGTGAGAGAGATAGCTTAAACTCACGTGTTTACCCAAATGTGTGTACTCAGAAGTGGGAGAGTGCTTAGTAGTAGTATGTGCATGCCTACACGTGTGTGGTATGTGCAGTGACTGTGTATACACACTCGTACACAGTCTGCACACATTTCTGTGTGTGTGTCATGTGTATATACGCGTGTGTGTGTGTGCGTGTGCATGTGTGTGTGTGTGTGTGTGTGTGTGGAGCAGGTGTGTTTAAGCTAGGGGAAGGGGGCATGCAGGAGGGGTGGAGGGGGGGATCGCTGAGACCACAGACCCCACCTGGACTCAGAACAAGCGGGGGGGACAGGGGACCCGGGACACAACAAAGGGCCAGACGGGGTGAGGCGCACGAACGCCAAAACAACAGCCGAGGTCCCCATTGTTCTCCCCCTGTTTCATCTCCACCTCCTTCTCTCCAAATATTTGGAAGAAACCCCTCTGAATAACATACTGGTACTGAGAATATTGCACTCTGTATATTGTTGAAAGGAACTCTGGCGGTCCGAGTTTTTCGCTCTTCAAAGGCACTTGGGTTTGTTTTGTTTGGGTTTTGTTTGCTCCTGTATTTGAAACGCCGACTGTGATTTCGTGGATATCTCGTTGTTCCAGGATTTCAGATTGTTGGGATGGACGAGAAGTGCCTGCTGCCCGCACATTTATTTTCGTTGCGTCACATGACTCATTGTAATTTCAATACATGAGGGAAACGGGAGGTTGAAATGATGCAAGAAATAATAACAATAAAAACATCTAGGTCCTGTTTCCCAGTTCCGGTACTGAAGGGACATTCGCAGAAAAATGCAGATTTCATAATGGCGTCTTCATTGTTTTAAACTTCAAATAAAAGGGAATACAAAATATTCCTCTATATTATACATTTCTCACATGCCTCACTTTAGCATTTTCATACCAGAGCAAATGGAAAGATGGTGATTAACCCATTAAGACCTGAAGCCGACTCTAAAAATGTCTTAAAAAAACCTACGTTTCTATGTCAGTGGTTCTCAATCTATTTCATGTGAAGGACCCCCAAAATTATATGTATGCGGACCCCCATCTCAAAATATGCTGTTCCAGGGACCCCCCCAGAAGCAAAGATTTTAGTTACAAATATTGGCTTTAAAAATATATATATATTCAAAGATTTGCACACATTTTCAAGATTTTTCAAAAATAGCAGATCTACAAGCTCATAGCATTAAAGTGGTTACACAGCGTTCCCAGTTTGAATGGGTTAAAAAACAAAAAAGTCCACGGCTCTGTGTCAGCGTTAAAAAAACGGTTCCAAAGACTGTTGGAACCGCTCTCGTTAATGATGTGATCAATGGCAGCCAAGCCTTAAAGCACAGGCACAGAGACCCCGGTTACGCAGTCTTCTTATGGGGGTCGTTTGATGGGCCCAGTTCTTGGGGACAACCCCCCCCCCCCCCCCCCCCCCGGCATTGATTGGACCCTGAGGGTGCCCCGCAGCGATCGTGGCCCAATCGTCAGAGCCCTATAACTGACTGACAGCTCTTAATGATGTGTGGCAGCGCCGGGGTGTGAGGGACCGGGGCGCCAGAGCAACAAGGCATCGGCAGGAACTTCAATCGGCCCCATGTGACGTCCCAAGAGTCTTTTTTTTTATTTCTCAGCGAGCCGCGATAGCAAAGAGGTTAAAAAAGAGAGCAAGGAGCCCCCCGTGGGAGAGGCAGACATACATTGCCCCCCCCCACTCCCATGGCTTTGAATATTCCCCCCGTTTTGCTGCTCTCTGTCAGTTCTCTGTGCAGGAGACTACACAGGACAGAGATGTAAGGGACTGGTGGGCGTTGGTGGTGTTGGTGGGGTTGCTGGTGATATGGCATGCAGTGGCTTTGTGAATTTTTCATGAGGAAAGGGGAAAAAGCCACATTCATTCGTGTACCTTTCGTTCGGTTAATGCCCCGCAGTTGGATTAGGTGTTTGGATCCTGTCAACTTGTTTGTCTGTGTGGAACAGCTCTGTCATTGTGCCAAATTGGCAATCTTCTTTTAACAAATATTTGACCCAAGATATTCGGAACGAGACGAAACCGCTTTAAGCTTGCTTTATACTTCGTCGTATGGCGGTGATGCTTGCTGAAAATAGCTGATCTATAAGCTTGTAGATCAACTATTTTCGGCGCTGTTGTACAACAGAGCATAAATTAAGCATTAGAACATCTGAATTACCCCTAAGGATTCTCACCCAGGGTAGAATAACAGTACAATTTGCTGCACTGAACATCTTTGACCCTCTCCAGAGTCTAATAATTTTCAGTGGGTTTTTCAGTGGCCCGCCGGTCCCAGACGTGGTGTTTTGAGGTTTTGCTTTGGGATTCAAGAGTCTTCGTGGCACTGGCATAGCAACGGAGGTTTCAGTAAAGTGCCAGCGAACATCAGATTAACAAATGGCTTGCAACAGTCTGGCTTTTTGATTCGATGGAAGGGCCCCTCTGTTGTGAAACATGGAAGTGAAGGGACTAGTTCTAGCAAGCCAAAGAGGGACACCAAAGGGCCTCACTGGGGCCGGGGGGAGGAGGAAGGGTGGGGTTGTGGTGGGGGTAAACAGACTCCATGTGGCAGCCCCCTCCCCGTTCATCAGGGGGAAAGCGAACCCATGGCCCATAGAGATCCTAGAGAGTTCTAAAGCCAGAGATCGTGAATTATAGAACAAAGTGAGGAACGAGTCTTCTGAGGTTCTCTTCAACATCCCTCCATCACTGGGGAGGGAGAAGGGGGTGTGTGTGTGTGTGTGTGTGTGTGTGTGTGTGTGTGTGTGTGTGTGTGTGTGTGTGTGTGTGTGTGTGTGTGTGTGTGTGTGTGTGTGTGTGTGTGTGTGTGTGTGTGTACTACTATATGACAGCAAGAGACTGAGATACAGAGAGCAAGTTCTTCAACCCTTCCTAAGTAAATAGTGTTGAACCTACAGTACATCATTTGAGAAGCTGGGTCATTTGCTCCGTGCCTAACAATCTCTAAAGATCATTGCTATACCACTTATACAAAATAAACAACAAATATACATCAGCTAATTTATGGACAGAATGACAGACAGACATGCAGGCAGGCAGCCTACAATGGTTTTGCAGTAAGAACTGATTACACAACGAAATTGAGAAATGCAACTATCATTGCGCTGGACTTTTAAATTAAAAAAATATAGTCGTTCAAGTATAAAAGAAAACATTATTTTGTAAATACGACGAAGTATAAAGCAAGCTTAAAGCGGTTTCGGTCTCGTTCCGAATATCTTGGGTCTGAACTAGGTTTTACAGTAGGCCTACATCTCATCATACAACATGAACTTCTCTCCGAATGCTCATTTGTACCAGCATAAATAGTTATTTGAAAGATAAAAGCAAACATGTTTGTTTTGTTTTGTTTTTTTGTTTGTGTTGCTCTTTTTATGGGGCCAGGCTTCCAGCATGGACCCATATTGTTATTCGCATTATTCCGTTTCTTCTTCTGCCACTTTTGGCAGTTCTGGCTGAACCGTGCAGTCGCTTTTTATGAAACTCGGCCATATGATAGATGGTCATGAAAAACGATCAAGAAATAATTCTCACAATCTTTCGTCAAAAGGTGGCGCTATAGCACTCAATTGAAAAATGCCAACTTTGAACAGGTACAACTCATGCCGTGTTTGACCTACAGCCATGAAACTTTGATGCACACATGCGTCTCCTCATGCTGAACAACTTTCCCACTCTGACTTTTGACCTCTGACCTTTAGATCTCCCACCATTTGGAATTATATGAAAAACAGTTAAAACCTATCTCCTCCTGGGATTTTTGAGTAATCTGCACGAAACTTTTTACACATGAACTTTGGACCTATACCAAAAAACGTTTGCAAAATATCTTCCATAAGTGAAAAAATGAAGCTTTAATGAGCCAATGAATATTGCAGTTTTATGACAATTATTCATCTGCCCCTAACCACATACATGCAGACTTACCATTCTTTGAAACTTTGCAGAAATGTAAAGGGCCATTCCAAATATCACTGAAACCAATCTTACTCCAATTGGTCAAACGGGGGCGCTATAGCAATTTTTTGAAAATTGAAACTTTAAACAGGCAAAAGTCATGCCTCGTTTGGCCGACAGCCATTAGACCTGCTTACACATGTGCCTTGACTAATGAGGAACACATCTATCACGTTGACCAGTAAGCACCGCCCTTAGATTGTCCGCAATCTTGAGCAGTTTTGAAAAACACTTAAACCCAGGATTTTTCAGCTATTTGCGTGAAACTGTATCATCATTGTGATCTCCTTTCACAGGTTCTTGTCTGTTGGTGGCTTCTCGCTTAAATGTGTGCCCCACAACCTGAAGGTCACCAGTTCAAGCCTCACTTGGTGCAGACTTCATCTAAGTTGCATTTCACACAACATGACTATCAATGAATACATCTGCAATTGTTAAAGATAACATGAAATACTTAATTGAGTGTTTTTTACATACAGCTGATCTACAATCTCACAACTTTTCAGATAGCAATGAAAGTATGTTTTTTCAATGTATAACATACTTCATTGTGAAAATAGCCAATGTACAATCTGACAACTTTTAATGGTTTGTGAGCTTGTAGATCGGCTACTTTCACTAATTTTGGTTCTGAGGAGATGTACAATTTCTTCATTGGTAAATGGTTTGTGAACGAGTGATCTTAGTGTTAGTGAAACAGGGGCTTGGGTCATGACAGAAGGCAAGAGTTTGTGATCCTCAACAGACAATATCAGCCTGGACAAAGATATAGCACTATAGGTAGTGTTGCAGCTACCTAAGAGTGCTTCATGACCGTAAGGTTGCCGGTTCAAGCCTCACTTGATGCAGACTCATTTAAGTTGAAATGCAAAAAAACATGACTCAATCTATTCCGTTTCCATGGCGCTCTCTCTCTCTCTTCAATCTATTCCATTTCCATGTCTTTCTCTTCAATCTATTCCGTTTCCATGTCTCTCTCTCTGTCTCTTCAATCTATTCCATTTGTCTCTCTCTATGTCTCTTCAATCTATTCCGTATCTCTCTCTCTCTCTCTCTCTCTCTCTCTCTCTCTCTCTCTCTCTCTCTCTCTCTCTCTCTCTCTCTCTCTCTCTCTCTCTCTCTCTCTCTCTCTCTCTCTCTCTCTCTCTCTCTCTCTCTCTCTCTCTCTCTCTCTCTCTCTCTCTCTCTCTCTCTCTCTCTCTCTCTCTCTCTCTCTCTCTCTCTCTCTCTCTGAGGGGTGGCCATAGCTGAGTGGTTAGTGAGCCCGCCTAGGGAGCCAGAGACTCTGGTTGCACCAGGTACGATTCTAGGCCAGGTCAGCAAATGTGTCGATGAAATGAAATTTGTCCCTGAGCAAGACTCTTAACCCCTAATTGCTCACAGGCACTCATTGGAAACAAGACCGCAAGGACTTTCATGAACTGACCTGTTAAAGGAATTATCATTTCTCTTTCTCTCTCCTGGCCCCATATTATCGCTGCTTGCAGCTATATTCTTTCATTTATTTTTCTTCCGTTCTCCCTCGTCTCAACACCCCAAAGCCATTTATAAGCACTTTGGTAATAGGGACCAGAGAAGAAGGATTCATAGGAGAAGAGAAAGAGGCGCAGCCATTGGGAAGGAGAGAGATGGAGGGAATGTACTTTGATGTACTCATATAGATTAAGTAAATTCTACAAGCAATATCTACAAAAATATATATATTATAGTGTTGGGTACACCAGGCACAGCTGGACACGTTCTCTCTCTGCTGGGCGTCCTTTCAGGATACTAAACGGCTTCAGAATGAAAAAGACAGACGTCTGTGTGATCTGTGGTAGCTTGAGATGTGTTCTTTGACCTTGTAGACAGTTTCACATAAACTGTTCCCCAAAGAAAGGCGGGATGCCTTTTTTTGTACTTTTTTCTTACTTGTCCCCGCCACCCCCAACACAGGAATTTCCTCCTCACAGTGCAAGAAATCTGAACTTTTAAGAAGCTACAGTTCATAGTTGCTTAGATATGTGATATGTTTCGCAGCTTAAAAGAGACTGGGCAACTAGGCAATGCTAAGAGGAGCACCAACCATCGCCTGAGCATCTAGTGTACGCTGCTAATGTTCAATAGGGATATTTGATAAAGAGAGGGGAGAGAGAGAGAGAAGAGGGAAGGAGGGAGGTGAAGAATGAGCGAGAAATACAGAGAATGAGAAAGACAGACAGATAAAGATAGAGAGAGACAATGCCAGACAAAGGGAAGAAGAGAGTGAGAGAAAGGCAGATCAAGAGATAATAAAGAGAGAGAGAGAGAGACAGAGAGAGAGAGAGAGAGAGAGAGAGAGAATATTACATAACTAGTTGTGAAACTGCCAACACCTTTGAATTTTACTTTTATCTATCAATTTTGAACATTGTTTGCAGAGTGAGGAGTCATTTAGCCAGAGGCAAGCAATAGAAGAGTAAACCTCTAACCACAGCAGTGTCAGCTCCACAGATAGCAGGCTGTCAAACTCCTAGCAAACTAGTTAGAATGCACCGCAACAAGGCAGATGACCCCAACTACTTAAGTATTAAAGGGGAATTTCACCAATAATTCACACAACATCTCCAACTGAGAGCTTTCACTACAGTCTGTAGTTCATTTAGTTGGGATGCTTTGTTTGAATTTCAATTTCTAAAAAAAGCCTAGAAAATGACTATAAGCAGCTATGTGGCTAACTGTATATGGCTACTTAATAATTTGGAACCTTTTTGTTTTGAATTTTGCAGCCCCATTTTTAACACGTTCTGATATAAGTAAACAAATGCAAACCATTATCGAATGAACTGAAATTATGGGCAGAATAAATATAATAAAAGCGTTCTTGGTGAAATGTTATATTACTGTCAGCACAGAATCTCCACTCAATGCTTCTTATACCATGGCCGAGTATATGTGTTTGTTTGTGTGTGTATGTGTATGTGTGCGCGTGTGTGCATATTGCCTAAACTTACTGCACTCTATTTGGTCTAATATGTACAGTATTTGTTCAACATTCAATGTCTGTTTACTTTCCCAGCTCATGTTTCACGGTTTGCTGATTTGCCCACAATGTGTTCAACTTTGCACCTGTTACAGAATGTGTTGGTTGGTGCCCTTTAGCAGAGCTTTCCCATTCCATCATGCTGTAATGAAAGCACTTTTCTTACCTCCTGCAAATTTTGCAATAAAATGTACATTCCATGGACTCTATTTAGCAGACCTATTCTTAATCTTTTGTGTTCAAAAGGAATTTATACTCATGTTAATTCATGCTTATGTACTATTATTACACTATTCTAATGTATCACATTATTTTCTATATGTTGTAAATGTTGTATGTAACAGAGATATTAAATTCCATCCTGTAGTACCAAAAGCATTTTATCTTCATCTGATCAAATCAAATTCACTGGTCCAGTGTCTGTTTGGATGGGAGATGCTGGGTGACTGACCATCATTTCTCTGCTTGGGTCTACAGATCAACAAACTGATGTTTGCTAAAGAAAACTCTGCCTGGCACAGTGTGTGACTGCTGCTGTTCCCTCTTTGCCATGCAATTTGTATTTGTTTAGGGTGTTAATGAAAGGTTGCATTAATAATTCAACATAAATGAGGCATGTGATTCCAAATTAACAGCAGCACAAAAAAGGGGGAGGGGGGAAGAGGGCAAAAGACAAATCTTATGAACAAGGTCTGTTTGTCTGTTGCTGCCCTCTTGTGGACAATTCCAGTATCTGAATGAAGGACTGTCATGACTTAATTGACTGGTCATCTCCACCAGGCCCAATATTATAGTAGATATTGCTTTCGCACCAGCATGCTAGTGTGTGTGTGTGTGTGTGTGTGTGTGTGTGTGTGTGTGTGTGTGTGTGTGTGTGTGTGTGTGTGTGTGTGTGTGTGTGTGTGTGTGTGTGTGTGTGTGTGTGTGTGTGTGTGACAGTGTGTGTGTGTGTGTGTGACAGTGTGTTTGCAGCTAATTTCACAAACTTTCACCAATTCTTTGTTACAGAAACATGACTTTTTTTGAGAAATCTCGGTAGTGACATGTACTGTATGTGACAATGAGTATCAAAGAGCTTTTTGACAATCCAAAGCATTTGGCTGTAATTGGCTTACAAAAATAGTGGGAGGGGCCTATTAAAAAGAAAAAGAAAAGAAGAACACGGTACATACGTCCAGTCACCCCAAATCCGAATCACATACTGTATATTGAGGGGCCTCTATAGAGAGCAACTCCAAAAGCACATCTGACAATAGAGGCTGCCACAAATGGCAAGAGTTGAACTGCATGTAGAAACGCAATTCTTCTCAGCAGGCTTCCTCCATTCTTAACAGCCACAATCCACGATTTGCGTAGGGGCAACCAATAACCATAGTCTCACTTAACCAGACGATCAGAGATCTCCGCCTACTGAAATACGTCTGGTGACATTTAAATTCATTGAATGAGCTTGGACACCAGAAAAAAAAAACATCAGTAACAAACCTACGCCCACTGCTTTCAAAACCAATCCTTATACATCCCAGTATGAAGGACCGCCCCAATGTCTTTGCGTTGGTTCTGTGAAGCTGTTCTTTTTTTTTTTCATTTCCGAATTGTTTCCACACAATTTTAGCCCATTCACTGAATTTAGAGGTTACCAGACTTATGATTAGGCGGAGATCTCTGCTCGTCTGGCAACGTGATTCTAGGGCAACCACCCTTTGCAATTTCTCGAAAATTGTCTAGTATGTATGTCCAATTGTCCATAGATGGCTTTATCTGCTCTCTCAAACAACTTTATCATTTCTATGTCAATTTAGACAGACATTGGTGGCAACTGTCATTCACATTCCCGCCCTGATAGGTGTTCCCAATCTGGCCCTGCACAAACATAACTGATGCAAGGCATTAACAATCTACATCCTTTATCATAGCTCTTTCCAACTATTTCCCTATGCCTTTTCATACATGTGCACCATGCCAAAACAAAATAATCACATGCAATACACAGACACAATGATGGAGGGAGGTACGGGCATACCAATTTGTGGTGTTTTGAGCTCCACTGTTGATATGTCAAAGGGTTGCGATTACAATCAGGGGGAAGGTTCTTGTTTGGTATTTGGAGTGATCCCCGTGGGTAGATTACTTCTCTGCATGTGACCCATCCTATTAGGAGCAGTGAGCAGCGGCTGGGGGCACACAGGGAGCAATTAGGGGTTCAGTGTCTTGTTTAGGGACACCTTGACATGAAGTCGGGACGAGCCAGGAATCAAACCGAGAACCTTCTGATCAGAAACAGCCGCTGTATATCCCGAGCCACTGCTGCCCCCTTATTGATACAGTTGCTGTATCAGTTGATGCTGAAAGGTCACCAGCAAGTCTGGAGGAACTAAATTTGACTTTTCACCACTACAACAATATCACTGTACCACTACAGCTTAATGCTATATATCGAACATCAAATATCACTAATCAGTTCAGAATGTGTTTTATTGTGAAGAAGACAGCCCTCTCCCCATTCTGTCTTTTTAATGAAGATACAGGACATCTGAGAGGGAGACAGTATACGAAAGGCACATTTGAGAATATGTGGTATAAGTAGGCCTATCCAATGGTCATGGTAAATATGTATAACCATCCATCCATCCATCCATCCATTCATCCATCCACAGTTACCTTGTTTATCCGACAACCCATGAGGATCAAATAAATGCAATTCCTGTGTTTCTGCAGAAATTAAAGAAATAACAATACTCAAATAATAGATTTGTTGTCTATGAAATGTAAATACATACTGTATGTAGGCTATATTAAATGTATCTTCTGTAAGCTACTGTGTATGTTCTGCCTGCGCAGAGCATCTCCTTAAACAGAGAGACAATGTTTTCAATGTTCAATGTGCTTTTGCTTCACATTTGTGAAGCAAAAACTGTGTGAAGCTATCTATCATCCATCTCACATAGCCTACATAAACACATAGAAAATCGAATTAATATGATCTTATAACTCAAACAGTGAGTGTGATCTTGCTAATTCACGCCAGCTCCAAGTCCAAGTCAAACCACTACCTAGAGTTAGTAAATCTTTAGATCACAACTCTTTCATTCCTTTGCATCCCCACTACTTTCTGACTTCATCTACTCCCCACCCCGACAAACTAGCCTACACCGAACTCCATTCCCCTTGCTCAATTAACACTGTGGGTCCACGCACTTTCTCCGAGGGTGTGAATTATTTAACAATGAATTATTAATAAATAATAACAAAGGGCTCGTGGGAGACGCGGGCGGTCAATTAGGAGAAGGGAAGAGTGAGCGCAAGCAGCAGGGGGGCGAGCCCATAGTAGCAGGGATCTCGAGCGCCCGATCTCGTGCCTCATCATTATCACCGCCCGTCAGACACAATTACCTCAGCTCGCGCTCCCCTTCTGCCTCTGTGCTCCGACACTTCAAACAACAGGCACGTCCCCGGCGCCTCCAACGCCTCGGCTTGACATCCCCCCATTTTATTCTCCTCCTTCTCCACCCTACTCTCTCCCTTTCTATCTCTTCCACGTTCCACTTTCAAGCGGTATCTATCCCCCCCTCTATCTCTCCATCTAATTTACAGGTGTACACCTGTAAACTTGAAGTTGATTCTAATCTAGCTGTCTCCCTCACTTCCCTATTTGTCTTGTTACAATTCATAATTTAGTCATCAATGCTCTCGACTCAACAAACAACAGGGTAAAAGGTCACATAGTGTAGGCAAAGAAGAGTGGGCACTAAGGAAGAGTGGGCACCTTGATGTAAAATTGGCTATTTCTTCCAAAATGTAAAAAGAGTAATTCAAAGTATACATGATTTGAAAATGCAAGGTCCATCATTATCAGACCTAAATGTATTGTGGTTCAACTTCTTGTTTATGCCCAAAATGATACAGGTTTTGTAGCAATTTGTAGCAATTGCATAAATATGAAACCTTAATTATCGAATGTTGAAGCATGTTCTAATCATGTATACTTTATATTACAAAGGAATACTTCAGACTTTTTTCCTATCAATTACTCAACCCATGAAGCCTTGAATTCTTTCTCGCATTCCTGAGCCAATAATCCAATATTTGACTAATTGAAGTTAATAAGACACCAATCTTAACTAGAATAAAACCATATTTAAAACATTGTTTTTGAACATGAATCATCAGCAGGCTCATCAGTGATTACACGGCAAGAGTTGTTTTGGAGTTTATATTATTCTTTTATGTACTTTAATTTTGGTCTCCCGTAGCAGAGTTGTTTATAACCAACGATAAACAAACCACATTACTATGACTAGACATAACCATAAATAAACCACAGCCACATCACTATGACAACATAACCATAAACAACCCACAACCACGTCACTGTGATTCATTGTGATGTCATTATGATGACCTCAATGTGTTGTCATGGCATCAGGCGCAAACAAATCAGTCAGCTCCATATATGGGCACAAAAGGGGGCAGCGATCACCATGTATGGGCATTAGGGATGCACAATTAATCTGTCATCATATCGTAACGGGCCGGCTGAAGTTGGCCTTAAAATGCTATATCGGTATCGAACCGATATCAAAATAATCTATCGCTTTTATTTTATTTTATAATAATTATGTTTGAACGTGAAGCTGAAAAGGCCTTTTGTGACGTTGAAGGCTGCCGATTCAATCAACTGTTTTCTGGGGAAGCTTTCAAAAGGGTCAACAAGTTGGAACATTTCAATAACGGTGCAACCTTAGTTTTTGTTTATATGGCTTTTTCTGAAAGGACAACATTTGAGCTTGTTTTGATACAACATTGGTAAATACCGGTTATCGACCATGACAGCAATGTTGACATTGATTATCGGTATCGGACAGAAATGTCACATCGCTGCATGCCTAATGGACATAAAAGGGACAAGGACTGACAGATACAAAGATCTGGTTGTCCAGAGCCACAGATCCGACCACAGATCCGACCCATATATGGTCATGTGCATAGGCTGCATAGGACGACTGACTTCAAACTCTGCGTAGTGGCAAGGACTTGAGGGAGTGCGGTGCCCGCCTTCGAGTAGTTTGTATATCGGCCGATCTAACCAATATGCCCATATATGACAATTCCAATATATGGACATATACTGATGACATCAGGGATCTCCATATATGGGTATAAAAGGGACAAGGACCGACAGATACAGAGATCTCCATATATGGGCATAAAAGGGACACAGGTAGACAGACAGATACAGAGATATCCATATACAGTATGGGCACGAAAGGGACACAGACAGACGGGTACAAAGCGTACTCTGACAAAGCCCCCGATACTATGACTCAGACATATTGGTCGGATTGGTGGTGCGACGTAGGCGTTCGGGCCCCGAACCTCTAGTATCACACAAATACCAACAGTACAAATAAAGGGTGGGGTGGGGGGAATCTTCACTTTCCTACATTACTGCATGGTCAGGGATCATATCATATACACGGTACCTTCAGTGACTGCCACTGGTCCACAGACTACCTACACTAGATGGCGCCAGATATTTACAAGACAGTTTACAAGCTCAATATGGATTCTATGCATTTGAGATCCTAATTCAAATAATTAATCTAAATCCCTAAACCCCAATATAAACGGATGGTAAAAAATTATATAATGTTGTATATATAGAACACACACACACTTTATATTTTCTTCTTTCATATGTTCATAATAAAAATATATCATTATTATCATTATTATTATTAATATTATTAATATTATTATTAATATTATCATTAATTCATTTATTTGTTTGTTTATTTATATTCAACCCCCCCAACCTACAACCAATGTACTGTTTTCTTATGTCTTACTTTCTGTTGTGTTATGTGTATGCTGTCATGACTATAACTTTTATTCCTTGTTTTTTGTGACACTGATTGTATACCAGTATGTTTGTCCTTAGACGAGTCACAGATGTTTTAAGAAGCAACGACAGTTCAGAATGCTGTTATTGTGTAATGCTATCACGTGCCACGAGATGGCAACCCATGCATGAGTTCACAACAGTAGGCCTTTGTATCATGAATTCAATTCAATTTAGCTTGACAAAAAATATTATCCTATACAAAATGTATCATGCCTTCAATAACATGATTTAAAAATTCCTGAACTCACCTGTCAAGCTGTTCTGTTCCAGTGGTTTTGTCATCTCACCTCAACCAGCAGTGGCTTCTCTGTTAAATAAAGTAAAGTAGAAGCTGACTGGAATAATCTGTCAATAAACAACCACATTAATGACCTAATTTAAATGCAATTCCATTCAATTAAAATACTACTTGCTTAAGACATGTATGAATCACTTGGACCATAAACAGAACTTATTTGGCAGACATCAAGGCAACAGGCCCACATCAGCAGACTTCATTATCAAGATGCAGGTGTTCTTGTTGGATAAAGCGCAACAACTAACTCAGGGAAATAAAACCTGACAGCCATCCCCCATAAATAACCTCATTCAGCCTTGCTCAGCCTGCCTGTGGCCAATAGAAAATAACATATCTGATTGAGTTGTTAGCTAATGGCAACCTTGGCATACATTACACTAACTATAAGAAAAATAAATGTCTTACTTTATTGGCTGTTGTCAGTTTCAAGGTGAAAATAATTAACAGTGACTGAAGACCCAAACTCAGTATGGGAGCTGGCCATAGGTCATCGAGATTACCAATGCATGAGATCTGGGATGCAGTAACTGTCACACGCAGAATTCAGCTGGTAGTAACATTGCAGGCAGTGACATTCTGGTTGTCCAATCTTTCCTCAACATTTCAGACTGTTGAAGAATGTCTACTGCCATATAATCAGTGAGCTGTAGAGCGTTGTTGTGTTACTCTACAGGTACTGAAACTCTGAGTACGTGACAGTGTTTCTAAACACTACGGTCCCTTCCCCTATGATGCCCTTGTTGTACTCTGCTAGCCTGGTAAACCCTCCCTCCGGAAATCTCATTTCCATTCGATTTCAGAAAGGAGTCTGGTCTGAAACGCCTTTCTCCAATAATCGCTCTGCTCGCCGAGCCGACGAGCCTATCAGCGTCGTCGCTCATTGTTCTGTGATTGACAGCGACAGTTGGCCAATCAGGTGGCGAGTTCGAGTGAGCCCGAATGAACCCGAGTGCAGCCTGAGAGCCGCCGAAAAAAGACGAACGGCAGCCATTGTTGTTTGTGCGAGTGCCTTCACTTCTTACTTTCAGTTTTATAACGCTTTCAAACTTCTTTTTTGAGGCACGGAATTTACTTATAAGATATCGTTTGGATAGAATTTAGTTGTTTAACTTCATATATGTGGTCAATTAATCATGACAGAGCCTATTTAAAAATATAAATTTAGAGAACCGGCAGGGGCGGGGAGTGACACGCATGTATCCCAATAAGGCAACCTATTTTCGGCATGGCCGTCCCAAAAGTCCCGTTGCGTCACATAGTCTGGAGCTCGTCAAAATGAACTGCTCATTGGCTGAAGGGGAAAACAATCATTGGTTGAAGGGGTTGTCAGTCAACGGTATTACTCCCGCCCAACTCCAGCCCACAGCGATTATTGCAGAAAGGCGTTTCAGACCAGACTCCTTTCTGAAATCGAATGGAAATGAGATTTCTGTAGGGAGGGTTTACCAGGCTAGTACTCTGCTACAACCCACCTGTTTCCTAGGCTTTTCACTGTGTTCCACTTCCTGTCTTTTGATCCAATGAAATCCAATGAAACCGGTCAGATGACTAATGATATCCAATGAAATCCGACAGGAAGTGGAAAACACACAGCCAAGAAACAGGTGCCTTGCTTAAATCCTGCAGAAAAGTACAGTAGATGAGCTATATATGCCACGAAAGAAGAAAAACACGTGTATTGCCTACACACCAAAGAGGGCACATTTAATTTTTTTCACATAATGGTAAGATTTGCAATGCTGGTCAAATTGCTTCCAATGCAAAACCTAGCCCTCTTACCTTGGAGTTTGGGATATTGATTGCATCTTCTGATTCCCATACTGCGTTCATCCTTGCACCAATGTTTCAGCTTCAATACAGTTATCTGCAGCCTGTAAGAAATCAAAGTCATATAAAAGATATTCCACTTTCACTGAAGGTCTTACATCCCCTGGTTTCTTTTCTTTGGTGTTTGTGGAAAGCACCGTAGTGAATAGTGATCAGCCTGTGTATTATGTTTGAAGTGGTAAACCCAGTGTGGTCAAAGCAAGACAGACCTAAGCTTTCAATTTTCAAATTATACACCTTTTAAGTGCGTGCAACTGGTTGCAACATATTTCTCTGGAAATAGTAGGCTATATATTTGTTATTTTAAGTCAAGTATTTTGAACATGCAAACCAAACACAGGTCAAGTCTAGTTCCAGCTGCGGGTACATAGTAAATAAAGCCAAAATAACGTCAAATGTACACAACATTCATTGCTGAAGGTAGATAAAAGGCTAATAAAATAAGTTTGCACGAGTAGCAAACATTCTAGCTCACAGATTTCTTAATAACCTGGCTCAGCTAGCCAACACACCAGGCTTATCCATCAAGGGTTAAAATATTCATGAAGCACCCAGAGTCAATACCGTTGGCAAATTGTCCAATCTTTATAAGGTGCTGTAGTCGATTGGCATTTTGTCCAGTGGCTGATGGTTGCCCGAGGGTTGGACACTGAGTGAGTGAAATCCAAGAACAAATTACTCCTGTACAATCTGTATTTATTTATTTATTTTCCCCATCTGTTAAAATGGAAAATCTGTCTTGAGAGATGACAGGTGTACATTGATTAGTGTTGAGGCCAAAACCCTAATAAATCCATACCCAGTGGTGGAAAGCAACTAAGTACATTTACTCAAGTACTGCACTTCAGTACAATTTTGAGGTACTTTTACTTTACTTGAGTATGTCCATTTTTCAATACTTTATAGGCCCTACTTCAACTCCACAACATGTCAGGCAGTATTGTACTTTTTACTCCATACTCTTATTTGAAAGCTTTAGTTACAAGTTACTTTGATGATTTAGATTATTACATAAAAGACATACGCCCTATTTTATCTTTAGTAGGCTACTTTTACTTTGGTACTTTAAATATATTTTAATGCCAATACTTTTGTACTCAAATTTTGAATGCAGGACTTTTACTTGTAATAGAGTTTTTCTAAATTGAGGTATTTCTACTTTCACTTAAGTAAAAACTTTAAGTACTTTTCCCACCAGCTACCCATACCAATGATACCATACCCATAAATCAAACAATGGTTTGGTCGGTGCCGGTGGTTATTTGTTGCTATGTAGGTTGGAGTAAACGTGTTTATACTGTAAAACCTCAAGCCATCAATATAATTAATGAAATGGCATGCTTGGTTTGGCAACAATCACAAACTGTGAAACTGCATAGTGTTCTGTTTGTGCAGCCAACATTTCAGCACTCACTTGTGTGTGGATAGATAGTCTTAATTTAGGCACATAATATTCAGTTAAAGAAGCACTTCACCCATCCCAACCTTATGTTAATGTAATTGGTCCTCACTCATGCTCATCATAAGATTGCACGATTTCTGATTTTTGTCTACTCACTCTGTCTAATGGGTGGGCTATGCTATGGACAGTTCAAAAACCTGCCTACCAATGACATCATCAATGGGGATTCAAAGCTTATAGAAACTATAGCCTTTCTCTTGCTGGAAACATTAAAACATTCTGAAATGGAAGCCATTGTTCTTGCATTACTGAAAAATACAACAAAACGTTTACTTTGATATTTTGTTTGAAAAGATCAAACATGCCTACCGATTATGTCACTGGTAGGCAGATTTCTGAACTGTTCACACACAGGCCCTCCTCCTCTGAGACAGAGCAAGCAGACAGAAATGGTGCCATTGATTCTTTGAGCATGAGTGAGGACCAATTATATGATTGAAAATGGCTGAAGTGGTCCTTTAATATGACACATCACTTCAACATAGTACAGTAGGTAGGCTACATAGTCTATAGGAGTGGTTCTCGACCTGTGGGTCCCCACATGATTTTTTGGGGGGCCCCAGATGATAGGTGACAATTTAAGGACTACCTTAAATTTACCTTTTTAATACCTCATGAAAAGAAAAAGATACTGCATCAAAAGTAATCAACAAACTATACAACAAAACATTGGCCAAATTATAGTTTGGCCACTACCAAATGGCCTCGCAAAACGAGGAGGCATTGTGAGCTTGTAGATCTGCTATTTTCACAATATTTATCTGTGTAACGAAGTCAAACAAAATGGGAGGTCCCCAGTTGAAATTATTTTGAGGGGTCACGGCCTGAAAAGGTTGAGCCACTGGCCTAATTAATAATATGACACTAGCCCTGGTCCAAACGCTCTGGACCAGGGCTAATATGACACTAGCCTTGGGTCAAGACAGTCATGACATCATATAATATATGACAGCCTTGTATCAAGGCTAATACACACTAGCCCTGGTTCAGAGCGTTAACCAGGGCTAATATGACACATGCCTTCAACAATGATTAAGTTAAGTGCATTTATATGATTTGCTTTGCAAACCTCACCTCATGGCAACAGCAGGCTATTTTGGAATGTCGCGGATGTTGACAAACGAGTTTTCAACTAGCCTACATATTCTTCTCACAGTTAGGAGTATACTGTACAATAAGAGAGTAATGAAATTGTTAATATTCTTGATGACATCGTGTAAAAGCCACCAATAAGGAGAGTAGAACGTCCAGCCCGCGTAGCGACGCACATGCTGTCGTATTAGAGGCAGCGTTGCCATGTCCTTTTATTATAAGCGACATTGGGCTTCCTTTTCTGTAAAGTTGCTTGTAAAAATTGCGGGTTGCGTTTTTTTGGGTCTTGTTTCTAAAATGTAGTTGCTTATTTGGGCTTGCTTCCTAAAATCGTTTGAACCAGTAGTTCTCTCTCAAACATTTCATAAGGACCCCCAAATTAATATGTATTTATCCAGACCGCAGACCCCTCATCATCTGAAAATATTTTGTGCCATGGGACCCCAATCACCCCATCAGATTTTTATATTAAAATATATTTTATATATTTATATATTTTTTTAAATAGCCGATGCATATAGACTGGTTTAAAGTGCTTATGTGGCCTAGAGTTGCTTCTCTCGGGCTTGTTTTCTTAGACCTGGTTGCTTATTTCTGTCACAAAATATGGCAACACTGATTGGAGGAGATGGTCTTTACGTTGCATTGTTGTCATCTCTCTGCTGAGTCTCCTCCTCACAGCCTCTTATCAACACTGTTCCGGGGACCGGAAAACAAACGGCGGTCTGCTGTCACATCGTTTTTCGACAGTATAGTGCGGGGGAACCACCTGGTTTTAATGCAACAACGACCCCCGGATTAACAACAGTTGGATGTTGTAGTAGAGATGGCTTCGGTGCGGATGGTCGCCAAACAACTCCAGGCGACACTATTCCGAAGTCCTTGTTTCCACTCCGCTCTCAACACATGCCGTGGTCCAGCTACCTTGTTTCAGAAGGTAAAGTGCATGGAACTTTAACGCGCCTCGCCCCTGAACTGTTACAATGAGGATGATGATGTCGGTCAGGGTCAGATGATGATCTTTGCATTTTCTGTAGTAGGGTAAGGGTTAACGACACATTCCTTTAATTAACACTATTTTGCTGGTTCTTCTGAAACTGAATAGAATGGATGAGGATCGGAACGTTATGGGGAGAAGAAGATGATGTCTAATTATGCCTATATCTAGCCTTGGATCAAGACTGTCATAGATGTATTATAGAGTCTTGACTTTCACTTTCGGATGCAGATGTCAAAATCGATCAAATACATCTTTATCGTCTGTATTAAAATCCCCTGTAGCAGCTGAACTTGTCTTCTCAGTGTAGATACAGCTACTAAAAAGAGAAAATGTCTTATTGTGCTTGCTTGTTGTACTTTACGCTCGGCTTCTTACGTGACAATACAACTCAAAGTCCCTGTGAGTCCCTGTCAGCAGCACTCGCGAGTCGCGCGTTCAGAAGCACCGCTCTGCTGGCGGTGATCATAAAATATGGATTCTTTAAGTAGGGCATACATCAGTCCACAGTGAATTGAGGAGAGTAAGCAGCATTGTTGCACTCGTGCATATTCCATGCTTATTGCTTACTCACTGGACACCATGTCCTTCTGTGTCCCACTGCTACTGTCTGCACTGCCTTATTGTACACACTGTCACGTCTGTTATCTGTTGTTGCTATTCTAACTGACTCATTTCAATGCTATTTTCCTTTAAGCCCTTCAAATTGTGTACATATCTGTTATATCTGCTGATATTTTAACATTACATCATTCCACTATTTCAAACACATGCACCTTATGTATTCTACACTGCTTACATTAACATTTGACCAGTTTGAAATGTGTATTTCTTTCTCTATTTCTCTCCTCCTTCTATGAAACTGCAAATAATGGAGCTTGTATGGCAACGCATTTCACCCCCTTTCTTTTTTACACGTGTAAACCTGTGATGTGACGATAATGTTCTCGATTTAAATATAGATATAGGCTGGTGTAGACTATATTTTAATGCAGCCCAAGTGTTTATTTGTTCATTTAACCAGTCATTGCCAGATTTTACAAGCAAGCGTTTTGTAGCTCAGTCTGCAGACACAGTTCTAAAATATGGTTTGTTTGTGTGCATGCCTCCTCCTATCTAAAAGCCTCTACTGAGCCAGCAATATTTCAATCAGCAAAGCAATGGCTGGCTGACTTTTCATTTATCACCACCCTACCATCCCACCACAGAAAGAATACTGTGGAAAATCTTAGGCCATCCATTTAACAAGGAACAGCTGTTGTTGTTTTTCCTGTAACCTTGTACATTTGCATGCATCCTTTGCCTTCATCCCTGTCCACTTTTGCTCAGCATAATATAAATAGGTTATGTATGTACTGTATGTGAACTGGTCTTCAGTCTTTTGCCACATGACCGCATTTGTTGCTCCCGCAGGTCACCACAGTCTGTCACTGCAGAGGAATCTAGGCTGCCTATTACAACCATGGCCACTCTAGCAATTGGGCGAGAAATGCCTTGCCCAAGAACAAATCAGAATTTGGTGATGTAGAGTGCTTCACAGTTGGACTGGGGATTTGATGAAGTGACCCTCTGAGGACAGGCTTACTTTTCAAACCTTTAATCAAACAACCCAGTAAGCCCAACCAAACACATCTGAAGCTATATTGTGACAAAATGTAGAGATCAGCCGTTACTGCTCCCCAGAAACCATTGTCCTCTACAGAGAAAACGGGGCACATTTCTTGGAGAGAAAAGCACTGTGATGTGCAAATAAAATCCATAATGAAATAAAAGAGAGAGGCATTTGACTAGTTTATGCGTGCTTTAATGTAAAGTCAATGCCATTGCCCTCAGTGATTACTGTGCATTCGATACCACATGAGAGATTGTGGCATTGTAAGTGAATACCCCGGCCGGGGACATTTTACTGGTACTGTATCTCCTTAGTCACGACAGTGTGGAAGAATTATGGTTTTCTATAACCTAAGCCTACAGTACATAAAACCGCAGGGCTTTTCTCTGTTTTAACAACACAGCATCAGATGGTCTTAAACATTTACTCACAATAGATTTTAAGGCACTACAATCTTTACTTCAATGTTAGATATTTGTTTGTAATGCTTTGATCACAATTCCTAAAAAGCCTTTGATACTCAAGTCAAATTATTTGATGCCACTTTGAAAGGGAGTCAGTAATATTGAACTCAACCAACAACTGATAGTCTTGCTACCTAGATACTTAGGTACACTGCATCCCTGTCCCAGGCCCAGCACTGATACAACCTAGAATGCAGAAGACATAACAGGTTGAACCCTTGTCCTTTCTAGCCAACCCATTTTAACAGCCCAGTATGATATATAGTCCACTCATTCCAGCTACGGTCGACCAACCGTCGTGTATTACCTTTTATTCTCCAGCAATGGAGCTGTGAGCGGGTGTTCCTGCTACCTGCTTTGGACATAGTAAAATTCTAGTCTCCCTGATTCCCAAGGTGTGTAATGTATCATCAATTTATACACCTCTATCAGTTACTGACTATGGACTGTTATCTTTTTAGAAAAGCGCAGCCACAAGGTGTTCTCTTCCAGCAAGCCATGTATATTACATTCTAGGCACATTTCATTTTCCACTACTTGAATAGACAGAGAATGATGGCTACCTCTCCTTTTTATGATAAATGTTTCTATACATTCAGTTAAACTGCCTCTGTGCCACAATGCACTAGTGTCTCGCATGCACTCGGGTCATATGAGAGTGACACAGTAAGCCACAGGGTAGAACCATCCAATCCACTATGCTTGTGCAGCAGAGCTAAAAAGCTGTCAGGCTATTTTGAACCAAGCAAAACAAATGTGGTTATTATTAGTTTAACACACACACACACACACACACTGAGATCTCATGCACTTAAACAATATTTATTTTTAGGCTGGGCAATATATCATCACATATTTATAGGCTATCATTATAATCATGACATGGAAAATAATGGATATGCAATGCCATACAGTTCTAGTTTGACTTCCCATTACAATATATTCTGAAGTGATGAACACCAGTGTGACATACAGTATGATTTTTCTTACAGGTAGTTTTTAATATTTTATTTCTTTCCCATATGCTGCAGGTCTTTTGGGATTTTTTTTACATTGTTCGGTGCATAGCATACATTTACCATTGCTTGCTATGTTAACATATAGCCTAATGAATAACGCATACCTTAAGACAAGACCATTTTTATGAAGTCATTCTTTTCTTCCCTTGTACTGTAGAAAGCTAGCTCACAACACTATATTTTGTTTTTACATAGTGCACAACTGTGTGGCATACTGTACAGGCATAAATACGGTATAATAATAGTGTGAATTTATATAGCACCTCTCATAACTATCTGCCATAAGCCTGAGAGCATAGGTCTTTTCAAGGCAGCCTTAAAAGAGTTCAGTTTTGGAGCATCTCCATTGGAGCATCTCGAGTTCTACCGGGGGTATGCCTGCGCAGCGATTAATTTGTGACATGATGAATCATGATAAATATGATGGGACGGATACAATTTTAAACTAAAAGACGAACCGGCGAACACTTTGTGCCTCATTCACTAAGCTCGTTTCCATACTTATGAGCATATACAGTGCATGATTTTCCACATTCAGAGTCTGTATCTAGTATACTGTGCATGGCCCTGTACGCCCAAATAAAGTCTGGAATTTACCACCAGGTTAGTGAATGAGGCCCCAATTAATTCCTATGTATCGCAGTCGCCAATATTGTAGGTTGCACTGACCGGAGAATCTTAGTTTCTTCACACTGTCCAACATTGTGTCGTTGCCGTCAGGCAACGACCCTATATGCCCACGTTGTGGTGAATGTTTCACCTGATGTTGAAACCATGAATAATTGTGTGGGCAGCTGCAGAGCAAACTCGGCATCACTAATATACCTTCAGCTCACTGGGCCTGCTCATCCGTCAAAACCAATTAGCGTTAGCGATTACATCCCACTTAGATCATTCTGTTACAAGACTATTTAGCACAGCTGTGCAGGAGCACTTGATTGTTATTGACGTTTGTGTACCACCAATATGACACCAGACACAGTTTTAAACTATTTTTAGTTTAAAAGTATGTTTGCCTGAAGCAGTATTAAACATTCCCCATAGCTCCCTTATAATGTTTGTCATTCTCTTTGTTGAATGTAGGTTGTTTCAGACTCAGCACTTTATCTTCTGCAATCTGTGCGGGAAATGGGGGAATTGGTTTATTTGAGGTACTATTTCATAAATGGGATATAACAGTGATGTGTGTGTGAGTGTGTGTGTGTGTGTGTTACACGGTAGTGTGAACAATAAAATAGCCAAAGGCTTTGGTTCTAAACAGTGACCAGAAATGGGGAAATACCACACAAAACCACACAGTAGGCAGGAGTACAAAAAGTCAATGTTCGTTTATTCAACCTAAAATCTAATAAAAAGACAGGGCAGTGACTTTTGAGGGGAATGCAAATAGTTCAATGGCCAACTTTTCAAAAGGGGGGGAGTGTCTTCAGAGTCATCCACTTAGTTCCATAAAGCACTGTAAGATAGAGTCAATTAGTGCCACAGGTTCCAGGATAACATCCCATTTAAACATTCAAATGTCCGTTGCCAGTAACATCCAATGGTAGCAGTAAAGTGTCTTGTGCCAGGAATATCCAACTACAGTAGTGCAAGTGGCAATACATGGGTTTGTACTTCCCTTTCCATTGGGGTTCAGTTGGTTCCTGCCTGAGGCCCGTCCTCCCTCCTCTGTCCTTGCTGGGGGTCTGTGCACGTCCGTGGTCTCAACAAAATCTGGCTTCCTCTGCAGCAGTGGCCTTTTTATAGCAGAGCCTACCAGCCTGGCACCAATTGCAGCCTGCAACAGTGATTAGCTCCTGCCCTGCACCTTTCCAATTGGGGAGGTGTCCTGCATGCTGAGCTATTACAGCATTAGACTGGCTTTCAAATCACTGCAACTCAAAATAATATATTAAAGTCAAGAAAACATGCACACAACGTCAAAAATAATACAAGCCAGCTGTGTGTGTGTGTGTGTGTGTGTGTGTGTGTGTGTGTGTGTGTGTGTGTGTGTGTGTGTGTGTGTGTGTGTGTGTGTGTGTGTGTGTGCACGTGTGCGTGCGTGCGTGTTGCCTTTAGTTCTCAATAATGACCTGGGCCACACAAGATAAGATGTATATAAATGGGCGCCCGCTGGCCTAGCGGTCCAGGCGTATACCACCTATAGACTCTAATGCAGCCTGACAGCGCGTCCCAGCGACCTTTGCTGCGTGTCACTTCCCATCTCTCTCCCTGTTTCCTGTCTACCTCCTGTACTATCAATAAAGGCAGAAAAGCCCCAAAAACTATATTAAAAAAAAAAAATCACACCCTGTGTGAAGGAAGCGGTGCCTTTGATGAGCCCCGTATTGATGTTGTCATCAATGTTTGTTTATTGGACATACACCCGGACACACAGACAAAGTCAGATATGGAGCGGTTGGCACAGCTAAAAAGTATATCAAATACTTAAGTGCAGTCCAAGTGTATACTATACAGTACTATTGCAATCCTTCTTGTGCTCCTTCAGCATACAGTAACTAGTTCCAAGTTAAAGAGTCGGATCAGTGCTGCACCAGGACATTCTTATGAACTGGGATAGATAATGCCCAGCTGAGTTGAGCATTAGATGGATTCTCACCAAATTGGACAAGGCTGACATCTGGTTCTGACAGCTCAGGGTTCAGTCTGGTCTCACATTCTGTCTCGGTGTCCAGTCTGCCATTAGTAAGCCAGAGGAGACGAGATTCTGTCACCTTGTTGCCATCTGTTTGGCGCTGACTGACAAGTGAGGGGATTATCTCCGGTCCTTCTCCATTAGGATGCTGTCCACGGAAATAGACTGGTCTTGAGGCCCGAGAAGGAGCAGGTGGACGGAACCCTCAGAGACTATTATATTATATTTATAGTGTTGCCGTGGCTTCTGCAGATATGATTGCCACTTTCTACAGAGCGATGATGCTCAATTTGGGAAATGTTTTTGAAAGGGATGGCCTAGATGCTAGATGCTGAATATTTGAAACATTGCTGGTTTTTAATCTCAGAAGTAGCTGAAATACTCAGGGTGGGGAAAAGGATTGAGAAATATTCTCATGTTGTCTCACCACTACTAATGTTCAGTGGTCTTTGACTCTTTGAACAAGACATTCAGAATCCAAATGAACTTCATTGTCACATCACAGGTTTACAGGTGTACGGTCACATCTACCTTTGTGTCTGCCTATATGGCCGTCTATTTGCAATGGTTTTGAAAGGAAACGGAGCGTTCTCACACGGAAAGCCACACAATGGCAACCAACCGCTCCATTCCCAGTAAAACATGGTGCTTGTGTAAAAGAGCTTTCAATCATGCACTGTCAAAGGTCCCTGAAGAGGCTACAGTGAGAGCAATGCTGCAGCTGAGATAAGCAATATGGTCTTTTCCTTATCTGGTCCTTTGCTCTCAAAGTAATGGAGGGGAGTGGAATATTAACAGGAAATAGTCTCTTCGTCTCTTATTTTGGTAATATACTTTTCACTGTCTTGGAGCTATCCTGTTATTGGTCATAGAGCTTTGACTTGACCATTCTCCAGACAAATTAACTATTGATTCCATTGGCAATTTAAATATCCCGTCACAATCAATTCTTATACTGAATGCCTTAATTGTTTTATTGAATTCTGCCCCTTGCTATAGTTTCAATTATTATTTATAGGTACTGGACTGCTGAGTAGACACTTATTTGTCTTTCATCATGAGAGCAGTTTGTCATCATGAGAGAGTCATATAGGCCTTGTTCTATTAAGTGTCATAAACATGGATCCTGTGCTGTAATACAGTACCATTCATAATCACTGCAGTATAATATTTTTTGTTTAATGATGGTCAAGATTACATTTATCCCCTGAGCAAGCAGGCTGGCTCTATTAGTTCAATGGTAAAAAATGCAGCACTTGCGCAGGAAACCGGGTTCAAATCCGGGGTAGAAAAGGAAAGTTACATAGTGCTGCTTCAAGTAAAACAGTTGCAGAACTTTTTAATGTCTAGAGTAAACTTTTAAAATCACCCAAAGGAATGAAGTGCTCCATTTTAATGTCTTTCTGGAGCTCGTTCCAGGACAGCATGCAGCATAAAAACTAAAGGCCATTTCCCAAAATCCAATCTCAGGCACAAAACGAGCAAAATATGTCAAGCTCAGTTTTACCATGCTCCCCATGGTACAGTATGTAGAATATTTTGGAAAGCCCCAGTTGTTATACCATGCTGACTACACTTCTGGCCTTTCCAAGCATGCTGCTCTTTCCTTACCTCTGAGTGGACAGACCTTTTCAGCAATGGCCCACAAATATCGAAACATAGTTTGTCAAAACTCAACCCAAAGTAATGTGTCATAATGATAATTATGTTTTTGACTGCTTACATCAGGCACGTTAAAGAAAGAAAGAGGTTAAGTTACTTGCATAATCACAAAAACATATAAAAAATATTTAATCAATGGGACGTAATGGAGGTGGTGACAGTTGTCTTACCGATTCTAGTGTGTACTGTGTAGCTACTATACCCAGGGGCGGCCTTAATGATCTGGGGGCCCGTTTCAAGAGCTCATATGGGGGCCCCATATGCACCCCCCCCCCACCCCCCCCAAAAAAAAAAAAAATTAATTAGGCTATCTGCTCTTCCACCATGGACAGACAGCTAAAACAACTCACTCACATGATTCACTTGAGCTGAGCCCTGATTCAATCAAATCTACATCATCTTCTTGCGTTTCAATTGAAACGGGTGAAACATAGGAAAGGCCGCCACTGACTATACCCATTGCTATACCTAAATTAATACATTATGAAGGAATAAACACAGCGGGGTACCAGATGGAATTAACACCAGAAAAGATAGTTTTTCGTGTTAAATTTGGAAGCACATTTATTATGTATCGAAGTTTCCCTGAGCAATGTAGAGCAATAGAGCTCACTGCTCCTAAATAGTAGCCTGGTAAACCACCCCCCGGAAATCGCATTGCATCAAATGCAATGTGATTTCCAGGGGGGGTGGTTTACCAGGCTACCTAAATAGTAATGCAGAGGAAAAATTCACATGTGCATTATACAGTGACAAATACCCCAAAGGAGTGGGGACCTTATCATCATTAATTATACACATTAATTAATTCACACAATAATTACAATATTATTATTATTATTATTATATCATTTTTTTATGATCTTTATTAATTTGTTATCGTTTTATTAATTTGTATTAATATGTATATATGTCAACAGGGTCTGGGAAAACAAAGGCCCTGCTCAGAATTGCCAGGCCATGAACAAGTCTAGACAAAAGGCTTTTAGTGTTTGTGTGCTCAAAACTGAAAAGTAAATTTCCCAGTGCACTCACTATAAATGAGTAACATTTTTTATCAAAAAGGCAAACTGTTTTTGAAGGAGGCACACCAAAGCCAGCTATATAACAACTACATAGACCAGTGGTAGGCAACAGGTGGCCCGTGGGCCAGAACTGGCCCGCCAGCGATAATATAATTATCTGGCCCATAATTATCTGTTGTTGTTTTTTACCCCTTTTTCTCCCCAATGTAGTTGTTATTATGCCAATTGATTCCTCCCCACACACATTTCTGTGTGTTTTCACTGCTGTTGCCAGTGAGGAGCCCCCACCGGGAGGACGTAGAGCCTTCGTTCTACTCCTCCCTTCCAACATTCCCCGGCCCGTAGGTGTACGCCTAGTGACAAATATCACCTTCCCCACCCAGCTTCCCTCCCCAGAAGACGGGCCAATTGTGTTCGTATAGACGCTCGACCCCAGCAGATTATTTTGTTAATAATTTACAATATCATGATCTGACTCATTGGTACAGCAGGATATGGACAGCAATCGCTTTAGATTTATGAAACCGTGTAGGATGAATGAACATCTAGTTATCTTCCCATTCTTCTTGGAATGTTCGGTTTTCACTGTAAATTTTCCTCTTTAGACTTTTGGATGAAAACCTTCTCTGTACAGGGCCTTCTCTTCTGTACAGAGAAGATAAGACGGGAGGTTGCTAGTGACTTTCATTTCTGCAGAAGACCTATGACCATTGGATGGTGCAGCAGTGGCCTAAAGGTTAGAGGAGCGCACTTGTGACCGAAAGTCTCCCAGTTTGATCCCCAGGAAAAATCTGGGAGGGGAAGCGAATGGCCCCCACTTACCCCTCCAACACCACAGCTGAAGTGCCCTTGCTCACTGAACCCACAACTGCTCAGTGGCCACCAGTATAAGATTGTGGTTGTACTGGCCAGTTTCCAGGTTTTAATGTGTGTGTGTGTGTGTGTGTGTGTGTGTGTGTGTGTGTGTGTGTGTGTGTGTGTGTGTGTGTGTGTGTGTGTGTGTGTGTGTGTGTGAGTGTGATTGTGCAGGGCGTTGCTGAAAAAGAGCACTCATACTCGGTACCCTGGGTAAATGAAGGTAAAAAAGAAAATCAAAAGTTGATAAGTAACAAAAAATTATTATTGTGTTGCATATTACTTTTCACACATATGCACTCCTGTAACTTTCACCAGCAATAGATAAAATATAATAATAATAATAATAATAATAACAATAAATATGAACAGAAAATTGCAGCAACCTCGTGGTATGGATAACATAACCGCGTAATGCAGTTATTGTCACAGCCCTAGTGAGTTAGCAACTTTTTTTTTTCCTACTACTACATTTTCCTGTTATGTTTTAATGCAAAACGAAAAGCACGGAGTCAGCTTTGTTTTTGCTGTAGATAGCATTCCACCTCAGAAACGCAATGAGTTGCCCAGTCCGATGCGCATCCAATACTAGGGCTGCAACGGTATGGATTTGTTCTTAATGCTGTGAAAAAGCACCCCCTGACGTAATATTAAAATGTTTTATTAGACTCAGAGTGATTATCCGTATCAGCTGTAACCCATGCCATTTCACAGCTGTGCTACTGAATGACCAAATGATCATCATCATATCATTACTGCATTTCAATTCGAAATCACGCTTATCTGTAACCAAGTCATCTATGCCAGGCCCAAAGCAAGGGGGGAGATTATGTTTTTGCCTCTGTCTGTTTGTTTTAAAACATTTTAAAAAATATATATTTCACTTTCATTCTATGAAGGAAGTGAATGGCAGTTCAGACGGGGTAAAACCATGCTCAAATATATAGTCATACGTCATACTGTAGATGCATCATAGATGACAGATGTCATAGACTGGAGGAGATATGCACTCCACTGAGCTCAGGGACCTGATGTCTATTGTCATCTTGACTGTCGTTATTTCCAACACAACAGCTCAAACTAAATAGTTAATGACAGCAGAGTGGGACTCTAGTAAGCGTTACATTTTTAAATCCTACACCAAAGGGACTACACCATGAATTTTAACTTGTTCTTATTTTTTGTGTGTTTTTGGTCTCCCACCTCTCTTCTATCCTCAAAAATACCCCAGTTTGAACACTCAGGCTTTCACAGCAAATCTGGGGTTTTCTGTAAATTGGTCTCAAAACAGGCCAAACTGATTTGGTCCCTGACGTGACGTCACGTCAGGGAACAATTCCTCCCGTTTTTCAGTTCCAACCAAAAAAAAAAATTCTAATTTTTTTCTTATTTTTATTTTTTTTACTTTTTCCACACAGAACCAGGAGATAACATGCATACAAACTGGCTCAATAGCGCCCCGTGCCAAACAGGACAATGTGGTATTGCAGGTAAAAGTGCTTTATAAGCCAGAGAGAAGTTAATTGGAATGAGTATATCTGAGGCTTGATTTAGGCTCAAACCTTTTGAAAAACGTTTGAGGGACATAAACAATATGATATTAAATATTATTTTTATTTTTTTAATTCATGGTGTAGTCCCTTTAAAGACACAACATAAGACATGTCAAGGACAAGACATCATTCTGTGAAGACACACACATGCATGGCAGGATGACTTGCATGTATTTCTGAATTTTGTCTCCACAGCAATGTAACTTAGTTAGAACCAGTGTTTTACATGCTACTCAATGCCCCAGGAGAGTGTCTGTCCTGAGACTGGGAGGTCGGGGTTTAATCCCTTTGCCAGGTCATGCAAAAGACTATAAAATGGGACCCAATGCCTCCCTGCTTGGCACTTAGCATCAAGGGTTGGATTGGGGTTAAATCCCTGCAACATACTTGTGTCATGTACTTGTACATCATGGCTGGGGATGTACTTTTACACACTACAGAAACAGGAGATGGGCTCCTGCCTAATGGGCCACATGGCTCGGGAACCGTTGGGTACCAAGGCTACTTACTTACGATGCCCCAGGAGTTTTTCCCAGTTGCAATTTTTTCTCATTCATCCCTATGACTTTCAGAACGTGAACTGAATAACAACAGAATTCTTAGATGAGAATGGTTTTCATGGTCGCACAGAATTGGATGGGCTGTGTTCATAGTGGCAGCACACAGTAATCATTTTTCTGCCCCTGCCCTGGGCTCCTTATCACACAAACATGTGCTTTCCTTTCATTTTCTATTATGACAGCCTAGAGAGCTGTGTGTGTGTGTGTGTGTGTGTGTGTGTGTGTGTGTGTGTGTGTGTGTGTGTGTGTGTGAGTGTGAGTGTGTAATCATGGACTGCATGATTATTGGTAATATAATCAATCATAAAAATGCAAGGGAGTGGCAATCAACGGGTCAGGAGGTTCAAAGTTCAACTTTATTGTCAACAATACCAATCACAAACTAAAAGGCACACTACAGCTACAGTCTCAAGATGATAAAAGAATGACGAGATAGACTTTCAAAATCAGTGTTAAACCGCAATTTGATCAGTGTTAAAAACTAAACTACACAAATGTATCCAGGTGCAATGGGTGTGGCTTATATGGATAGATTTGTCTGGACCAGCGGAATCCAATAATTTTGTTTGAGACTTAGGAGGTAGAGTGGTCGCTTGGAAACCGGAAGGTTTGATCCCGGGGCTGTCGCAGAGTTAGTGTTGAAGTGTCCTTGACCTTGAGCAAGACACTGAACCCCTAATTGCTCCCGATGAGCAGATTGGTGCCTTGCATGGTTTCCTCCACGGTCGGTGTGTGAATGTGTGTGTTTATGGATGAATGTAAAGCACCTTGGATAAAGGAGCTATATAAATGCACCATTTACCATTTTGAAGTTAACTCGGAGTCAAAAACGTTATGTTCATTGATATGCACCAATATCCACTGTAACAAAATGCAATAGGAATGGGTAGGTTGAACGAGCAGTGTGGTTGCACAAAGATCAAACCCAGTCAGGCGGCAAGAACTGCAGCGCCCTACTGGGGCTTTTATTGAGAACAAAACCGAAACAAACTTGTCGACACAATAATGCTGGCTCCAACTGCAGCTATTCCAGTTGACTCATTGAAATGGCCGGGCTGCTATCCAGCTCACCGGATATAACAAAAAGTTACTGCATACACAGTGTGCTTCCTCTTCAGCTCTGTATTGAGCTGGTGAGGTGTATACCAAACAGCTCATTCTTCTCTGGCTGCCACACACCAACTGAGCTAATGAGCTCAATAGCAGACAGCTGTGTGTGTGTGTATGTGGAGCTGTCTGGTGTCCATTGAGGCAAACATACAGCATTCTGCTGGTTTCCAGGTGTATTAGCTCAAATGAGAAATATGTTTTTCACACAAAGTATTAATTGACCTTTATGGTTTAATAGTACTTTGTAACCAGAGTATTAGCTGATACTTGGAACGATCTACCAAGTTTGGTTATTTTTGTTCTTATAGTTTCTGAGATCCAGCAATTTTTAAGATACTTTTAAGAAGAATAATACTCCTTCCAAATAATGTATGTGAATAGTTGTGATCATCAGAGCAGTAAACCAGTTTTATTCTGTATGGTTTGTGGAACATAATTTGATAAATAATATAAAGGTATTGCCTATAGTATTTTCACCACTAATATATCAATATTTTGAACATTTACATTGGGGGAACTAAAATAGAGTACTATTTATATACTGAACTTACACAATGACCGTGCTTTGAAATATCAAATATTTGATAATACAACAGAGCGGGATGCCTTGAAGTGTTAGGCTATAGCTCAACAGTGATAGAATCCATAATGCAGCATGCAACCGGGTCGGGGAAATGCTGCTAACCTGTCACCATGATGACCTTGGTCAGGGGCCAGTGCTTCACAGGCGCTCCATGCATTACAGCTGAGAAGTAGCAGATGGATGCCTGTTTTTCTCTCCATACATCTATTGATTTCCACTCCCTTCTTAGACCGTCTCTCAACTCCTTTTGATTCTTTTCAGTTCAGCTTTTTAATATTTTCTATACCACAGCTGTTCCTTTCATTTCTGTTCTCTCCTATTTTTTTAAGCATAGCTTTGTTACCCTATCTCTCTGAATTGATATACAGTTATAATGCATTATTATTTATTAGTATATGTTAGGATGCTCGACTTTGCGGTTGGAATTAGTACAGAGGCATGGTATAGAGTTCAACCAGACGGTGTATTTATTCACCAAACCAATACAGATAACATTCAATCATTGTTTCCATATTGACATGGTGGTGTCTAGCTTTCCACCCCTCTGCTCTCTATGACAACTGGCAGCTTTTTATACCAGCTGCAGCTAATGAGCCTGGACTGCTCCATTCCAAGGGGTGTGTTATAAATCTAAACATAATAAATACATGAATACCTATACAGTTAACCCACATACACATATATTACAAAACTCTTAAGAACTACAACAATCATGATTCTTTTTCCTTTTCCCACACAATACAACATAAATATCATCAATAGCTAAAGCACATCACAACCCCCCTCTGACCTCCTGACTATGGTCCAGCCCAATTTACTGAACCACACCAGGTACTGTTAAGCATTCAATTAAACTCAACAATAAAACCTCACACTAGATACATATTGCACTCTCAATATTGCACTAAGGTAAACTGCAAATCCATAAAAGTGCAAATGTTCTGTGCAAATATCATTCAATAAATAAGGCTTGTATCAAACATAAGTAACAGAGGGCCTCTCTCTGTTACAGTATAGCATGGTTTCGTTTGGTAACCAACAACAACTCAAAAGCAGGCTTGCCAGGATGCACAAACAAACAGCTAAGAAGCTCATAGACAAGAAAGACCATGAGCCCATACAGAGCCTGTATGAGCAGTCAGTCATGAAACGAGCAACAGAAATCATTGCAGACTGTCACCATCCCCTCTTCTCTGAATACAAAACCTCTGTCATCAGGAAGACTGTGCCAAAGTGCAAACCGCTCGAAGCTATCAATTGTCCTAGCTTTCAACGGCACTGTGTCCAAAACATATTTCCCCTTGGGGACAATAAAGGTGCTCTCTCTCTTTAGACTACAGCTCACTTTGAGCAGTTCACAGCCTTCCTTAACAGTTTATTTAAAATAGCTATCTTACACTCTTTATTTCTCTTTCTCTCCTTCTGACTACTTTCGGCCTGTTTTGAGCTTGTAGATCGGCTATTTCCACAATTATTTTTAAATACTTTGAAAGTATACATTCATTAAATATGTCAGTCATTTCTTTATATATTTAAGTTATTTGTCATATCATCCCTGTGACATTTTTGTTTACAAAGCCTAAAAGGCAAACGGAAATGTAATTTTATGTTCGACTACTCAATGCCAAAAACACAATTAATTGGTTAATTGCAATTATTATATTGTAAGTAAAATGTCATTATCGTGACAGTCACTGACAGCCCTAGTATTCACTATAGTAATCCTAATTAATGTTGCCGGATAATTCAAATGGTGCTTATAAATCATGGTTATTTTATTTATTACTTATTGCATCTTGTATCAATATCTATCTAACTATAAATTCCACAAATCTCAAATCAAGTTAGATAGATGGTGGATCTATCTAAATTCCACAAATCTGCTATAGTCGGACTGGAGCCAAGGTTCTTATCCACGATGGTGAGACTAAAGTGTTTTGAGATACTCGCTGGGATCCTAGAGGGTGGTACCCTGGCCCTATTCCTGTTTATTATGACGATGGCCCATGTTTTGAGAGACACTGGGTTTCACGTTGATTCCGAGAAAGACGCAGCGAGTACACCCAATCACGATCGATCACCAACCTTGACTATGGAGATGACACTGCCCTATAGTCTCAGACACAGCAGAGAAAGGGGACTAAGTGGCAGTAGAAATGGAGTGAAGGAAGATCGGCCTCAAGCTCAATGCCAAGAAATGAAAAGTAATGGCATTCAGGACAGAAACATTGCTACTGCTAGTGGGACAGTGCTTGAGGTAGTCAAGTACTTCAAATATGTCGGTGCCGGGACTGACTAAATCCTGGCTGATGCGCGTTGCTACTCCCTCTCTTCTCGACTCTAGTACGGCTCAGTATGATTGCATATTCTCAAAGGTAATATTTCTGACACCACTCCCCCAGCCCACACATTTTTCCAGCTGCCGTCCCAGCTGCCGTCCCCTCAAATAGCCTTGCTTCAAAAACAGCTTTCACCCCACAGCTATTGGGACATGAAACTCACTAATATGATGCCTACTTGAGAATCCCTCCATTCAATCACTCCCATGTGTTTGTTATTGTATGGTCTGTTGTGTCATTGTTGGATACTTACTGTAGCTGTGAATGCAAAAATCTCATTTCACTAATTGTTACTGTGGCCATTAAAGCAGTATGAAGTTGTCTGACATATGGAGATAAACAGCCAGTGATGAGGAGGAGCAGATGAGAAAAATTGACAATGCACATTAACAACCTGCTACAGCAAATGGTTTATGTGTATATAGTAGCTCGCACTCTGCATATGCGCGCATAATATTTTTTTTTGTTGGCCTCTCACATGCTGATTTCTGTTTTATATTCCTTGCTGCTGCGATTACTCACTACCCCCCCCCCCCCCAACACCACCACCACCCTCATCTCCATCTTATCTTTATGTCAGACATGAAGAGCAGCTCATGGGACCTCAATAACACATGAATCAAAATAGACCTCCGTAATGTCAGCCACCTTAAACCCTATGAATATTGACTAGATATTGTGGGTGGGGGTTAATCAGTGAATCTTTGTGTTTTTTCATTTCAATATCAGATCCGAACATAGAACCTTGGTGATGTCAGTGGTGCCACATGGACTAAAATGGGCTCACTTTTCACTGCAGGCTGTAAGAGTGAGTCTCTCCTTGTCATGTGTTCTGTCTGCCTCAGCCCTGGTTTGAATTCTGTTGCTCTAAAGAGATTCATGCTCATCCATTAGCTTCTGTCGTATTTCTGGGCATGGCCCTTCCATATCCCCACCCTATGTTCCAGCCATCTAGGTGCATGAATAAAGCCTAGAAATCAGTAAAGGAAGATTAAAGGCCAGCTGAATTGGCTTTTCACAACCACATCCATCTGAGTGTTTCCAATCTCCACACAGCATGCATTTGTCCCCGTGGGCTATGGGATCTACAGTATAAACTCTGCGATCTAAACTTATTGCGTTGTGCACTGCAACAAGGCAGTGCTGAATCAATTGTATTTTACTGCACAATTTGGCTATTTCTCACCTCAAATGTTTCCAGAAACATTTTAGTGCACCAGCTACACGTACTAACATTTATTGAGAGAGATTCAACAGAATAGCACCACACATACTATTGTCTAGAATATGTATGGCTGTTAGCTCTGTTTGAAAGACTTATTGACAAGTGCTTGTCATAATAGTATTGGTTAAAATGTGTTACTACCTGCTGTTGTAATTATGCTTTACGTTTTTGTTAAAAAAAAATAAAAAAAAAAATGTTTGAGCAATTGCCATCTATTGTTAACTATGTTCCCATTATAACCACGGATATGTTTTAAAAGTGTGAAAAACATATATTTTTTTATTTCACTTTAATTAATACTTTAATTTAACTTTAATTAATGAGCAATTCATGTAAGCTGCTGTTTTATAGACATTTCTACAAGTTCCTACAGTACAGTATGCATGTCATAAGAAAGGCATTGCCTACATTGCAGTATCCCTTTACTGACTGACTGACTGACTCTGGACAGTATATTTGATTAGGCAACACGCTGCAGCTGTGACCTTGTAGGAATTGCATTCTTTATTTTATTGTTGCCCATGACCTTCAGGGCACTTTATATGACACAGTATTTACATCCTATCGACAAGGAGAATGGTACGTGCATGTGGCATGTAAACGGCTGGAGTCAACCAGGTGTTGAATTTGAACCATGTCAGCAATCTCTTTTGCACACTCACTCTTATGCTCTCTCACACACACACACACACACACACACACACACACACACACACACACACACACACACACACACACACACACACACACACACACACACACACACACACACACACACACACACACACACACACACACACACACACACACACACAACCATGTTTCATCTTCAGTGAAGAGACAAATTGCATGGTCCTTGTTGTGATCGATGCTCAACACTTGATCGGTGCACCTTTCCCATTAGCAGCAAGCACCATCATCCCTGCTGGACAAATGCACCACGACTACAAATGCGTCTGTACAAAGTACTTCTGACACAAAGCAAAGGCTAATGAGAGCTATAAACTAGTGCTACTGTTATGTTCCTGCTTATCTATTCTGCAGAGCTGTTGGCATTTTACTCTGCTACTCCAGTCTGGAATGATGGTACACAGACAGTACATCATGCATTCCCATCCAAGGATGTTTTCAGGTTATTCTTCTCCTTGCTGGCAAGAATAATATATAGTGGCCCCAGGGCTATAGTGCAACACATAAAACAGTAGTAAAGTAAAACAAAGCATTAAAAACGGAGAGCACTGAGGTCAACTTAAATTGAAGTGTAGATCATCGTCAGTGTGTCCGATTACTAAAGTCCTGACATGAGTCTAAACGCACCAGGTTGGATGGTTCAGGAATCCAACAGCCTATGGGGAAATAGCTGTTTTGAGAGGAATCCTTCATGATGCTGCAGATTTTAACTTGTGTACTCACTACTCATTAGTGGACCATAACATTGTCAATATATGTCAGTCTATTCACAGCCGTTTTCCTGTAACTGTTAATTGCTTCGCGTTGTAACTTGCTTGTAGATAATTTTCCCCAGAATTCCCTTAAAACACTGCAGAAATGCCTCTAGACATGAGAAAAACCGGGTCACAGCTGTATGATTCTTTGTATTTTTGATTATTTTAAAGCTCAATCTTGGAAAAAGCAAAGTGCAAGAAACTCCTGATATGCCCTTGACTGCTCAATTGCTATGCCTCAATGGCTCTGTGGTATTGCCTTATCTTATACGATCGAGGCTGCTCTTCCTTACAGTGATAGCTATTGATTGGCTGACTTCCCTGGCAGAGGACAGGATTGGGTAGCATTGGGAGTATAAGTGGTCCTTTTTTGTCAGCACTTTCTGTGTTAAAGGAAACTAAGAGATGGCTAATATTTCAGCAGTTATTTCCACCAACGACACTGTTGTTGTATGACAACGCCTGCCTTCAATTGATGTTAGCCCTATGCCAGCCGCTATACTTGCTCCACACTTTTCCCCTATATTCTTTTCCCACATATTTGTGTAGAACATCTGTCATATTAACTGCTAACCAGTTCTAACCAGTAGCCCCATTTACATTTTAATGGCGCAGGACCGCAGGTTAATGTTGTGAATCAGCTATGCTATTAAATCAGTTGGACCTTGAAATAATGTCAGATAACCCCAGTTCCCCCCCCCCCCCCCCCCCCTTCTTAGCCAAATGGACTGGCCCTGATCTGTTTCAGCAGTTCCAGGTCTCATTCAGAGGTGTGTTAGTACTGCAGAGGAAAGACAGGTGACAAACAAACATTTCAGCTCGGTTCCAATAAACAGTGTTTTAATAAACATAAAGTTTGAACCCCTGAAGTCTGTGTGTTATTTATTTTACACTGCCCTTTTAGTGTGTCTGTGTATAGGGCACAGGCTGCCCCATGACAGTCTATATTATAGAAATGATGTTTCAGCACTAATCAAATCTACTTTTGTGTGGGTTCATGCCCATCAGTAGACCTGTCACAATTATTACATAATCACTTGATCACAATGATTTGAGTCAAACGTCTATGTTGCATAGACGTTAGAATAATTTTCATTATTCCACTCCATAAAAACAGCTGGATGAAATTATCTGAAATGTCAATTCCATGTCGATGTCAATACTTTTTAACCACTTAAAAACCTGCTGTCCCTATTTTGGGCATTTAGGGACAAATGTTCATACATTTTCAAAAACTAGACTGGTGACTCTTGGGTACCGGCCTACTCGGGAACAATGCAAGTTGGGAACGATGCAAATAGGGAATGCATGGCCCACCCTGTTATCTTATATCCTTTGGCCTTTGTAACCGTCTGTCTGTCTGTGTCCCTTTTGTGCCCGTATGGAAAAGTCCTTGTGCAGTGGTAAACATCTGTGGAGATTGTCTGTGGAGAGTGCAATCTGGCTGTGAAAAGTGGACTGACTATAATCAAATGGCAGGTGTGGGGAATTTGCCAAATCAAGCTCAGGCTGGGGTTGCCATGGCTGTCAATTTGTGCCCATATAGAAAAGTCCTTGTGCAGTGGTAAACATCTGTGGAGAACGTCTGAAGAGTGCAAGCTGATTTGTGGAAAGTGGATTGACTAAAAGTGGACTAAGTGGCAGGTGTGGGGAAATTTGCCAAATCAAACCCAGGCTTGGGTTGCCATGGCAGTCAATTGGCTCATTTGGGCCACGGGCAGAGACGAATTTGAAGTAGTCGGTCGAGCGGTTCTCGAGATACGTGAACTACAGACGTACGTACTTACGTGCGTACGTATGTACAGAGATTCCGCGCATTTATTGTAAGATAGTGAAAATAGCAGATCTACAACCTCACAACTTGTTGTGATGTGTTGTTGGCTTGTAGATCGGCTATTTCCAGTATGTTTGAAAAGACTCGAGTCTTCAAACCTAGTCCTATGTTGCGCTGATAAGAGCAATGGTCACCAAGTATGACCATTTGAAGTGTTAAACACTGCTATAACACTGCTGGTGAGCAGTGATACACTTGCAGCACCCACGTCCACTGTCATACCTGTGCGACCTTTGCGTTCGGGAGGTGGGCAGGGCTTCAGCAATTACAGCCCGTCCCGTAAGACCACCTACCAGTTTTGAAGCCTTAAGCATACTGGGAACTGTAGTTATGGGTGTTTAAACCCCAGCCAATAGGAACACAGAGGGGGTGGGGCATCAGCAAATTACAGCCCATCCCTATTGGCGGTCTAAGAACACCTACGAAGTCTGGGTTCTTTAGCATGCTGGGAATTGAAGTTGGCCGTTTAAAGCCCACACAATTACAGCCTGACCATATTGGCCATCCAAGAGCACCTACCAAGTTTGGGCACCGGCTTCGAATGCTATCAATGCATTGAATGGGAGATTATCACGTTTTATCAGACCATTGAATGGGCGAAGTAGGCGAGCTACCGTCTACCCCGCGATTTGTCAGACCATTCATTGGGCGTAATCAGGAGCTACTGACCTACCGACGGAGGCGGAGCAGTCCCCACAACAATATTTACGATTCTGTCCATATCGGTACATAACTCGAACGGCGCTGAGTAGGCACAGGCGAGGGTCGCACCGCTCCGGACGGCAACTCAGTCGCCTTAGCTCCTTCGGTGGCCCGTCGCGGGGCTCCACCTCGCCTGAGACTGCGCGCCTCCGTCATGGTCCGAAACCGAAACAACCAAAACCAAAATCGAAACTAAAGTATTTAAGTCATCTCCGTCGGTAGGTCAGTAGCTCCTGATTACGCCCACTGAATGGTCTGATAAATCGCGGGGTAGACGGTAGGTCGCCTACTTCGCCCATTCAATGGTCTGATAGAACGTGATAATCTCCCATTCTATGCATTGATAGCATCCGAATCAGGTGGTTTGGGGCGTTTAGCATGCTGGGAACTGGAGTTATGGCTGTTTAAAGCCCAGCCAATAGGAACACAGAGGGGGCAGGGCGTAAGCTATTGCAGCCTGTCCCTATTGGCCGTGTAAGACAAGTCATTAAGTCATTAATCACTTATTATTATTTAATTATTTGTATGACTGTTAATCATCAACTAAAATGTCATGATCATGACAGCTCCACCCATGTTTGAGCACTACTCAGATCTACTTTTGTGTGGTTGCTTGCCCCTTAAATCTCAGCATCCAACCACTCACACCTGCATATCTCTATACTAAGATAGAATGGTTGGTTCTTATAGCACAAATTCATGCTGTAATACAGGCTGTCCAGGCACAGAGCCAGTACAACAAAGAGTTAGAGTAGATCTGCTGACTCTACATAAGAATTTGCTGATGATGTACTGTATACCTTTTATCTTTATGCCAACGTTGAAGTTAACTGGGGTCACCACTTTGAGTGGAATGAAAATATTCAATAAGCTTTCTCTCTTTTCTCTCTCTCTCCCTCTTCTGTTCCTGTCGCCATCTCGTTTTTCCTCTCTCTCGCTGTGTTAATTTCACTCTCTCATTTTCTCTTCCACAGCCAAACATGGAGACTCCTGTTTGAATTTCTCTCTCTTCTTGCTCTCTTTTGTTCTCAATTTCAATTCAATAGTGTATGCTTTTTTTTCTCCATAAATGTTTGATCAATAGTATATTCACAATATCTAAATACAACTCTCTCATTCTCTCTCTTCTCTCGTCTCCCTTCCATCCCTCCTCAACTAAAGAGATGGCCACTGCTAGGACATCATCAAGGTGTTTTCTGCAGTACACTCATACCCTCTACTGGTAAGTTACTGCTACTACGTGTAGAGTACAACAAAACATCTGCCTTTATGATTGATGACTGCATTTGTATGACTTTAATCAATATTTAAACCCCATAAAGACTAACTGCAGAAGGGTTAGGGTTAGGGTTCTATCCTGGCTTAAAGGGGAAATCCACCCATTTTCAATATTTAACTATGTCATTAATATAGCATAAAGGAGTTGTGTGGAAATAAGAAAAAAGTTCCCCCCTTTCTGTGTTGCCTTGAACTGGAGGATTGATTTTGGGTTTAACATTGCAAATTACAACATGATGACTCATCGTGTTGTAATTTGCCATGTTAAACCCAAAATCAATCTTCCAGTTCAAGGCAATACAGAAAGGGGGGAACTTTTTTCTTATTTCGACACAACTCCTTTATGCTATATTAATGACATAGTTAAATATTGAAAATGGGTGGATTTCCCCTTTAAGTTCTATCATTTATCAGTATAGGAGTGAATGATGTATTAGTCAATAATGTATTGATATTTGTCTAACCACCAGCAAATGCTACTAATAAAGTAATAAAGTAATACTACCCACTTCTGCACAAACTTGAGATGCTTTAGATTTTACTCAGTTTCAATGCCCAGGTAGTCATTATGTCACTTTGTAGGGCAGTAAAACACTGCAAAACCACCCTGAGATCCTGCTACACCTTGGTTTATGTCCCCAGATGTGACTCTGCAGTACAGACATGGCCGTCCTGTGCTGGAGGTCCCTCTCCCCTCCAGGAGTGAGAAGTGTCTGTTCTTCCTCAGACCCATGCTGATGAGCGTAGGAGACCTCATCAACGACCTACAAAGGGAGGACCCTGGAGTCACCACCTCTGTGCTCGCCAAGGGTATGTCACATACAGTACATAATAAATGAATAATGGTGATAATACTGCAAATGCACACATGCTGTATATCGTTGCTGTCGGGCAAAAAACAACTCCATTTTGACGTTTTTGCATTTTTTTCCATAAATAAAGTGCTATTGAACACCCTTTACGTCTGTGTTTGGTTAGTTAAAGAAATATTGAAGCAATGAAAAGTATTAAAAAGCGCTTCTGACAAAACCAGCTAACTCCATTGGATCCTCAAACTTTCTGCTAAACCAGCTAACTCCACCAAAGGGGGGTGGAGTTAGCTGGATTTGCTGACTCCAGGCTCCACCCGCTTTTGACCTCCAACCTCATCGTGAGCTTGGAGGTCCATTCAGCTGTTCTTATCAATGATGAACAAAAACTCCAATTTTAGTTTTGTTTTTTTCATTTCCTGAAAAATGAACATTTTGCAGCTGGTTTCTGCCCGACAGCAGAGATATGCAAATTTGAATTTGACGTAGAAACAATAGATGTTTTTAACCACCAAACATAATCTACAAACTTTTTCTTCAGGCAAGGCAGCTTATAAAACGTGAAATAAAACAAAACAAATGACAACCTCCTGTGTCGTTTCTCTGGCAGACGGACAGCGTGTTGCCAACAATACCCTTATCGACACTCTACTGGACAAAGACTTTCAGCTCATCATCAACAATGTAGTGTACAACGTCCACTCTCCTGAGAAAGGTATCCAGAACAACACAACGCTTTCTAGTCACCCAGAACTTATTGCACACGTTGCTTCTCAGTTCTACTACCAGTTCATTGGCCTTGTGGTTAGTGTGTCCCCTCTGAGATTGGGAGGTCAGGGGTTCAATCCCTGGCTGAGTCATACCAAAAGTACTAAAGCCTCCCTGCTTGGTACTCTGTATCAAGGGTTGGATTGGGGGTAAGTCCCTGTCAAATACTAGCATTATGTCCAGGGGATGTACTTGTCCACCAAGCTGCCTCATGCTAAGGAAACAGCGTGAGGCAGTAGCCTTCCCAAACCACATAGCTTGGGAAGGCTACTTACTTACTCTCAATTCTATAGGAAGTGATGTACAATTTTTGTGTGGATGTTGTGTCATCGGTAGCTCTTCTTTAGCACTAGATTTTCCTCCTCTGCTCCTTCTCGCCATCCCATATATTTTATATTCACTGAAGGAGGCGGTAGAGGAATGTTGATATTTTGGCCTGAGGGTGGTGCTGGAGGATATGTCATGGAGTCCCTGAAATGGTTATGGTTCACCCAGAACATTTCATGGCAATCCACCTATTTGATTTTGTGATATCTTGCGTGAGGAAAAGCCACATGGTGTTCCACATTCAGTAGGCTTCTCCTTCTGGGAGAATGAAGCTGCACAGTCAATTTCATAGCAATCCAGTCAGTAGTTTTTGAGATATTTTGTTTGGGACCAAAGTATTGAACCCACCAATCCATAGTCCTAGCCCTTGATCCACCACTACAGAGGCAAAAAGAATGATGATGAGAGATTTTCTTTTCCTCTGACACCTAACTGTATTCTGAAGGTCAGGGATTCGGCACCGCACCAGAATACCTAGTTTAGAAGACTGGTCTAGTTTTAGAAGTCTGGAACACCCTTTTCTGTAAGGGGTGAATGCTAATGCTCCAGTTTTCTGCTGTACAGAGTATTGTTCTAGCGAGCATGCAATGGAGCTCAACGACATGAAGCACATGGTCCATCTGCTCCACATGGCGCTCCACCTCCCGGACCACCACCTGCTTCAGGAGAGGCAACTGCTGGAGAGACTTGATAGCCTCAAACAGGAGCTCTCACCCCTGGAGAAGGTAGCGTGTGTGTGTTTACTTAATACTTTATTATAAACAGCACAAGGTACAGATATTTGGGCTAAAAGGAACACAAAAAGTCTGTGTGTGTTTCTCTCTCTACATATCTCTCTACATTAGGATTTTCAGACGATTATGTGTGATTTCCGTTAATATTTTGGTGATATATCTAAAAAATAAAACTAACTAATCTATAACATCTTGAGCCTGGATGCTGTAGATTTCACTTATTCTTATTCTTTCAAATGATCATACATACAACACTATTAATACATGAGGCCTGTGGTCCCTCTCCTTGTCTCACTTACCATCCAGATGAAGGCCCAGATCTCCCGTAAGGCCGAGCTCCAGTCATCCAGAGCTGTGTGGGGTGGCCTGGCCCTGCTGTCAGTGCAGGGTGGGGCAATGGCCTGGCTCACCTGGTGGGTTTACTCCTGGGACGTCATGGAGCCTGTCACCTACTTCCTCACTTACAGCACCAGCATTGGTGTCTTTGCCTACTACGTCCTCACTAAGCAGGTCAGGAGATGGAGGGGACTCAAATGTTGTTTCCGTTTGTTACGGCCACTACACTTGGCTCGAACACCAGTGACCATAATAACATAATAATAGGACAAAAATCAGGTCTCAATTGCAATGAAATTTATTTTATATTCAGAAATAAACATGTGCAATGGGTTCATGTGAGCAACCAGGTCACTAAATATACCAGGAGGGTAGAGGTATAAAACATTAACCAAAACAAAGACCTAAATAAATGTCCTAACCAAACAAAAGTATTAATGGGCTGGCCAAACTAAAAAGTGGGGAGTCTGGTGAGCCAGGCAATATGTGCCCGTCGTCTCACCAGACTCCCATAAACTACCAAAACATACAATAAGCTAAACTAATCAGAGACCGAAAATTATAACAAACAATACTTACAACCAGCCCATTGGAACTGAAATAAAGAACTACAACTAAACAAATAAGCAAGGGAACAACTCTGCTGTTGTGCTCTACTGGAGTGCAGGGTAGATGATGTGAGCTGGCAACAGCTCCTCTTATAGCCTACGCCCTAATCACATATGAAGCACAGCTGGGAAAAGGGAGGGGCAGCCAGAGCACTCCCAGGTGAGTGACAGGTGTCTAGCCAGTCCAGTGCAGCAAAGGCAGCAAGGCAGGGTAGACACTACAGTACACACAGGACAAATAAGCATTAGTGAACACATAAACAAAGAAAGACTATAAACTGAGGAGTGAATATGTGCTAGCACATAACACCGTTCATTCATTTAAATGTGCAATTCAGGCACTTAGCTGATGCTGTTTTCCAGAGTGACCTATACGTTTGCTTCAATTCCTTGTTCACCAACAAACAATAGAAAATAATGTTAAACAAAAAAACATGCAGTCCATAATACCATGGTAATGGACCATATTTATATTGTGGTCATTTAGTTTCTTATATCATTCTCAGGGAAAACTCAGGGAAACTCAGGGAAAACAAGTATGCAACAAGTGCAACCACAGAATCAGCTTCAACGTTACAGTCAGACAAGTGTAAGGACAAATTTGACCAATTAAACCCTATATACTTTGTTGACTGGAGTTCCCCAGGGGTGTATACTTGGCCTTGCCTTTTTCCCCTGTACACCAAATTTCTTTGCTAAAATTTGCCAACTACAAGCTCACAATGCATTGCGTTGTGACACGTTGGAGCTTGTAGATCTGTTATTTCCGTTTTATGTTCGCCTATTCTCGCCAAATGTTAGTAGGAACACTAGGGTTCATGTGGTTCCACAGGCACGCTGACTTGAGTGCCTGCTAAATGTTACAATGCCTTATCAGTCTTATTGTGCTGTAGCAATGTCCTTAGTTTCCTATCTGGTCGGGCATTTAATGGGCTGTTTGTAATGGGGGAGATTAGGGGTTAGATTTCCTTTGTTAAAATCGATAACTTGGGAGATCTGGTTCCACCTCTTTACTATCTGGTCAGTGGTCAGTGAGCCATCATTATGGCTCACACACATCGGCTTGCAGAGTAATTGTCTTTGCCCCAACCAATATAAATGGTGGGAATTCACATGGGGAAGAACTGGGGAATAAAATGGTTTATGAGTAATAACACTGAAACACTGTTCACCTCACTTCTTCCCAGACTGTTAACAATCACAACTTTCCTGTCTGCAGGATTATGTTTACCCAGAGGCTAAGGACAGGCAGTTCCTGCATTACTTCTACAAGGGAACCAAGAGGCAGAGTTTCAACGTGGAGAAATACAATGAGCTGAGGGAAGAGCTATATCTGGTTTGTTAGCTCCTGATTTATCTTTGACCTGTCCACTTATTTCAATTCAAAATACAAAAAGTAAGTAGAGAGACACTTGTCGAAAGACTTGTGTGAGAAAATACGAATTAACTCTACAAAGCTGTTTTAAATTGTTTGAAGAAAATTCCATTGAGGTAGACAGCAGTATGGAAGCTGAGAGGTAGACAGAATACAGGTGATATAGTGACATGGGAGATAAAGGACAGTCAAATATCAGGTATGTATGTGAAGGACAGCTGGAAGTATTGCAATCTTACTGGTAAAAGTAGTAGTAGAAAGGGAGTGGTAGTACCAATTAAAGCATGATGTCATAACCAATATCTTGCCAAATAATCATGATTGAAATTTTATCCATAACATTGCAGCAGTAATTATCAATTTTTCTCATTGTGTCAGGTGGAGGAGGATCTGAGACGTCTCAGGAATCCAACACAACTGCAGATGCCGGTAGAGCAGATTCAACCCAAGCCATGAATATATAGCCAAGAAGCCATGAAGACACACACACACACACACACACACACACACACACACACACACACACACACACACACACACACACACACACACACACACACACACACACACACAGTTTATACATACACATGTACATGCTTTTATGGAACCATGCACATTATGTTAACTTATTCATCCTTGACACGATAGTACATCAACAAATGGTTCAACTATCTCAGTGCTACACTGTCTTCAGTGTTGACTGAAATGCACAGAATGTTGGCAATGTATGAAGTTAAACTTAAAGAGAATGAAGACCTCAGTCCCAAAAAGTACACATTAATGAAAACACATCCAAGCACACATATAGACATTCATAAAAAAGACCAGAACAAAAAAACAGCCCCATTGCATTTCTTCCACTTTATTTTGATACTGGTGCCTTTTTATGACTAATCCATATCATCCAGTGTTTTGTTTACAATCTTGATAATGAAGTCAACCATGTCCTTTTAAAGAATATTGAATAATATAAAATAAATATCACAAATTTCTTGAGCTTGTTGAGCATGTCTACTGATGTCTGATATTATAATACGTTTATAATCTCTCCGATAACTTTCCTATCTTTATAGATGGGAAAACATGTTTTATTTATAATGTAAATAAAGGTGTGAATATTATACTTAATCTTGTCATTCAGGCTCTGTTACGTATTGCTCCCTGCACAGTATAATTGGAAAACAGCCATTTCAGTGCAGGGAGACAGAATAGTGATGGTTGGAGCAAAGAAACAGTGGTGTGCAACAGCCTGAGGAGTAACAGTGAGTTTAAATGGTCTACCAAACAGATCAGCTGTTTAACATGTCAGTTATGTAATCCATAGAGTATACAGCATCTTGCCTGAACTTGCTCGCAGGCCTAACATTAGCTGCGGTCTTGGACATTTCATGACTTTCATATGGTGTTTTCTTGATGCAAAGACAAATTACAAAGAACACAGAGGAAACCTTCCATATGGTTTATTAAAATCAGAAATGATTTCAACAAATATTCAAATGCAAACGTTACTTAATGTAGGATCGTTTTACCCCTCAGTTGTCGGTGGTATTATGAAAAATCCACCAACACAAATCTTTTTCTTAAGTTAAAGATTTTCTCCCACTGGTGACATATTGATCCCTGTTTTATTCACTGCACCTCAAAAACAGACATACTGGTTACAACTTAGTTCACAGAATAAACATTTAGCATCTTCTCTTCACACAGTTTGTTATCGTTGCTAAGGTTAAATAATGATAAATGACACGACTCTACTTGGTAGTGGTAAATGGATGCTTTAGATATTTGGATTACAAATGTGCACATTATCATAATCGATCTATGCTTAGAGTAGACACTTTTACAGTACAGAGTAACGGTCTAAAAGCCCTGTTGGTATCCACTAAAGGCTGTGCTGCTAGAGGAAAGATCCGTAGAGTTCTGAAGCTGAAGTTTTGGCCTGAGGGTTGAGGTAAATTAAATGCAATGTGGTCATGCAAATATTTAGGGGTCTTTCTCCAGACAGCATGAATGTACTCAGCAATTCCATGGCAATCTACACATTACAATTTAAGATAACTTGTGTGCACTTGCAAATTTTGGCTTAAATGTCACCTAAGTGTCGTACACATGGACAGGCCATGGTGAAACACAAATCAGTAGGCTTCATCCTGGCTGAGCACATTATATAAGTTTAATGGAAATCAGCCAATAAAATTGTGAGATTTTGCATGTGCAATATGACATTTGATCTGATGGTGGTGCTAGAGGAAAGGCCATGTGGTCACCAAAGTCTGTAGAGGCCATCATGGGGTTCATGAAGCTGCACAGCAAAATCTGGCCATAGGTGTTTGAGATAACTACTGCATGTTGTTTGGGACCAAAGTGTAAGAGTAATGCATGGATGGATGGACAGACACATTAATCATAGCCTTGTTACTAGTGGGGCTCAAACTGAAACAATAAAGCACAATTCATGCGATTGCACCATATAGCATATCATACAGTGATTATGACTGCCAAAAGACAGGCCCAATTTTGCAGACAGAATGGCAGAATGGCCTGCTAATTTTGTATCAATTGGCTGACAAATCTTGAAAGAATAAAGTTATACAAAGGGATCAATCTATACATTTTTGGGGTCGGAAGTAGAGTTTCTTTGTGAGCATGGAGTTGAAGCAGGGAACTTGTTTCTTCCCAATTGCATCCTGGTCTTTGCAATTCATAACACTCCTCATGGAAACTAGTCTGTTGACCAAAGTAAGAAGCTCTGTGAACTCAAGGGAATCTCCGAACCTCCGCAGAGCAGCAGTCAGATCCTGGATGTACCAAGAGCCATTGGTGGTCTCCCGGTGGGAATAGTATCCTGAACAAACAGAGTGGACAGGACAATCTGGATAACAAATTGTGCACCCATTGATCTGTTCTCCACTAATATAAAATTGGCGAGAAAAGTATTTCATTTTGCTTGCTCAGAAAAATGTATATTGTGGGAAGAAATACTTTCAAAACAATTGAAATACAAACAAATTGTGTGACCAAACCAATCACTCTAGCAGAGCCATTAGTATAGAGATGGCCACTATTCCTGTGTTTTATCCCAGCCAAACCAGCCTCACCTTCAGCCACGGAGTAACACATGATGAAGTCTGCCCCAGCAGGAAGTGTGTAGAGGACCCCAGCATCCACCACTACCTGGTTGGCACTGTCTACTACATCCGATTCCATCGGGGTCACTGGGTCATCATGCTTGTCTCCACGGCACGCCTGGCAATGGAGACAAGCAACTTGAATATAACCGGACAAAGCACATTTCAGGTAGATCATAGCAGAGATATGTAGCTGAAATACATATGTGTTGACAGATTGTTTTGATCAGATAGACGGTATGTTTCCAATAACATTTCATTTGACTATACCTGTAAGATAAAGATCTTTGGTTTCCCTACGAGGCTTCTGCACTTGTCTCCTTTGAAGAGAGCAGTGACATCCCGGATGTAGACCTTGTCGTCGAATGCGTACACATGGTCGTCCTCGCCGTGGCTCAGGAACACGCACACAAAGCAGTCGTCATCGGTATGGTTGTCCTCCGCAGCTGACAGGACATGAACCATTTTGTTAAATTCTATACTTGCAACCTACTCTAGATTGCAGGCCAACATTCTGCATATACCTTTATGTTTATTAATCTTTATTATGCTATATTTTAATCCATCTTATATTGTTTTTATATTGTACATTGTGTTATATGGTTTAACAATCTTATTCTTATCTAACTACTTACCTTGAAGTTGCCTACTGATGAATAAGCTGAACTGAGTCAAGCTAGGTTTGTACAGCAGCAGGGCAAGTCCTATCCTATTATCCTTCTATAAAATCCTACTATAAAATGAAGAATACTCCTCACTCCTCATGGGCACACATGGGCAATTGATTCCAGATAGAATCAACATGGAAATGTTGCAACCATATGGTCAGTGACAGCTCATTCACCCACAAGTGTGCCCCGATGCTCAGGACTTTGAGGGAAAGGGATATCATGACGTTTTTGAATGGGTACACACAATGCAGTGGGGATATTTCAAAAGGGTTGCTGACTGAGTGAAGTAAGAGGCTTATGTACTGTATGTCTTTGTTTATCTGAAGAAACACAACCTCTAGATGTTCAAAAGCAGTTACTATGTTGGTGTGAAGGGGGTATTAATCAGGTTAAGCTCCACAGCATGTACATGGTCATATGAATGGAAGTATCCCACCTGACACCTGAATAAAAAAAAAGGTTTATCCATGTAAACGTAGGCTAATCACTGTGCTTACCTCCAGTGATCTTGCTCAAGATTTCATCCTTTTTCAGGTTATCATAGGCCTGCACCTCAAAACCCAACGCCTTAAATCTACATCAGAAAAAAACAGAATCCATCAACATGAGGAAATGCTCCAAGAAAATATTATCAGCCAAACCTATAAGAGACTTCTACGTCTGAACAGGCGTAGAAATGTTTATCTGTCCGCCTTGATAGCTTTGGCATAATGCCGTCAAACAAAGACAGCAGCAGATATTTCCATTTTAATGAAGAAAGTAAATATGTTGGAGTGGCTTATTGTCGCTATCAGCCGAGGTACAAGGGCATATCTAGCAATTCAAAGGCAAGCGGTTTGAAAGGAGTTAGTGCTGTTTGTTAGGTATAGAGCTGTGCGTCCTTGAGGGGGTTTCAGGGGGTCCACAGCCAAATTCATTGTTTAACTTCACTATAATCAAATTCACATTATGACCATTTTATCAACACAAACATTTTACTAGTAACTAGTCCGTTTCAATATTATATTGTGTCAGTTTAATTACATTTAAACTAAAACAAATGCATCTTTATCTTTATCTATCAGGGTATCTAGGACAGAATCCTTTGATATGGAGGTTCATGACCTAATATAATGAAATCAATTTGGGGGTCCATGACATGTAAAAATGTACCTCGTCTCTAGGTTAGTTCGGTCAGCATTGGTCCCATAACGAATTGGCAACCCCTGTTTCCAAAAGAAGTATTCCTGGTTAAAGATGAGTGCTAGACCTCGTCGCCTGTGGTCCATCTTGTATTCTTCTGCAGGATCCATGGAGAAAGTGCTGCTTGATGGAGAAAACATAAGAGAAGACACAAACAAGATGATGCCGATTGAAGGTAGTTAGTGGAAGATCAGAATGTCCTACTGTTATGGCTATAGTGTTGTGTGCATCCTTGTTTCCACTCTCCTGTGTCTTCCCCAGGTACTGCCCTTCTAGAGGATAATAGACCCGGGTCAATCTCAGACAGGTGTCACTTGGTCATTCGACAGTCTGCCCTAAAGTAATGGCGTACAGAGAATGGGGGGTATACTGCACTAATTCACTGCACTAATTACAGTATATAGGGGTCGCTGAGGGTTAATATATTCAAGTGCACATTTTCTTCATTTAATGCTAGACTTTTATCATTACCTTAACTAATTATGTCTCCATGGTACTGGTCATTGTGTGAATAAGGTTCTGGTCATTGTGTCTCCATATCATGGTCAGTATTATGTTAGTATCATGGTCAGTATCATGTTCGTATCATGTCATTATCATGTCAGTCTTATTATCATGTCTTTCTGTACATAAACGCTTACCTTCTGGCATCTGGCTCATCTCTTCGGTCTATGGAATAAAACACATCAATGAGTAACCAATGTGTCAATTCATGAAACAGATATTATTCCATGTAATCACCTGGGTATTGTACTTTGACCTCACTGCTGGGTAGTAAAATATAGCGTCACGGATCACTCATACAGTAAGCCTTTCGGTTTTGCTTTAGTACTAGCAGGAACTAGTTTTCAATAGCTTTGCCTTTTGACAAACACATACTTATAACACCCGTTTTGCTGTCTGTAGCAGCAACACTCTCTGACAAATTTAAAAACAGAGCAATTAAGGCTAACAAAGGTGAATACAAGATGGACTAAACCTGTGCATTTCATAAATCACAAGACTGAAAGAAAAATATATATGTTTAAGGTACAGTAAAGACAGTTGCGCACAAATATGCCTATGAGAGAATCTGACAGATACCCGTATGCCTAATATACAGTAACAAGCATTGTTAATTTAAAATCAGTTACATTTAACAAAAAACAAGAAGTATAAAGCTTACCTTCGCAGCATTTAGTTTCTGGACTAGACATGATAGCAATACTTCCAGGCCAGCTCACAAGTAGCCGACTAAACAATGTCAAGCAAGCCCAACAGTTGACCGCATGAACTCACTTGGGGTGAGTAAAGGTCATTTCAAACGGTAAGTGTGACTCAGAGCGTCATTCAGATTTGGCAGGCGAAGCATGTGTGCTCATCACAGGCACACGCCTACCTGCCTCCGGGTAACATGCAGCTTGCTAAGCAGAGCACTTCTTGTTGCTGCTTGTTGTCAACTTGTCGCAATGATTACAAGGTTCAGGTTGATGCTCACTGTATGAAAGGCCTTCTAAAGGAGTCCCTTCAGATACAAAATTACTGTTTGAATCCATCTATCAATTACAGAATTCAAACCCCTGCCTACCCTTGCTTGTTTTCTGTATTCTAATTTTGAGTTCTATAACTTTGTGGAATTTTAACATTATGTGGAGGGTTCAAATAAGACCACTACAGTTTATGTCTCTTCATTCACTGTGTATTATTTTCCATCACATTTTTTCATTTTCATATTTTAAATGGTGCCAAAATAAATAAACTCTACCACTCTATCACTACTCTACCACTGACTTCTTGTGTGGCATTTCCATTGCTTTTAGGGACAGTTCAGTATTTGCAGAGAAAGGTGGAAGGGTAGTTGCAAATGTGGAATGAAACCCATGACCCTTAAGATCCAGTGAAGGTACTACCTGTCAGTAATGTTGCCCAGTCTACCCTGAAGCTATAAAACCATCACATCTAAATTTGTCTTATTACTCATAATGTAATAATGGTTGGTACTGTAATAACCTAAATGTAATAGAAGCTCATAATGTAATAATAAGCTCATAATGTAATGCATGTTTTTATACTTACCAGGATCTTGATAGCTAGTGTAGCAGTTCATAATGTAATAACGGCTCATATTGTTGAGGAAAGTGTTCATCATAAGTGATCATAATAATCTATCAGTATCATGGTCAGGATGATGTCAGTATCATGTCACATATTGTGTCATACTGACACACTTGATATTGTCATTGACATTGTACTGTAACAAAAAATTAAAAGGGGTTCAGTTAGTTATTACATACGACACTGCAGCCTTACGGCCTTACAGCCTTACAGCCTTACAAAAGCCTTAAAGCCTTACAGCCTTACTCACTGCAGCCTTAAGGCAGTATTATTATGGACATAATTACCATATCCTACTATCCTACTATAATTCTAGTAACCTCTGTGCGAGACACCCGGTTCTCCTCACTGGCTGGACCAATTGCTCTGATTTTGCACACAGCCATTGACCATTACCATCTGAACTTAACTGTGAAGCCCGTTTTTCGATTTCATCAAATCTCAGCTTCTTATTAGCGTTTTTGTGTCAAACACTGTCGCCATGGTTACGGGGCTGCCCAGCTATGGGACGAACTGCCTCCCGGGTTGCCAGATCATGTGCGCATATCCCCCCACGGATGCGCTGCGCCGACCGGGTATGGTCTAGTATAACTAATTTTACTAACATATAGCCCACAGGATACTGTATTCCTTAATGTAACCATGGCACAAATATAACAGATCATGTAACTTCGACTACGCCACTTTGGGAGTTTCGCCCAAAGAATCAATTAAAGTGCTAAAGTAACTAAGTATAACACAGGTTCGTTTGTAATTGACTGGAGCAGAGACGTGCTTCTCAAGGTAATCAATAATATTTATTATAAATGCCACAGTAATATTATCATGCTATTATACAGTACTTTAATTAAACAGGTAAATCACAATTTAAATCACAAATAAAGGTTAAACGAGTCAAAAGCACTATAATAAAATATATCAGTGAACGGCACAGTCAGACTGTAGGGGGGGAGGAGAGACGGAGGAGTTAGTACGGTGACACTTCAAACACTTCAAACCACTAAAAAAACATGCTTACACACAATACTAGGTGGGTTAGGTGCACACAAAACCACACATACGGCATGCAGTGGACAGTAAGGTCTCCCCCACAGTGCGACTGGTCGCCTCCAACTAATGGGGTACAGAAATGGCAATTAGATGGCAATTGGGTGATCGATGCAAAAGTAAAACCCAAAATACAGAAACTACTAACAAGAAAAGGGGCAAAGGCAGCAATGGAGCTAAGGAGCGCCTATAAAACAAAAGACAACAGTTAGCGCCTGAGGAACATACACCATTAATAAAATACAAAACAACAGTAAACAGTTTAAAAGCAAAACAACAGTCCATTGCCTACCTTGCTCAGACAAGCCAGTGCCCTTACAGAGTCAGAGAGCCTAGCTAGAATGAATGTATGAGCACCAGGCTTTATAGGGGAGGGATTAATCAGTGATTACCTACACATGTGTAATTGGGGCGTGGACCCAGAAGCCTGAATGGAGGCAGGTCTCCCTGTTACATTAATAATATAGTCAACAGAACAATATTCAACCCTGGTTGGTGCCATCTTGTTTCATCCTCCAGCCAGAAAATGCATAGCTAACCCTGTGCATGGACAATAATAATAATAATAATAATAATAATAATAATAACAATAATAATAATAATACTACATGTAATAATAATAATAATAGCTTGAATTTATGAACCCAAGGAGCTTTGCATCAAAAACAATGAACAACCAGCAAACAAAACACACAACCAACAAAACAACAAACAACTATTTGCCATAAGCCTGAGAGAATAGGTGTCTTTTCAAGGCAGCCTTAAAAGAGTCTAGTGTTGGAGCATGGCAAATCTCATTGGGAGAGAGATCCACATGCAGGGTGGGCGCTGCCACGGCTCTGCCCCCCAAGGTTCTCTTGCTTGTTATAGAGAACCTTTATGGGAATACAGTAGAGAGGAGGTCCAAGTCAGTGGACCGCAGGTTCTGTGACAGTGTAGGTTCCTGGAGGAGGCCTGAGAGGTACAGCCAGGCGTTACTTAACAGGAAGCCAGTGCAGTTGTTCACGGGTGGGGGTGATGTGCTCATAGACTGCCGTGGCTTGTTGCGGGTGAGAACCCTGGCAGCTGAATTGAGCATACGTGAGCATACAGCCCAGTTACCACTTGAGATAGAGAGAGAGAGAAAGAGAGAGACAAAAGCCAAAAGAGTGCCCTCTGTCAACTGTTCCTGATGCTCAACAGACTAGCATTAGACCCTCCTAACACTAATTATCATGACATTGACATAATTTCTTGACAAATCCAACCCAACCCAATCAGAAAAAACTAAATGATAAAATCCATTTGATCAAAACAACTAAAACCTATAGTAAACTTGAATACTCTCTGGCTCTAAATAGACAGTACACCATGGCAGAATATTTGACCACAGTGACTAATAAACTGAGAAAAAATCTTAATTTACCAGACACAGAGTGCACAGCCTGGACATACAGTGAACAAAACTAAATAGTATATTATGTATGTTCGGACGGGGCCTGTTGTGTACGAAACCCCAAAAATAACCTACTATTTAGTACGAAACCCTACTGCTCACTAAAGTAGGCTGCATGTGTAGTATGTCGTATTTAGCAAGACCATGGTTGCGTCTGAAACCACATACTAATGTATGCAGTTTCGGACGCAACCATGGTCTTGCTAAATAAAATATGCAAGTAACTAGAATGTTTATTTTCTAATTTTATCCCTTTTAAAATTAATTAAACCATATGGACACAAACAAATCTAAATCTAAACCCTCTAGACTTAGTAAACGGGACCTGAGTCTCTGTACTTGGAGCGCTTTCTTCTGTCTACTCCACACTCTACACCAAATATAAATCTACAAGCTCACTTATCATTACTCTTAGGCCTTCTATTAATATTTTACTGCTGTAACTGTAACTGCCAACAGAACTGAGAACAGCATTTCCCCCACAGAGTTAATAAAGGTCTATAATTTCCTCTTCTCTTCATAATACATACATGACTCTTGCTGGCTGTCCAGGTAGGGCTTGAAGTGCATTGTAGTAATAATAGTGACATGTAAAAGGTAAACAGCTTGAAAGTAAAGTAAGACAGTTATAATTAAGAAGTTTAATATATTTAGGCCTTAAGATATTTAGGCCTTAAGATCTGCACAGCTCATTGTTTGTTATTAATCAGAGAACCAATTGTAATAGCCTATACTGTATATCGTTATCACCATTAAAATGTATGCAGTTGCAGTCTGTAAGTAACACTCTCATGTGCTGTATGTGTCCAGTTCCTCATTCTGGTCAGTGTCAGACATAGTAGTTGTCGACAAGGCCACTTCACTTCAAGGAACTTCACTTCTCATATCATCCACCCATCTACTCAAGAGACTTAATGTAAGTGTAAAATATAATACTTTCAATATGATGGAATTGAATACATTTAAGATCAGAAAAAAGCAATAGAAAGTACTTTGCCACAAAGAATGATTGTTCTCAATATAGCTTTGTGTGGTCTGAAAAGCTAACGACAATATGTAGATTATCTGTAATACGGCACTGCATATAATGTGTACATAGTGGTACAATACATAGTGGTTCTCAAAGTGTGGTCTGGGGACCCCTTGCGGTCCTTGGGGGGTTTCCAGGGGGTCCCCAGCAAAATTGGTTAATTTAGCATCACAATCATTTAACCACTTTATCCATTTATATGTTGTGTATTCAAAAATAGCAGATCTACAAGTGACACATTTTTAATAATATTTTTCAACATAAATCTTCTCCTCTGTGGGTCACTGGGAAAACATTTTCTTATGGGGGTCTGCGGCCAAACACATATAAATTTAGGGGTCCTTGACATGAAAACGTTTGAGAATCACTGAATTATATGCCTTTTTATGTTTGCATAAACTAAATGTTATATTCTATTGGTTTATTGTCTTGTCATGGTTTCTTCAGCTCTGCTGTGTATGGAGAACACGTAATATATTCGTGTCTTCTGCACAATAGAGTCAGGGTTCAAGTATTGTAAAGCACATATACATTGAACTGTGTTGGTCTTCTCAGTCACTGTGTGTGTAAACTGGACCAATTCAGAAGTCTTAAAGGTCTTAGCTGTACACTATATTATTTGTATTTCTGGTCACATTGTGACCATCACAAACAAGGGAAAACCCACCAAATTCTACTGTGTCTAATTAGTAAGCCATTAAAAGGGTAAAGTCGTAAAAACAACATTTCTCAGCTGTGCCCATAAAATAAGTAAATTAGTATTAGTACCTTTAGAGCAATTTTAGAGCAATTTTAGAGCAATATTGTTCTCAAACTCTTATCCATGGGCCTCCCTTCTTACATCTGAAATAAACACCCAAAGACACCCACCCATGCATGTGTGTGCAAACACACACACACACACACACACACACACACACACACACACACACACACACACACACACACACACACACACACACACACACACACACACACACACACACACACACACACACACACACACACACACACACACACACACACACACACACACGTTTGTCATCTTTTTAATTGACAATGCAATACTGCACTTCACAATTATGTTACATGTGGGAGTTAGCTAAGTTAAAGATACAGGATAAAAGATACAGTACGGTATGATGAGTTGGACTGATATCACATTGAGAACACACAGGTAGAGACAGTGGATGAAAGCAAGGACTTGCTTAGAAATGGTCAGGAAAATTAGTTGGTATATTAATTTTATGTTAAAAGATTTTGACTACCTCAGGTTGGGAGACACTGTTCTAGAAAACAATGGGATATTACTGTACCAATTAGACAGGGAGGTTAAAGTTGTTACACATGTAATGCATGCTATACAGGAAACACAATAGGCCAACAGGAAATACTTTTAGAACCAGTGTTAAATGGATACTTACACTAGTGAGTGGATAGAGTACAAATAGAGGAACAAATACTAGACATGGTATCTCAATGTATTAATATTGTGGGCTTGCTTCAGTTCATTTACTCAAGTACTATACAATAATGTACTATGCTTGTACAATGCACGGTACAATTTTTAGGTACTTTTACCTTAAGTCCTATGTCATACAAAGCCGATCTACAATATGACACGTTGTGATCTTGCAGATCTGCTATTTTTGAAAAAGCTTGACAATGTTTGAAAACTTTTACTTTAGTACTCAAAGTATATTTTGATGCCAATACTTACATACATTTCAAGCTCCAATTTTCCAATACACACATACACACTAATGATGTGTATTGGTCAACACCTTTTCTCTTCTATCTACAATCTGCAGAATTGTTCACAACTCAAGCTTCTTCCTCTGTAGACAACGAGCCACAGTTGTCACAGAGAAAGATGTCTGGAGTTCTATGGTTCCTAATTGGCTGCCTGCTGCAAGGTGAGTTACTGTATACTCACTGTATTCTGGGATTGTGTAGAGACTGTAAGGTATCTGAGTTTTGGACTTGAATCGCATGACTTGGACTTGAATCTGACTCACAATTTTGGTGACTTCAGACTTGACTTACTAAAAAACAAAACATTGTTGGGATTTAACTTTCATATTTACGACTTGGACTTGGATTCATGGTGGTGGATGAATCAAGACACTTGTGTAGACACCCCCCCCCCCCCTATGTTTATTTGAAATGTCTTCTTTGATATATATCCTATTCAGAGACTTGTATTATGTGTTTCAGGTGCACTCTGCCAACAGTGGGCAGCCTTTATGCCTCAGAGTATGGAGGTTCTGAGTGGATCCTGTCTGACGATCCCTTGTTCCTTTACGATTCCAGAAAAATGGAATACATCATTAAATGACAAATGTAGAGGCAAATGGAGAAGAGGTTCTTCCAATGCTATACCTGGAAATCCGATTGGAAACGTAATGAATAAGGATTGCACTACAAACCTGAACATAGATTCTAGTTCCAGTAATGACTATTACTTCAGACTAGAATGTGACAACGAGCTGAAATATACTTTTGAAGATCAGCATCTGAAGGTATCGGTCAAAGGTAAGCAAAAAAAAAACTATTATTACAATTAACTTGTTACTGATCTACTGCATTTATTAGGAATGAAAGTATGGACTTAAGAGCTGATGTAATGACATACATGTAATGACATAAATAATGTCTATGTAATAATAAGTCCATATATGTCTTCATATTAGAAACACCACCCAAACCAACTCTAACACCAGATGCAGTGATTGTGAATGAGGGGACCACAGTTAGTTTAAGTTGCTCTGCTGTAGTCCCCTGTTCTACTCTGCCACCAACTCTGACATGGACCCCCAAACTGGCTATCAGTGTGGAGAAACTGATGGAGAAACAAGATAAGACTAACGTATTGATATCTAATATGACCGTCACTGCTTCTCGTCTCCTCCATGGACAGAAGATCTCTTGCACTGCTCGCTACAAACGACGAGCTGGCAACAAAGATCTGTCATCTGAAACAAAAATAACAGTCAAGGTTCGATGTGAGTTACTCTTTACTGAACATTACATTGCACTACAGTTTCAGTCAGTGGGCTGATATCTTATATTAGTTTAAAATGACCAGAAAGCAAATGTAACATATTTCTGTATCGATAGTGTTCCTGTAGCAAGTATTCTTTATTCTAATACTAATCGTCCTGACATCCACACAAACCCAATATAATAAGTATTTGTTATAGAAATATATCAGCAAGCTGGCAGACTATTATTCCTTTTGCAGATCCTCCCAAGAACACAACAGTGTCAGTCAGTCCCTCTGGTTGGTCAGCACAAGAAGGCAGCACTGTTACTCTGACCTGCAGCAGTGATGCCAACCCAGCAGTGACTAAATTCAACTGGTACAGAGTTAGTGGAGGTCAGGTGACATCAATGACAGAGGGAGGGACAAACAGTTTGTCCATCAAAGCATCTCAAGAGAACAGCTCCTTTTTCTGTCAGGTCAGAAATGTCCATGGAACTGGAAATTCGACAGTCTATCAGATAGACATTCAGTGTATGTATACAATATTATGAAACATTCTATATTCTGTTATGATTATATTGGATGCATACATAATGATATGTGTTTTTCTAGATCCTCCCAGGAACACAACTGTGTCAATCAGTCCCTCTGGTTCAGCACCACTAGAGGGCAGCACTGTTACTCTGACCTGCAGTAGTGAAGCCAACCCATCAGTGACTTACACCTGGTACAGAGTTAGTGGAGGTCAGGTGACATCAATGACAGAGGGAGTTACAAGCAGTTTGTCCATCAAAGCATCCCAAGAGAACAGCTCCTTTTTCTGTCAGGTCAGAAATGACCATGGAACTGAAAATTCGACAGTCTATCAGATAGACATTCAGTGTATGTATAATTTTATATTATGAAACATTCTATTCTATCATACTTATAGGGGATGCATACGTAATTAGTCAATGTTTTTTTTTCTAGATCGTCCCAGGAACACAACAGTGTCTGTCAGTCCGTCTGGTTCAATACAAGAAGGCAGATCTGTGAATCTGACTTGCAGCAGTGAAGCCAATCCAGCTGTGAATAAATATACCTGGTCTAAATGTACTAAAGGGGATCAGATTGTTATTGGATCTGAAAGCATCCTCATCCTCAACCAGACTCGTAGGGAACAGAGAGGGCTGTACCGCTGTGAAGTGATGAACATCCATGGAATGTCTAATGCAACAGTCATGCTTAACATTGAATGTAAGTACTGTACTGTGATCTATAGAATCTAGTATTGATGCTCCAATAATAAAATAAAATGATAATTTAACCACTGAACCCCCTCAAAAGTATGTATGTAGATTAGGAAACTCTGATCTTTTAAATTAGATCAGCTGACAATGACAGTTGTCATTGTCAGTTGATCCATTTGGTCCATTTAAAGCCTTGACTTGTAATGTTTTGATGAATTGAGTACAAAGGACCCCAGTGTTTAAAATCCTCTTAGCAGACCTTGTATTGAACTGTACTTTCCTGTGCTTTTTTTGGCCAAAACTAAAAAAATAAAGTATTCAATCAATCAACCAACAGGGAAGTCAACTTAGCAGTAAAGAGCTAGTACAAAGTTAACGACATACAGAATGTAGCATTGGTGAATGAGGTGAATTTCCTAATTAATCACATTCCCATTGGTGGGCAATAGGCGGAGAGGATGAGTCAGGGCATACTTCAATCAGTGCCACCATTTAACTTGCACATTTTACATTCTTAACAGTTGCTCCTGAGATCCTGGCCTCCTCTGGTTGCAACAGAACTGTGGACCAGATCAGCTGTTTCTGTGACACTATGGGAGAACCTTCTCCTGCCGTAACACTGTGGAAATTGGATGGGCAGCCTGTAAACCCGTCAGACAAGATTACCATCAGTCACAAACCTCTGAGCAACACAGCCCTGAGGAGCATCATCAGCATGGCCCAGCCACAGGGGAAGGGCGCACCCACTGTGGTCTGCCTCAGTCGCAACTCCATGGGATCTGCCAGTCATCAGTTGTATGTTCACGGCTTGGAGGTTCAAGGTTAATATGGGTTTTACTTTTGAGGCCTTTAAAAAACAGCAGACTTTGAATGTCCTATAAAGCAGGGATTAATCTTCAATTATCCATTGCTTGTTCAATCCTAGGGCAATCGACACTGCTGCTCTTCATTGTTATTGCTGTTCTAACAGCATTGCTAATGTGTGCTCTGGCGTTTGGTGTAAGGTAAGATGACAGCCTTGGATGTTTCTGTGGCTTTCCCCCAACATGCAATCAGTGTCAGTTTAACAGAAAACAATATCTTTCTTTCTGTTGTCACTCTTCATCTTGCAGTATTCTCAAACAATTCAAGTTGCAATGAATTCTACCATGTATGATTGCCATCTCAGTGTAAACTCTATTTCCAAGGGCTCATCGGATGCAGAGTAACAATCCATTGGGTCAGATCACAGGGAGGAGCAGTAATGTTGTGAGGAGACCATCCCTGAATGTTGGGGATGGAAATGAGGTAATATTATTCATGAAGTATCTTACTACAATCAGAAGACGAAAGCATCTAGCTGCATATCTATATCTAAGACTTGTTGTGGATTTCAGGTTCATTCCACATCAGAGGAAGACATCTATGTCAACAGCCCAATGCTGAGGGAGGAGGCAAGACAACAAAATACACCTTCCGATCTAACAGCCCTAAACACAGGCCCTGAACCTCTGTCCTCGTCTACAAACATCTCTGAGACAAACTGTACCAACCTGCCAAGTTCTGCACCAGTTGATACTAAAGAAGACACAGTCGAGACGAATGGAGATCAAAGTGATGTGTTATACGCCAGTGTGATTTGGAAGAGCAAGAAATCCTTGAAGACTCAGGAAGACATGATGGACGTGGTGGAAGCTGGCAGCTTGTACCTGGATGAGGAGAGGGGCATGCCAGGAAATACAGGCAGATATCACCTAAGTAAAGCACTCGAGATGGAGAATCTGGATGATGAAATGGGGTCTGGAAATGAGGTAATATTATTCATGAATTATCTTACTACAATCAGAAGACGAAAGCATCTAGCTGCATATCTATATCTAAGACTTGTTGTGGATTTCAGGTTCATTCCACATCAGAGGAAGACATCTATGCCAACAGCATCATGCTGAGGGATGAGGCAAGACAACAAAATACACCTTCCGATCTAACAGCCCCCAACACAGGCCCTGAACCTCTGTCCTCATCTACAAACATCTCTGAGACAAACTGTACCAACCTGCCAAGTTCTGCACCAGTTGATACTAAAGAAGACACAGTCGAGACGAATGGAGATCAAAGTGATGTGTTATACGCCAGTGTGATTTGGAAGAGCAAGAAATCTGTGAAGACTCAGGAAGACATGATGGACGTGGTGGAAGCTGGCAGTTTATACCTGGATGAGGAGAGGGGCATGCCAGGAAATACAGGCAGTCATCGCCCAAGTAAAGCACTCGAGATGGAGAATCTGGACGATGAAATGGGGTCTGGAAATGAGGTAATATTATTCATGAATTATCTTACTACAATCAGATGACGAAAGCATCTAGCTGCATATCTATATCTAAGACTTTTTGTGGATTTCAGGTTCATTCCACATTAGAGGAAGACATCTATGCCAACAGCATAATGCTGAGGGAGGAGGCAAGACAACAAAATACACCTTCCGATCTAACAGCCCCCAACACAGGCCCTGAACCTCTGTCCTCATCTACAAACATCTCTGAGACAAACTGTACCAACCTGCCAAGTTCTGCACCAGTCGATACTACAAGAACAGGTGAAGACACAGTCGAGACGAATGGAGATCAAAGTGATGTATACTCCAGCGTGATTTGGAAGAACAAGAAATCCAGGAAGACTCAGGAAGATGTGGTGGACGTGGTGGAAGCTGGCAGTTTGTACCTGGATGAGGAGAGGGGCATGCCAGGAAATACAGGCAGTCATCACCCAAGTAAAGCACTCGAGATGGAGAATCTGGATGATGAAATGGGGTCTGGAAATGATGAAGCCATTTATGCGCAGGTTAAGAAGGCCACATAGTAGGTGCACACCATTTGTGTTTTTGTTTATTGTCTCCGCCAGGAGTTTATAAACAATAAACTACTTCTGCTCTCGTACTGTGAGGACGCTTTTGCTGCTCGCTCTGCCCTATGCTTACATTCCTCTGCTGATATCCATGTTTTTTATTTTTATTTTTTTCCCTGAGAAACCACGAATGGATCCTGGATATTTATAAACCCATGGGACTCTATTTCTTCTATAGATACAAGCCATATTTCTACTATTTTTCGACCTATTTGTCGACCTCCAGTGACTGGGTGCGTGGCATATAGCCAAAGCTAATTAGCATCAGGATGTACCCGACTTTTTCAACAGAGGACTACCAAAAATTGCTGCAAAGGATTGCAGTGCTGGAAACGGAATTACACCGTTTAAGAGTGAATGTGGAAGTGAATCAACATTATGGAATTCCACAGTCTCAGAGCAACGGACAAGACCATGCCAACAAGCAGCCACCTAGTGTGGTTTCCGAGAAACCCCAGGACAAGGCATTCTCATGGAACACTTTTGGGGCAAAGCCAAAGGATTTGAAGGGGCGAATAACTGGCAGAACTCGGAGCCCTGTGATTACAGATCTGACCGGCTGGCCTGCGCTACCACCCGCGCGTCACCATCATCGATGCCCCCGGACACAGGGTACCGCGTCTTCTACCCCCCTTCAACAGTGGAAAACTGCCAATGGGAGATCTACAAACAAATCTCCCAAAACATCGAGTGCTGAGCGTCAACAGTGGAAAACTGCCAAAGGTAGATCTACAAACAAATCTCCCAAAACATCGAGTGCTGAGTGTCCTGTGCAGCTGGGAAACAGATTCACCCCATTGCTCCAGGACCCCAGATGCCCGTCTGATGGCAGACAAAACAAATCTTCTTCACCCAGCAGGGTAAGAACCAAGAGTAACTCAGATGAAAAAAGGCTATATGGTGAGCCTGAATTTCTGATCATAGGGGATGCCGCTGTTAAAGATGTTAAAAGCATGATAAGAAGAAAGGCAAAAGTGTTATGCTTCCCTAAAGACAAAGTCTCTGACATGAATGACAGAATTCTGAATCTTATCGCTGAACACCCAACGGTGAAAACCCTGATCTTGCACGTTGGCACATGTGATACAGAGAACAAACAGTCCGAAATCCTAAAACAGCATTTCACAGCCTTATTCAGCAAAATCAGCTCACTTGATGTAAAGGTGTGCATCAGCGGCCCACTACCACCTACAAGAGGCGGCGATGAACGTTTCAGTAGACTGTCTGCACTGAGCAAATGGCTTTCAATTATGTGCACCAACAAATCTGTACATTTTATTGACAATTTCAATTTTTTTTGGGATAGAAGACATCTTTTTTCTTCGGATGGCCTTAAATTGAACAAGCTGGGAACAAAATTGTTTATGTCAAACATTTTCTACAATGTTCCCCTGTCTTCGTCAACCTCTGCCAGAGCACAAGCTTCCATAACAACAGATAATGCTGCTGCCGTTGAAGAATGCCAAGGTGAATGGCTCTGTGTGGACGAATACGCTGTCACACCACCCCCCACCGCTGCTGATGGTGGAGGAACATCCATAACAAATGAACTCTCTGATAGTGAAGACTCGGAAACAAAAACAAAGGACAGCGTGCTGAAAACAACCGCTGATAACAGCCTAAATCCACAGGAGGAGATTGCCACGGCCCCTGACGTCGACTCTGCAGCCACGGTCATGCTGGAAGAGGAAGGAGACAAAGAGGAGTCTCTCAATGAGGAAGATTATCCAACGTCATCACCTTCCTCCTCCTCATCATCATCTTTTTCCCTGTCCCCAATACCTCTTCTGGATTTCACCAGTAGCATGAACGACTTGATTAGAGCGGGGACTAGACTCACCCCCCAAATCAAACGCCAAGCACCAACCGTGCCCTGCCCCCCACCCATCGCCCCTCGACGGAGCCATTGCAAGAACAAGAACGTCCTGTCGGCTTCCCTACGTCTAGAGAATACATTTGATTGCTGAGATAGGCAGGGTCCATTATGCATAGCCAAAATCATGTCTGGGCCCAAGGCTATTTTAGTTAGCCTTGTAGAAAACAAGGTTTACAATATTTCCACTGTTATCTCAAATAGAGTTCCCAGGACAAGGAGTGACTTTAAACGCTCTGCAAATACAGCAAATTTAACAGGCATTCCATGTAGAGGAAACAACCAAGTAGTTGAATGCCTTAAGCTAAACTTGGCCCTACTTAACATCAGGTCACTTAATCACAAGTCTTCCTCTGTAAATGATATCATCTGTAAAGAGAAACTAGATATTATCTTTCTAACAGAAACCTGGCTTGGTTCTGATGGAGCGGTGCTCTTATCTGCAGCATGCCCACCAAAGTACAGTTTCATTCACTCAGGACGTGAGGGAAAAAAAGGAGGTGGTCTGGCGAATATCTTTTCTGACACTTTAAAATTCAAACCTCTGACAAACCTTGGCAGTTTTAAATCATTTGAATACCAGGCCACCATATTGGAGAGTCAATCGTCTGTGCTTATGATTAGTATGTATCGACCTCCAAAGTGCAGCAAAGCCTTATTTCTAACAGAAATATCAGAACTTTTATCTATCTGTTCCACTAATTATGACAGAACTCTGATTACTGGAGATGCTAATTTGTATGTTGACATTGTTTCAGATGTTGTGGCTATGGGTTTCCTACAGTTACTGCACAATTTTGACTTTATTCAACATGTTGTTGGGCCAACACATAAACATGGCCACACCCTGGACTTGGTGATCACTAAAGGTTTGAATATCACTGTTGACAGTATTATTGATAAGCCCGAACTAACAGACCACTATTTATTGTGTTTTAATATAACTGTCTTTGATCTAAGGAAAAACAATACAGAATATACTATAAAAAAACGTTTTTTTAGCTCATCTGCAGCAAACGAGTTTCCTCGTCATCTGGCGTGTGTGCAGGTGCCCCCCCTACTTGATGCCCCCTCAGTGAATGATATGGTTCAACATTTTAATCTCAAATTAGAGTCAGCTCTCGACATAGTGGCTCCTATGAAAACTAAAAAGAAACTTAATTCTAGAGTAACACCCTGGATCAACGAGCACATGCGCTCACTCAAGAAAGAATGTCGTAGAGCTGAGCGAATTTGGAGAAAAAACAAACTCACTGTCCACCTAGAGATTTTTAAGAAGTCAACAGTGGCCTATAACAAAGCACTGCGCTTGGCAAGGCAAGCATATTTTTCAGGCATTATCAATGACAACAAGCAAAATGCCAGAGTCTTATTCTCTACCATTGAACATCTCTTAAACCCCCCCCAGGCTTACAAGGAGTCGCTCCCTGCTTCTAAAGCTAAGTGTGATGAGTTTGCGTCTTTTTTTGCAAACAAAATTTTTAGCATTCGAGCTGGTATTATGAATGCTGCTGCTAGCACTGCAAATGCTGCAAATGGTGCATGGTGCAAAAACGTAGATCACTCCAGAGGAAGTCTAATATCTTTCTGCACAATTAATGAAGAGGAACTCCGTAAAACTATATCACAGATGACATCATCATCTTGTTCACTGGATGCAATACCCACCCCGTTTCTCAAAGAGGTTTTAGACAGCGTGATTGGAGATATCCTAAGAATTGTAAACAGCTCTCTACTTTCAGGCGTCTTTCCAGACTCACTGAAAACGGCTGTAGTCAGGCCGTTACTCAAGAAACACAACCTTGATCCATTGGTGCTGGGTAATTATAGACCAATCTCTAATCTGCCATTTCTGGGAAAGGTCTTAGAAAAAACTATCTTTCATCAACTGGATGTGTTCCTACAGAACAATAAGGTTCATAACAAATTCCAATCAAGCTAACATTGGTCAAGCTTCACGTGACACGTGACAATATGTTGAAAGGGTGTGCTTTGATTGGCTAGCGAGACGCATGATGAAATAGAGACCTATAAATAGGTGTGTCACTTCAAAAGATCATTTATATCTTTTGAAGTGAGGTAAGACAGGATTAATCAGGAACAGTACTGGCGGAGACCTGTGCTCCGAGGAGCACATTTTCTAGTTATATATTTATTTTATCAATTTTCTTTTGGTTTTCATATAGCAATCATGAATTCATGTCCATACAATTACAATGTGTAAATAAGAAAAAACAATCAACATAATAGTAATAGTGGTAGTAGTCAATGGTTCAGTCAGTCAGGCTAACAACTGATTCCTCATACTGTATGACCATACCTATAGTTTAGGTGTATACACATACACATACATACACAGCAAAAACATTCAGTTGGTCAGTAAACATCTGTCCATAATTTCACATACATAAAAAGGTTATACATGATCAAAGATTAGGTCTGGTTTCTGTAAATAATTCCTAAATGACCTCCATGCAGGTGGAGTAAAACAGGTCCCATTTTCCTTTCAGTGTGACTGTGAATCAGATTTTTTCCAATTTTATAAAATATGCAGTATCCTGCTATCGCTATCGCTTTTGTAACATCCCACAGTTTATGCCAGCTGCGTTTCTTTTTCATCTTGTATTAATGTTTAATTGTGTTTCCTGTTTATTTTGCTGTTAAGTTTTATTGTGTTCCATGTTTTATTAAGTAGTATGGTTATTGTTGGCGTTTACTTTACAATGTACAGTACTGGGCATCGTTGTATACTTGATGATCAATGGATAATCATCTGCTAAGCTGAACTGCCTGCAATAAAACCATAAAATTCTAATTATGGGCTGTCACTATTCACTATGTCACTAAACCCTAGCTACAAAACTGTAACAGCACTGATGAGAGTCAGAAGCAGAATTGCTGTACACTGTGCAATGTACCTTCCTTGACACACACACACACACACACACACACACACACGTAAATATATATTTATACAAACACTGCACGCAGTGCACATATAAACATGGATATTTAGAAATAGAAACCATGAACACAGACCTTTCAATCAGCTTAGTGTGTGCTATCATTAATGTACATACTACTTATACTTTTCTTATCGCAGATATTCTTTATTACTGCTAAATTGTTGAGGATCCAAAACCAAATAATTCCATCGAGGACCAAGCAGCATTATTTGACTCATTGAGTAGTGAGTTAGTGTGGTTATTACTAGGCTCCAGAACGTGAAGAGATATTGTTCAATAGTGAGAACTGTAGGCTAACCATCTCTCTCTCTCACATGCAAACACACACACACACACACACACACACACACACACACACACACACACACACACAGCAAAAACAGTCCCATAGCGTTTCTTCTTTATTTTGATACTGGTGCCTGGGACTAATCCATGTCACCCAGTGTTTTGTTTACAATCTTTTGTTCAAGGTCTCTTGTATACAATTTTCAAATACAAAAACAAACAAAAACATTTTCTTCCGCAAACCCTCTCCAACCCATCTTCAGATCCCCCCCCCCCCCCCTTCACCATGACAATTCAAAACATCCTGTTAGACATTGGACAATATATATATATATATATATATATATATATATATATATATATATATATATATATATCATATAAAGTAATTTGAACTTGCTTCCAGGCTCAATGATGATTTAATGATAAATCATTAAATGGCTGCAGTTTTGGATATTTCATGATGCAAAGACAGATTACAATGTAAAGATGCTTTATTGTAATCAGAAAACTATCAAAAATCCAAACATTCCTTAATGTAAGATAGTGGGGTTTTTCTTTGCCAAAAAAGTAGTACCCAGTGAGTATTCAGAAAAATCCTTACTAATGGAAAAAAAAACAGCTTATACACAGAAATTATTATTTCTGACATGTAGGTTACATCACTGCACCTCAGACATACTCATAGACAATACAAAGACAATTCATGGAATAAAAATACAGCATCTAGTCTTCACACAGTTTATGGTGTCGTTGCTACGGTCTGGAAATCACTTGACACGTGATGACTGGTAAATATGGAAAGGAATCCTGAGCTGCTTTAGACATAGGATGGAAAACTGCTTGTGTCATATGGGGATAAAAAGTGTACATTTTCATACTATAAAACGTAGCTACGCTTTAGGAAAAAAGTAGAAACTTACACAGTAGAGTACAAACTAACAATAAGGTCACACGTTTAATTCAACAAGACACAATGGAGCAATCACTAGGATATACGTACAGTACGTTAAATGTATAGTATATTGTATGTTCATACAGTATTGACTGATATTCCTGAGTCATTCATAGGTCCAGAGAAACAGCTGGTAGTGTACTGTATCTAGGCTGTCATTTCCCTCCCTGAGGTATTTTCCCATGATTGTTTAGTTGGGTGCAAATATGCATAGTTCAATGTTTAATCACAAACAGCTACAATTCAAAGAATTAAAACACAAACACTAATTCCCTTTTTGACGGAGAAACAAAAATCAGGGCCAATTTGGCAGACAAAACTTGTTGATGTGAATGATCCTCTTATTTTGTATCAATTTGACCTTCAAATCTTCTCAAGACTTTCACATGCTAAAAGAAAGCATGTGAAAATGACCCGTTATTCTTTTGTCACATGAAGGCAACCTTTCTCTAGTACCAGATCATTCCTGCACATTTGCAGTGGGACCAGTTTGCTTCAGAGGTCCTAAGTTGCTATGAATGAGGCCAATGGTAACAAACTGCACTGAAGTTTGAAAAGACCTATCACTGTGCATGCATAGTGCAACATGTCCTGCTGCATTTGTCCACACTGACATAACTGGAAAAGGCAATTAAAAATGGCATGACAGCCAGTGAAATTACAGAATTATTTGAAGGATACATGGATGATGTGTGTGTGACATTGAATGTTAAGTGACACAGAGTTGATAACAAAAAAAAACGGATCAAACGATCACCTTTTTTGGTCGGAAGTAGAGTTTTTTGGTGAGCATGGAGTTAAAGCAGGGAACTTGTTTCTTTCCAATTGCGTTTCGGTCATTACAATTCATAACACTCCTCATGGAAACTTTCCTGTTGACCAGAGTAAGAAGCTCTGTGAACTCAAGGGAATCTCCAAACTTCTGCAAGGCCTCAGCCAGATCCTGGATGTACCAAGAGCCATTGATTGTCTCCCGGTGGGAATAGTATCCTGAACAAACACAATGGACAGGACAATATGGATTACTCAAAAAAAAAAAAAAAAAAACACACACACTTTTCACTTAACCCCTGCACTCTTCAAATTTATCCATAGCCTCTGAATATTCTGCGTTTTTCGCATCATCTGGCAATCTGTATCTTGCAGTGTTTTGAGTCTAGCACACGCTTTTCTGATGGGACGATAGTCTTCGTGTGTGTGTGTGTGTGTGTAGTCTCACCTTCAGCCACAGAGTAACACATGATGAAGTCTGCCCCAGCAGGAAGTGTGTAGAGGACCCCAGCATCCACCACTACCTGGTTGGCACTGTCTACTACATCCATCGGGGTCACTGGGTCATCATGCTTGTCTCCACGGCACGCCTGGCAATGGACATGACAACCAACCAGACAAAGTAATGTCAAGCTTCATTAGTTGAGCCACTAATTGACAAATGATTAATAAAGCTATGTATGTATGCATGTACAGCAACTCTGTAAGTCACTCTGCCTGCAATGACTCAATACACAAAATCTGACTATACCTGTAAAATAAAGATCTTTGGCTTCCCTACGAGGCTTCTGCACTTGTCTCCTTTGAAGAGAGCGGTGATATCCCGGATGTAGACCTTGTCGTCATACGCGTACACGTGGTCGTCCTCGCCGTGGCTCAGGAACACACACACAAAGCAGTCTGCATCGGTATGGTTGTCCTCCGCAGCTGGCAAAACATAAAACAGTTTTGTTAAATTCTACACTTGCAACCTACTCCAGAAAGCAGATTATATCCAGTAGATGGCAATATTGGTCATAATGACATACGTATCCCAGACCCCTCTAGTCACACATCAGTCTTTTGCTTTGAGTAGGAATGCATCAGTCTTTCGCTTTGAGATGGCATGCATCACTTTCTCTTTGAGTAGGCAATCGCATCACTCGCTCTGACTATAGGCACCCCCCTCTATACATATTCTCATTGGGTCAGCAAGAATGACATGTGATCTATGGAGAATTTCGCCTAAAAGGTGACCAGATCGCATGCATGCAGCAGTAAAAGGTACAAGGGTCTACCTCCAGTTCAAATAAAGATGAGTATTTGCCAGTGTCTGTGTACCTTCAGTGATCTTGCTCATGATGTCTGCCTTTTTTAGGTCATCATAGGCCTGCACATCAAAACCCAACGCCTTATATCTACAGCAGAAGAAAACATAACCAACATGAGGAATATTCCAAGACAAGTATCAACTAAGCTGAAGCTAAAGAGACTTGTCTAAACAGGCCCGGAAGCATTTAGCCTGGATAGCTATACAACGCACTATCCTAACCCATTGGTTAGGGTGTATATCACATGGGCTTTAATGCCTGACAGCAAGTCTCTGGTTCGATTCCCAGCCAGGCGGATCATTTGCTGCATGTCAGTCCCCTAATCTCTCTCTCCGCGTTTCCTGTACCTCTACGCTGAACCATCTAAAATAAAGCATAAAAATGGTATGAAATTAATTAATCTTAAAACAACAACATGACAGCAGCAAATACGTCCCTATTTTAGTATAAAAGGGGCAGGAATATTGATTATAGACATTTCAAGGTATAATTTACTTTGTCAATGTGAAATGTAAGCCCTCACCATGACTGTGATCATTTTCTGATCTCAAATATAAAAAATGAGTTAGCTCTATTTGATTTAGTAGGGTAGAGCACCTCTTCTCTAGGTTATATCTGTCAGCGTTGGTTCCACTTCGATTGCTCAACATCAGCTGCCAATAGAAGCGTTCCTGGTTAAAGATGAGTGCTAGACCTCGTCTCTTGTGGTCCATCTTGTACTCCTCTGCAGGATCCATGGAAAAGGTGCTTCTTAATGGAGAACACATGAGAAGACACAAACAAGATTAGTGAAGGTAGGCAGTAGAACTTAAGATTGACAACCACACTCCTTCATTTTAAATGTCATCAGACTTGAATGGACTGGACATGACTCTTGACTTTCTGTACGTAAACGCTTACCTTCTGAAGAAAGCATCTGGCTCATCTAGGTCTATAAAATAAAGCACAAGAATGAATAAGCAATGTGCAATTCATGAAACAATACTATTGCATGAAAATATTTTGTTTTTAAAGTAACAGGAAACTGTTATGCAGCTCTCTTGTGTCTTGCCGAGTCTGACAACTAGTTTAAATGTGTTAAAACACAAATTCCCTCATATGGGGACTCTCTGTTTTACTTCAAACCGTTGAGCACTTTTCATTCTCTCTTCCTTTTTATCCTTTTTTTTTTTACTTTTTCACCCTGCAGAATTTTTACATCTCAAAATGATGTATTAGCTACATAGGGATTGGTTGAGCTAGTTCAGGCCTTTCTTAAGCTAGCACTGTAGGTCTAGGATCCCAGTTCCCAGGAGCCTTCAGTAGCACAGTAAATGATTAATATAATATGACACCACGCCTGCCACACCCTATACATTGCTAAAACCTGTTGTGTTAAGACCAACCAAGCAGTAGGATCTAAGCAAGGTTTTCTATTATATGCGCTAGGATAGCATGACACGACGTCATTAGGGACAGAACAATAGCCTAACATGACAACTGTGTTCCTTATTGATGCCATGTAGCCTATCACCTGGGCCTGTGTGCAGTGTTGCCAGGTTTTGCCGTAGAAACAAGCAACCAGGTCTATGATAAAAAGCCCAAAAGAAGCCACTATAACACATAAGTCCTTTGTTTAAACCTATATCAATTATTATTTAAAAAAAAAAACTCTTGCAATTAAATGTGGACTATTTGGAATATTTTGAACACACAAAGGCTCCCCTGGGCACAAAACATTTATGAAAATATTTGAGAACCACTGGTTTAAATAATAAATTAAAACATCTGGAAGCAAGCCTAAACAAACAAGTACACTTTGGAAACAAGCCCCCAAAACCGCAGACCGCAACTACCAATATTTACAAACAACTTTACAGAAAATCCCTAAGTCGCTTATAATAAACCGCCATGGCAACACTGCCTGGGTGTTCTGTGTACCTAGTACCCACACTGATGGGCAGTAAAATAGCGTCACAATCACACCACAAAAGTCTTTCGGGTTTGTAGTGTGGAAACACAATAGCTTTGCCTTTAGACAAACTTCCAAACACGTATAAGCATGTTACTATTGCCTAACACAACTGATCTGAAGCACTTACCTGGCATGATGCCCGTTTTGCTGTCTGTAGCAACACTCTCTGTCAAAGTGGAAAACAGAGCCATAGCAACGGTGAATAAAAGACAGACTAAAAGAACCTGTGCATTTGGCGACTATAAATCACGAGCCCAGACAATTAAATAACGTGTTTAAGGTACTATAAAGAAGGCAGTTGTACTATGGGAATCTAATGCATTCGTATGTGCTTGGGGAGACAAAACTCCGACGGATAACATTAGATTAGTATGTCATGACGACAAAACGTAATAGAATGTGTTGTTTGTATAAAACGTACCTTCACCGCATTTATTTCCAGGACTAGACATGCTGGTACAATATGTTAGGACTACTACTAAACAATGGATATGCTTTGTCAAGCAACCCCCAGTGACCATTCACGCACTGTCCCGCCTCCATAATGTCATTGGCTGAGCTTTTCAAAGGCAGAGCGCAATTGGTACTCATTCCTGTCAATCACGTCGTCTATAAAGTACTTCCGTATTTGCCACATTGTAGAGACAACCAATCATGGCAAGAACTCACTTCAGGTGGATGTAAAAAATATAGCTCAAAGTCAAATCAGCCCTATTAAGTGTACTTAAATGATCATAACAGGTATGCAGGGCCCCCCAGATCAGATGAGTAGTTTAATGTCACTATAAGTCAATTCACTTGAAACTATTAAAATAGAAAGGAAAAAAGGGACTATTCTAATGTTTCACTTTCATTATCATAAGTGATTGATGTGTCATCATGTGATTATCACCATCACTACACATTGTCCCTAAGACAGAAACATTTGATATGGGGATCCATGGCCTTATGAAAGTCATTTTGGACATCCATGACATAAAATATTTTTTAAAGGAGGCTATTCAGGAACAAAACACACAGTTTGAATACATGCATTCATTTTATTACACACACACACACACACACACACACCAGGAAGTCCGAAGTCACATTGAGGTTAGAAACCTCTTACAAGTTAGACCTGAAATACCATGAAATACAGTGTCTCCTCAAGGACTCAAATACCCAACTCTATAATACAAATATATATTTATATATTTGATACAAATAATTAGAGCACAGGAAATGAACTCCTCATTCAAGTTTCCCACGAGCTCTCTCCCTGAGAAAACATCAACTGAGTGTGACAGAAGTTTGTGTGTGTGTGTGTGTGTGTGTGTGTGTGTGTGTGTGTGTGTGTGTGTGTGTGTGTGTGTGTGCGTGCGTGCGTGCGTGCGTGCGTGCGTGCATGTGTGTATATATATATATATATGTATTATTATTATTTAAATCTTTGCCCGTGTACTGTGCAATACCATGTGCAAAGCACTCAATCCCACTACTTGAGTCAAAGTATAGATACATACTCCTCCTGGTCGAATATTACTCCACAGTGCAAGTTGCTCAGTTACATTTGTACTTGAGTTTAAGTATTGGAGAACTTGCTTTTAAAAATAAGTATTCAAAAGCACATGCCTTTAAAAAAAATACTTAAGTAATCAAAAATACAAATTACAAAGTACATTTTCTTTTTAATATCAATGCATTGCTGTATTATTTAGACATTTCCCCCCTAAAATTTTAAGATTTTCCAGACATCTTCAAAACAAATAATAATAGTGAAAATAGCAGATCTACAAACTCACGCTTGTAGATCGGATATTTTCACTATATTTGAAATAGGGCTTAAGTGGTTAATTCATAATGTACTTTTCCTTTCATAGAAATGCAATGGAGTCAAAAGTACAATACCTGTGTTTGAAAGTCACAAGTATCCAAAATGAAATGTGCTTAAGAATACTCAAGTAAATGTACTTAGTTACTGTCCACCACTGCATGTCACACATTTCCTGTCTGTAGGAGTTCATCATAAATCCATCTTCTCTTCGTACAGACACATACAGGAGTCTCGCTGGCTGTCCAGGTAGGGCTTGCAGCCTAGGTGCATTACGGCATCAAACAGCAAGGTCACCGTTGATTCGCACGCTACAGAGATAGATGGAGAACACAGCAAGGAGAAATGAAAGTGAAAGTTACTAATGCTAATACATAACTTTAATAAACTTAGATAACTCCCCTGTTTGTTTTGATAATGTAGGAGACGATGTAACAATGAATGAGGGGTTTACTGTTTTGCAAAAGTACACTACGCTTTTATTATTTATTTAATTATTGTATATTATTGTTTGTCTTTAAATGTTCAGATGAATTGAATACACAGGACCCCAATAGAGTACAGAAGTCCTGACGCCACTCGTTCATCCCCTGGTTCATAAAGTAATTTCTCTATGGAGAATAACATTGTGTCATCATAGAATCGTCTCATATAAGAATTGGGGTCCAAAAATAAACAAACTGTCTCTGCGAAATTGTCAGGGAGGTAGCTCTGTATCGTTTATGATAGTCAGTCACTCATATTTGATACAGTCTGTTATTGGCGAAAATGTAACTAATTATGCGGAAGTAACATTAGCGTTTTCTCACCGTCAGTTGATGCTTCATATCCATAAGAGTAAAATCACCGGGGTCATTTGTTTATTTTTGGAACACAGTTCTTATTTGACGCGATATTAAACACGTCTATGGGGATTCAGAACGGGGGGGGGGGGGGGGTGGGGGTGGGGGGGAAACGCGACCCAGGTAGGATGTGTAAATTACGTCAGACTTCGGTGCTCTATGGAAATAAGCCATAGGCTTTCTTAGGTTATCCTTTTAGCATCCTTTTGTATAAATCTGTACCGCCATGCTTTTTTTGCAAACTGTTAATACATTTATTTTCAATCAATCAAAAAATCTTCAGTTGGTCTTCTCTTTCCTTTCTCTTTTAGTCACTGGTATGTTTTCAACTATAAGGCCATGCTTGTAGTCTATCCTCTTGTCTATCTTATCTTGGAATAGCCTGCTGCAGAAGGAACTTAATCTTCATGACTTAGATACTCTTGATGACTCTCCACTACACTTGTTACATTTTCTTTTTTTGTCTTAATGTTGTTTAACTCTATTTACTGCTGCCCTTCTTGGGCAGGTCTCTTGTGAAATATTTTTAAACCTTAATTGTATAACATGGTCAAACAGGAATGTAAAAAAGAAACTTTGACAGGACACATGGCAGCTGAACACTGACTGTGGATGCTAACAGCCAATGTGAAATCTTCACCTTTCAGTCTCTAGGCAAGTAAGCAGAAGTGCAGACTTATCCCATACAACATCACACAAATGCCTACACAAGTGATTGTTCAAACTAGATCAGCATAAAAATGTCTGACAGTGAACAGAAGAGAGAAGTTACTTTCCATTGGATAGGTGATACACACGTGGTAGCTCTCCTGGTTCTATTCAACATGACAAAATAATCTACTGTACCACGGTAAGAAAATCCCTTAAAAGGAATGTGTGTAATTATTGTCTTGTCTAGTTTTTCAGGTCTGTGTAGTGTACTGTATCATGTAATCAGAGAGCAAACAATGACAAAACAAGGCTCTCTCATTTGTGTACTGTATCTTCAGCTGCTCACCTTGGACACTATGGGCCAATCCCAGAGTCTTTTGCACATTTCTACAGATGTTCTCCAAGCAGCCCTGGAACTCCTCGTCACAGTCGTTTTTCTGACGGCCACAAGAGTCATAGCAACGGTCGTGCTGGTTACAGCATTTGGTCATGGATGGGATGCCTAGGTCAACCTGTAGAGACAGACAGACAGACAGACCACTGTGTATTGGGTAAAAGTAATGTATTGTCCTCTGTTCTGTAGAACAGGGGTCTTCAACAGGGGGTCCGGGACCCCTAGGGGGTCCTCAGAGTTACTACAGGGGGTCCGCCAAATCTTTGTGTGATATGATTTTTCTTTTTACCTTAACCACACCCTAGCATCCCTTTTCTGAGGAGAACTTTAGCCAAAAATAGCAGATCTACAAGCTCACAACGCCTCGTGTGCTTGTAGATCGTCTATTTTTGGCAAAGAGGTATAGGTGTAGAGGGAAAAAAGAGCAGACCAAGTAAAAAAAAAAGAAACACAATTTTATAGAATATAGAGGGGGTCCCTGTTTCATCTCTCTCTCAGCTAGGGGGTTCTTGGCCTGAAAACGTTGAAGACCCCTGCTGTAGAATATCAAGTTCAAGTATCACATCAGTTGTACCTAGCCCTGAACAAAATCAAATGTGCCTGTGTGATTTGTCTTCACTGCACATTGACTTCAACACCAAAACGTTCTGTTATTGGACAATAATGGCTTGAACTGACTTAAATACAAAATATAAATAAAAGTACCTTAACCCCAAAGAGCGGGGATCCACATCCATTGGGTGGAGGAGGCTTGTAGCCAGGACGTGGCGCTGGATTATAACCTGTGAGCACAGAGCAAAGATAAAAGACGTGTTATGACGTGCTCCTCACTTATCTTTCTCTGATATGATAACCATGTAGACGAGACTTAATTTTATCACCATTAAATCAATTGAGATCAGGATGTAACTAGCAAATGTTCTACTATTACGAATAGACTATTCCTCATTCCGTTATTTTTTAGGTAGCCTTGGATCAAAACGGTCATAGTATTTTATCAATTTTACATTTGCATATCTAGATACATACGAAAGTAATAAGTCAGACTCGATAAAATACACCTATGATAGTCTTGATCCGAGGGTATTTTTTAGGCAACAAATGAAACGTCTCGCTGTACTGGTTTCATTAGACTGGAGACATAATTTCCCATAATTATTTAAAGAATGTGGGGAAATATGAAGTGAGAGAGAGCGCACGCACATACCATCACCACAGGTGTATTGACATAATCCATCGTCGCCACCAAACAAGTCAAGCGCAGCATTAAGATATTTGTCAATATTGTGTATTCCGTTACGAATGGTTTTCAAAGTCTTTCGCCAGTCTGGAGTTTCTGGCTCTTTGTGTTGTTGTGAAGACACATGGGGTAAACATCCATAGAAGTACAACACGAAGAGCAGGCTATGATGATGCATAATCCACTGGACCAAAGAGCAGCTGGTCTCGTCGCATGTGACAGTGAGCCAAATTCAAAAACTTAGATTAACGTATTCCTTAAAACGCGGATGTGTCATTTCAGTCACCGCCTCGCCGGTCATTTCACTGTTCAAATGTGAATGAAATGTCAGCCCCTCGGCATGTCAAAAGCTAAACATTGGACTCCTTTTCCTGATTTAGTGTCGTCACGTTAGGTGATTACCAATGGTAAATCGCTTTGCAGGATGCTGATCCGGTCTTGGTCTAGAATAGCCATGGGATCACACGACTCTAGTCCGTCACGAGCGTCATGGCTGAACTTCAACCTGTGTTTTTCACTTTCTCCATTTACAATCCGAACATCTACACAAACGTTACAAATTCAAATATAAAGTGCATACCCCATGGCCACGGATGTTACAATTCTCCTCGGGCCCACATAAGTACCTGCATCTTCTATATTGTTCAATAAAAAGCATTTTAATCTGATCGATGGTCATTTTCTTTGAATTTTCTTCATACGCTTTCAACTACGTGACCCTATCGGTTGGAAGTTGTAGTGCACTCTGATACATTATAACTCTATAAGAAAATGGCCGCCGATCAGATTAAAATGCTTTTTATTGAACAATACAGAAGATACGCGTACTTATGTGGCACCGAAGTGAATTGTAACATCTGTGGCCATAGGGTAAGCACTTTATGTTTGAAATCTGAACGTTAATGTAGATGTACGAGCTGTAAATGGACAAAGTGCAAAAGACAGGTTGATGTTTCGTCATGACTGTCATATGACAGTCATGTTTCAGGGCCACGTCTAGAACGGATATGGAAGCGTTGTGCGTGCAAGTTTCCGGATACGGAAAGTGGACTCCAAACCGGATCACACAGGTCAATTCGGAACAGAAACCTGCTTCGTATGTGGAAACTGGAAGGCATGGTGACGCGAGGTTAAAACGTGGTTATGATCACTGACACTGGTTCTGTAATATAAGGTTGCATTTTTCCTATCATATTATAATACATTACAACTAGGAGACCGTGTATGTGTGTGTGTGTGTGTGTGTATATTTTACAGACAGATGGTTGAAGCCAGACATCTACCACTTATATCAATAGGGAATCCCCCTTATCCAGGTGAGATACTGGTCTGCGCTTCAGGGCCTGAAAAGTAGCTCAGCCTGAAGTACAGGGCAGGCTGAGCTACTTTGAACATTCACCCCCTTTGACCTCCGTCCAATGTAACACATACCTGCTGAGATTGGAACACAGGTCTCCCGCATGAGAAACGAAATTCCTTCCTTTAAAACAGGCCTGAAAATTCACCTTTCAGGAGGCCAAAGGCAAAGGGGGAGGTAATTATCACTTCTCCCTTAGACAGGCGAGGCGATCCCCCCTTTTTCCTACTCTGTACATATAGTTTTGTATTTGTGGAATTGAATTTGTTTTATTTTGTATATGTCAATGAATTGAAAACACATGACCCCAATGGAAACAAGACCGCAAGGACTTTTTGGGTGTTATCCTTTTAGACCAAGTGTTTGACTGTACTCGTGCTGTTTTGCATTTCTGTCTAATAAAATATTCAAGGCTGTGACACACACACACACACACACACACACTTTGCCATGGGTGAGGACAGTGATAAGGGGACAACAACAAATGCCCGGGTGCTCTCAAAGTGGTAGTCTTACATACCTTTATAAAACACATAAAAGTTCTAAAGTCATACACAGTAGGGTCTTCATACAACAGCTGATTCATCAAGGCACACCCATCCAGTCTGTGGCATTACCTTTTACTTTATTCAAATGATTAGTCGAGCATTAAAGAAAAACCTTGTTTTCCCTAGTTACTTAAATAACAGCATAAATGTGAAACATTCAAAAACAAAATGTACAATATTGTTGAACAGTTTTAATGTCCTTCCATTAAGTCCTGATAACCTCTCGCTTTTCAGATTGGACGACATAAAATATCTTTCAAGTAGTAGCAAAACAAAATAAAAACACAGTTGACTGCTGTGCTGATGGTCCATGGAGCTCTGTCCAAAATGTCTGAGATGAGTTTGTAAGTTGGGAAGCATTCAGGTATCTTCTGAGTTCTCAAAACTTGCCATGGTTTCGGTTTCTCTTCTTTTTTGTTTTTTAAGCAGGTGTGATGTTGGAATGATCTTAATATCTAAGTCTGATTTGTTTGTGCAGAGCATCTCGGTTTTCTTGCTACCCAAATCCATCGTGGTGCAACACTTTCTGCTTTACAATCAAGTATCCCTTGGTCCTTCTCAAATCCAGAAAAACAAAGGGTAAGCTCGGGGTGGTGTGGGGGACAGGTCAAGAGTATTGGCAGATTGGTTCCTTACGGTGCAAGAAGCCAAGTCCAGTGGTGCCAAGTCGGAAAGGGGGTTAGACAGGGAGAGAGGGGGCGAATTCCACAGTAAGGCTAAAATTATTTGTTTTTGTTGTTTTCTTTCTCCTAGCTCCAAGAACTTTCCTTAAAAAACATGTACATACATAGATCTATTTATATATATATAATATTTATATTTCTGATCTAAAAGCGTTCAGTTTCTGCCCGCTCATCCGCCTCTGAATAGGTCATTTAGTCTGTCGAGCTCCCTGCAGTTGTCCATGGTCATGAGTTCTGCCTTCTTACGCATGCGGTCGTCCCTGTACACCTTGGCAGCATACAACAGGTCTGTTTCTGGATGGGACATACATAGACAGTGTGTAAAACAATGGCAATTTTTTCCAATAATCAAACAAAAATGTCAAATAAACATATATAACAAATATTTTGGACCCATAGAATATCTATTAATGCTTTATATGAGAAGCAACGCCAAAGGCTGCCAATATCTATAGCTTGTGTTAGGGTAATATATAGAATGTTCCAATATGACGTATCTTTTACCAACAATATGAAAAATCATCTCTCTGGCTCTCCGTTAATACCACCTTAACTGGAGTCATTAAGGAAGTTATTTTTCTTATTTTTTTTCGTTACATTATGCAGATGCATTGAGGGATATTTTGAAGACCAATGACACTCACTTGTCTGTCTCTCCTTCCAGCAGTTATTTCTGATATTGGACACATAGTCATCCTCCACATTCTTCTCAATTTTCTGCAGCGCTGAGCCCTTGTACTCAGATTTAAAATCTCTAGTGACATAGTAGTCCACTTGCAGGTTTTCTGTCTGCCGTCGTATGGTCTGACCGGTGGACCTGGGCAGGAGGGAGGACAAAGCAGTCCATTCTGTCACTGCTGCAGGGTATTACTATGTTATTGTTATTACACACATTGCTTCTTAGAACACTACAGCTGATGCATCGCCGCCACATCTAGGTCAGCCTCCTCTAGGACATATTTGACACATGATATTTTAGAGTACCCACTCTCCTAAAAAAAATTGATGTGTGTACTTACGGTCTGGAGTAGAGGCTGTAGGGGGGAGTGGACACCATCAACTGACTCAAGATGGATACCAGGATCAACACTACAATGGGCATCAGTTGGATGAACATGGAGAAACCACCCTACACACAAACAAGCACAATCAGCTGCTATGAGGGAAACCAACAATTAAAACAAAATGTGATATTGACTCATACATTCAACATATTCAACAAAAGAATAGTGTTAATATGTACATCTCCTCGTTCCTCTGCTCTCTCTTGTCGGTTATCAGTCTGCTGACTGTAGCGTGCCCGGCCATTGGTGAAGGTGTGTGGGCTCGCTGTGGATAAGAGAAACAAGATTGCATATTGGTAATCAACATCTGTGAGGTTGAGAAAGAGGGTGAAATCAGCTTCCAAGTTACTGGTAAACTGATGATTTTTCTCCATCTACAAGTGGCTTTGTATACTGATCAATAACAATAACCCAGGTGTGTGCAAGCTTCTTATGTGTGTACTTACAGGAGGGGAATCCGCCTCCAAAGAACATGTTGAATACATCCTCAGGTGTGATGTCTGCTTCAAAGCCCCTATGGAAGTCAAAACCTGCACCATGGGCGTGGCCTGAAGTAGTAGGCTCCTCCCCTCCTGTCAGGTCATACTGCCTTCTCTTTTCAGGGTTGCTCAGCACTGCATATGCATTGCCAATCTCTGGAGGGAAAATATGGCAGAGGTGTCAGAGAAAGGCAGAGGAAAAAAGTAATTAGAGACACATTTTCAGTCTGACCCTGAGGTCATACTATTGGCCATATTAACGAATCTAAACAACAAAATGTGTCCTTGCGGAGGTTACATTTTCATAAAATATCTTAAACCAATGATCTGTAACTTAATGGTTCCTGTCCATTCCAAGTGACGACTTGTAAGCCACTGTAGATAAACCAGTAAAATGCTCATATAATGCTCATATAATCCTGAAAAGGTAAACAAATTGCATTAATTTTACATTTAAAGGGATAGTTTGGGGGGAAGTTTTACTACCAGTACTCTTTCTACTTAGCCAGATTCAGACAAACACATGGATGCCTTTTTATGTCTTTGTGTGACTGTTTAATGGTTTATTGACCAGAGAGCTTAGCCTAACTCAATACCTTTATCTTAACAGTCAAGTTTAAGCTCCTCTCAAAAGGGAAGTACATAATGCAAGCAAGCAGACAAAGAAATTAGATTTTACACTATATAACTGTTGGGACAGAAAATTGTTAATGCTTGGCTAATGAGTGCAAAGTATTAAACCCTCAGCTTTGGAGAAGGTCTATTTTCCTACCTTTGAGAGAGATGCTACCAATTGATCCCACAAACATCCAGTTGAGGCTAAGCTTACCATTCAATATACTTTCAAATTGCACACAGATGCAGAGACTGACTCTGGTTAAGCAGAAAAGTAATAACATCCCAAAAAAACAACACAGAACTACTGTATCCCATTAAGTCCAAAGAACAGCACTGTTACTTTTAAAGGCATCTGTTGCTCCAGGTGCATGGTTCTTGTCTGGATGGAACTTGAGCGCTAGTTTCCTGTAGGCTTTCTTTAGCTCATCATCGTGGGCTTCTTTACTGATTCCCAGCACCTCATAGTAGTCCTTACACCGCTTTATCCTAAACACAAACACATACACACAGACACACGGATCAAAAGAACAACTAAAATGACTCCTTCAATTAAAAAACGAGGTTGTATATATTTTTTACAAACAGCTTAAGTAGGCAGTACAGTGCAAAGTCAGACAGGAAACAGAGGGCACGGTGTGACATTTAATACAGGTCATGAGCTTGATTTGAAACCATACTGTAGCATAGGATATGGATACTGTTATGTGCATGTATGGTTTTGCAAAGTACTTTGTAACAGTCGTTTCAAAATGTGCTTCATGAACTAAATGTATTATCATTATTGTTACAATTGTTATGATTATATTATATTTATTTATACATTTCTCATTGTCAAAACCATGGTGCTTTCCCACAGAATGTAGGCATCGTGCCTCTTTTTCAACCTGCAAAATACTGTGGACAAGGTTGCCACTGTCACTGTACTGGCTGTCTGGTGCATTATCCTTGGAAACTTACAGTTCATTAAAAAGAGTACCAGACTTCTGTCATTTTTGATTGCTTTTAATCAACCAATAAAATGTTTTGTCCATCCAAGCTTTCACGCCAATACACGTTTTGTTGTTGGATTAAAAGCGATCGAAAATTACAGAAGAGTGAGTGTGACTGATAGTTATTGCTGCAGTTTAACAGATGCCAGATGAAACTTTTTCTAAGAGATTGAGATTCACTATACAATCAGCAAGGATGTCAACAGGTTGGCATATAACTGATTGGATGGGACAGAGTGTACCATTGGGGTTAAGAAAAGGGCATCCCAGCACTCCCTCACAAGGCTCAAGGCTAGAATCAGCATCATCCAGCTACCTGAGACTATCTTTTTTTCTCTTTGACCATTTCAAAAACACCTACTGTATGCATCCACACATACAGTACTGTATGAAGAGTCCTGGGTGTTTAATTACTTTCTTTTTTACACAAATAAATGGTTTGCACCATATGTCATTATCATCATCTGCCATTTCCAACTACTGCTGACTGTTTCAAAATAAAAATAAATCCATAACACTGAATGTCATGAATAACCACATTATTTTTATTTTCAAAAATAGCAAAACTAGCCACTCTACAAGATTACAACTGGCATGATGCAAATCTTTGCTATTTGCAGCACGGAAAAAGTGTTAGCAACTAAAACCTATATATATGAATCATTTATTACATCAACCATTGACAAACTCTGATTATGAGTGTTCAGATTAATTTTACAGTCAAGATAGAAAAAAAAGGTGAGGTGATAATCTACAGTAGGTAATTTTGAGAAAGATAATTATCTCTGCACAGAAATTAAACTTAAAGACACAGCAGCTTGTGTCCCACCTTAGAATAATCTTATCTAGTTGAGATATACTACCCATTTAAAAATTAGCATTAGTTAACTTGGCAACATGATCGTACACGTGAGACGCCTCTCTCAGCAATCAAATCCAGAATCGGAGACTGTGGTGATGCAATGCAATGACACAGTACGAGGTACAAAGTCAATCTTAAACACAACAGTGAACCTTTTCTAAAAAGTTAAACATTTACCATTTGCATTTTATTTAGCAGACACTTGAGCAACTTCCAATAACTCTAGCTGTAAAACAGGCTTAATTTACCATTTTAGCAACACTAAAAGCAAACAATAGAACTTAACAGTACAAGATTTAGACCAAGTGTCCAGAAAACATGCCACCATGTATTAGGGATGGGGATGCGTCAGCGCAAGAACACAGGCAATTAATTAAACTTTTATCATATTTGTATATCAACCCCTACTTGTGTTTATTCAATGACATGATCTAATTAACATCAACAAAGGTAAATGTCCACAAACCCAACTGAATTCAGTTAGTTTGAAAGAAGGCCTCCCTTTGAATATTCCACTCGTATTTTAGGGTTTAGATTAAGAATGGACATAAAATTCATGACTGCATTGCCATCACCCTACTTGCTGTTTATAATGTTTCAACACATATACTGTTTAAATGACTTGCAGATCAACATCTCACAACAGAAATAAGTGTACTGTACATTAATGTACAGTATAGGGGTGAATTAACTCTTCATCAAAACTCAGCATCTCAGTGTTTAATTTTCAAAATGAAATCAACTAGAAAGGGCACGCACAAAGCTCATAGCTCTGCCAGGCTGGGTTGCCTGAGCCTGAGGGCTGTTTAAGTCATGGGCTGCAGCCATCAGGAACCTGCTGTGGGAATTAGCAATTCAACAACACACGTCTGAGCGGCGGCAGTGTCTCAGCATGTAGAGCAGCCGCTCACGAATCGGGAGGTTCTCGGTTCGATCCACAGCTCATCCTGGCTTAGTGTTGAAGTGTCCTTTCCTTGACCAAGACACTTAACCCCAAATGCCCCCTATGAGCAGATTTGTGACTTGTATGGTTCCCTTCAAAGCCAAAGCACTTGGGATAAAGGTGCTATATAAATGCACCATTTATTTATATTTTATTAACTTACAATTATAGTTAAGCGGTTAAGCTTGTGGGTGTTGCATTGCCAGTTTATCATTATTATCCTCAATCAATGACCTGATTCCATGGTTGTCCTTGTTGCCAAACAAAAAGACACCTTATTTACCCTACAGTGGCCAAACATCCTGGTTTGTCCAGGATTGTCCTGGTTTTAAGCTGGGTGTCCCAAATCACGACAGATAACTGCAAATACACTAAAATGTCCCAGTTTCCAACATTTACAACGAAAATATCCTGGTTTTCACAACAATTAAAATAATCATACTTGCACTTTGAGCACTTACATAGACATTTAGCATGTTCTATTCTGTTGAAAGGTGCAAGCTAAACTCTAAAAATAGGGTCGCCCATCCTGGATGGAAATGCCGATAGTGTGCATCCATGTATGATAATGCACATGCATGAGCATGCGCATTCATGTGAGGGTCCGGGTTTGGGTGTTTGAAAATATGGGCAGTCACCCTACACTAAGCTGATTATTCAGAGTAAGCAGAGTATTATGTGCATGTAACTGTAGCACCACATCAGACTAGAGGAGGCCAAATGATGTCTTTCAAACGGCTACTTTCTTTCAAAATGTTATAATAAACTGCTCTTATGTATTTTATTTGAAAATAGTTATATTTGGTCACATCCTGCAGATGAGACTGTCATATCTTAGTTAAACAATTTAAACTCTAAGTATAATTAATTCAAAATCCCAATAACATTAAGAACTGTTTTGTGCAGATATTTGATGAAAACATTCTCACATAATTGAACTGAGACTTTTGCAGACTTGGCGAGGAATGAAGTGTCCCTAGACTGCTGCATTAAACTCCTTGGAATTTAAGTTGTGAGGGGGATTACAAAATTAAGCATGCTCACATATACAATCACCTTATGGTGTTATGAAAACCCAAGCATGATGTATATTTATTTATTCCTTCTAACAGTGGTCCAGTGCAACCTCGCTATCAGTTCACTGAGTTCAGTCTGACTGGATGGAGAAAATCTAATTCCTTGCAACTGAAATGTTGAGGCCTCACTGTAGGTTCCAGAATGATCCTCAGGAACCACAGGATAGGCACTAAGTGTGTGAAACTTAAACAATAGAACACTCAATAGTGTGTTATTTAAACAATAAGACATGAGGGGGAAAGCGCACTTAAAGCACTTATTGTGGTTACTGGTACAATTGTGCTGCAGCATAGGCACAACGCGAAGTGGAGTGCTGTCGCCCTGCACAGCCGTGCCGATAAAAGCTCAACTGTGAGTGTGTATTTACTCGCCAAGAAGAAAAGTGGTTAATAATCCACAATAGTAAACAGAGCAATCATGGAGTGAAATAAATTTAAGAACAACAAATATAACAAGAGGCTTTGAGAAAACGTTAAGGAACATATTGCCATTCTTGAGCACTTCACTATGAAAAGGTTTTCATGAGTTTCAGTGTCATTTAGATTATGTTTATTCTGCCACACATGTAGCACTAATCATTGGCACCCAGGCTTCACCCAGCCATCACCATACAAATGTATAATAAAACTGTGTGCGATTTGATTTTATTATCTGAAATGCAAACTAAAGTGAACAGTGAAGTGAAAACCTTCTTCACCAGTTCTCAGTTATAGAAAATGAATAGGAGAGAAAGAAGATCCTGCGTTTCTCACCTCTGTACACCTTCGACCTGCTCTTTATTGAAGCCTTTTGTTGACTCCCCTCCTCCAGAGTCCCTGTCCCTGTCTGGTTGGGCACCAGTGCTTTCTGAGCCACCTGCTGGCCTCCTACAATATGCACCATTCCCTGCTGAACTCCCATTCTTTGTCAACACATCCAACAAGACTGGAGAGAGAATAGAAAAGAGAGTCAATCAGTGCAGCATGACGCGTTGTGATCAGGCATGGGCTGATATGTACCTACTATTTGTGTAAACAAGTTAGGCAACATGAGTTATGAAAAGACTTTACAAGGCTAAAGAGTCTGGGACTTGAAGACCTCCAAAGTGAATGCAGACACAGACATGTTTTTAAAATCCTCTAGGTCCCGCAAAATCCTGCACAGTCCCTAAACTAGATGATGTAGCGCACCTGAAGCATGTGTGGGGTTTACTTTAGCTTGATATAAACACATTTATCGTATGGCTAAATGATGAGGAGAATGTAATTATGATACATTGTTCCCAACCGGTATGTGCAAAATGAATTTATTTAGTAACCTAAGTCAAGTAAAGTAAGGCTGTGTGAGTCACTGTGTCACTGTCAGTGGTGCTGTAAGAGCCGTCTCTCTCTCTCTCATTCTGTTTGTAATGTTGGGTCCCAATGGAAATACTGCGGGACTAGACGGTAATATTGCAGGATTATGCTGGACAAACAGCCTTTAATTTTGCAAGTGGGTGGGAGTTGGCTGTCAGAAATTAACTGCAGGCGGTCAGAAAATTAAACCACAGCGGGTGCAGGTGAGGGGCAAAGGGTCAGAAGTCAAGCGGGGTGGGACCTGGACTAAGATAACAGTCCCGCACAGAGCTCTAGAGCACTGGTTCTCAACCTGTGGGATGGGACCGCCCGCACATGATTTTGGGGGGGTCCCCCCAGATAACAGTGAAGTGAACATTTTAAGGACTTTTAAATTATTTATACATTTTTAATACCTAGAAAAAGAGGGGGGGGGAATAAGAAAAATACCATTACTGCATCAAAAGTAATCAACAAACTACTATAAAAACAGGTCAAACATTGGCAAAATTGTCAAATAATATAAGAGGCAAAAAAAAAGACGAAGCAAGGAGGGTTGTTGCCGCTCGTCCGGCAGACATTTATCTACGTATATCTAGTCTATTTGCTCATTGACATTGATCTTTAAGAAACATATGCATGAACTGCTTTCTTTTTGTTTAATTTGCCTTCTTGTACCTTAGCCAGTGGCAGCTAGCAGGTATGCAATGCATTTGTGCTGATTTCGAGTATCAATCAATGTATTTGTGTACCTGTTCTTTCTCTCCCATAAAAAATGAAATACAAATATATTTAAAAAAAAAAGAAAGAGGCAAAAAAGAAAAAAAAAAAAATTCCTATCTGCAAACTCCTAACGCCTCACTTTTCACGGCATTGTGAGCTTGTAGATCTGCTATTTTCACTATATTTATCTGTGGAACAAAGTCAAACTAAATGTAATGCCTCAACCCCTACATTCCAAGTGCTTGTCAGGGTGGGGGGACCCCAGTTCAAATAATGATTATTTTGGGCGGGGTCACAGCCTGAAAAGGTTGTGAATCACTGCTCTAGAGAAAGTTTCAGTGGGATGATCCGAGTAATTTATGATACTGTGATGATATTTGGCCCTCGATGACAACGTTATCACGATACACAAAATCTACAATAATCAATAATTGCAAGAAATGTGATCTATGATACATCACGATTTATGTGTAACTGAACAAATACCCATAAAGAGGCAAAAAGCAACAATTATGTATTTATCCATAGAATTGACATGAAACCTTAATAGATTCTTTACTGTGCATCACAAACTGGGCAATTATAAATGAAACCATGTACAACAAATTGTATAGTGCCTCTTTAACAAAAACATCACTGCTGTCATATACGTTAAAGTAAGATTTAACATGCAAGAGTGTTGAAATTACGGTAATGACTGATCTGATGAAGGCTTTTGGTTTGGAGCAGGAGAAGAGTTGGACTTGTTGCTGGCAGAGATCATGTTCTGTTTAATCTTTAATATCACACAATCAAAATCATATCCATCTATCATTTATGAAGCGCAGAGTAATGTAGGCAGCATATTACGAGAACAGAGATGAGAGGAGATGGCATTGGTTTGTATTGCAATTAATCTCTGCCAGACAGTAAGCAAGCTGTTGTGTTCACTAGGCTTGGTTGTACTACTAGGGGATATACTGTGTGCTGCTCTCGTGCAGTGGTCTTGTGCTGCGAGTTTGCTTTTTGCACGCCGGGTATACCGTAGAACACCTGCGTGTTGTAATAAAATATCAATACTTGGCACCAGTGTATCGATAACTTGTCGCAAGAGGAAGTATGATGATATATTGCAATATTGATATTTTGTCCAGCCCCTAGGCCCAATCCCAGGCCAGCTAAGGTTATCCGTGTTCCAGAGGGGTAGGCCCCGATCACATTAACCATTCGCAGACACAACAATTACATTTTAATCTAGTCTTAATCCAACAAAGCAGCCATGCGGTTCTTTTAGAAATAGCTCATTGTCAAACAATTGTATCCAAATGGCAAGGAACTGGAAGTATATTATGTTATGGTAAACTGAACTAAATTATAAAGACTTCTGTGCAGCACCACCACCCATCATTGGGAATCTAGTTTGTAGCACTTACCATTATGTCTTTAAAAAATATAGATTAGGCTTTGAATGGTCATATATGTTTTATAGATGGCTTTCCACAATAATGTATAACTCCTCAAATGTAAATGCAAATTGATATACCTTTTTAATACACTAAAAGCGAATTACTATAACCAAATAACGACACTATCGTAACAAAGCTGTATTGTGTCGCAATGGCTCATCTTTATAGTTCCTACAGTACACATATATTGTCCTTTCCAATTATGTCCATCTAGAAAACAAACACCACTCAATCCCTACAGCGCTCCCAATTTCAAACTCAAACAGACTTCAAAAGTAGCAGCCTCAGTCTGCTGCACCTAGAATACTACACAGATTGCTAGTTGGTTCAGCCTTGGATCAAGACTATCATAGATGTATTTGATCGATTTTGACACTTGTATATCTATGATACGAAAGCAAGAGTCAGACTCGATAAAATACATCTATGCTACTCCAAGGCCACTATTGGTTCAAAGTCTCTCTCTCTCTCAGACAACACACTGGTTTATCTTCTACCACTACTGGATTCATATCTACAGGGTCTGGGTCAATCATTCAATTATAGGATTGACATGGCTAACCTCCTTTTCTCTGCTGCACTAACCTGCTCTGCTGTCACTGAACACCCCCAACAAGCAGCCTTGTGTCTCACTTAACAAGTTAAATCTATGATTGCCTACGAAAGGCAGATACGTATTAATGTGGGCCTGTCGTTTCGGGTAGCATTACATTTAAATGCAATTAATATCGTTATATTGGCTCGCTTAACCGTTCGCTGTACTTCAAAAACGAACATCTTGTTCGCTCATTGTAAGGCTGTTCGTACTAGTTAAACACTCCCCCAGAAACGGTAGGAGGAAAAGATGCTACGATCCTCTCTCTGCATAATGAGACGCTAGCTAAGGGTAGCTAGCAGACGTAAGCTAACCTGGGGCCTATATAATATTCGACCGTGAGAGGAGTGGGTGTCAATGAATAAACACCACTGTTTATTTGTGACGTGCTATCGTTCATTTATACCGTAACCCGCATTTAAAACGTACACGAGCTAGACGCGACAAGCGACAGTTATTATGTGACGTTACGGCTAGCAGTTCGTTTGATACATCTCCATTTGACAGCACTGACCCCCCCCCCCCTCGCCGCCCTCCTCCCCCCGCCGCCCCATTATTTACTGTCAACAAACCCCGACATGACGGTATTACCTTTGGCTCTGCCAGTCGGGTAGAGCTTCTCTGCTTTGTTCAGGAACTTCAGAGCCTTCTCTTTGTCGCCAGCTTCAATGGCCTTGGATGCTATGTTGATACATTTCTCTGCTTCGTCCCTGTTCCCTTCCATTTTTCTTCCTCTTCCTCCCCCGGCCTCTCTGTGGTCAGCTGACCTCCTCTGACTGAACCACGTGGTCTCTCGATGTGCGCTGTCCTTCTTCTTCTTCATTCGTTGATTTGCGGGTTAAAGCGTTATCCCGCCACGGCGCCACCTACTGGGAAAATATCATCACAGCATCATGTCCCTGAGAAAAGATAACCATTTCCTTGCCTTTTATCCCTACTTCCTCCATCACTGGGCACCAGGGTTCTTGAGGGGGTTCCAAATGGACCATTCTGGAACTCTGAGAGTGTACAAATGGAACCAAATTGGACCACTGATCCTTCTACACACATTATTTACTCAAGTATTAAAGTATCAATTTCACAATAATACTCAGTTACAAGTAAAAGTCCCGCTTAAGTATTAAACACTAAACAGTACAAATTTACTTTGTACTACAAAAGTATTGGCAACATTAAAAGTACTTACCTACGATGCAGAAGCAGAATGTCCCATTTCACAAGTTTTCAAAATGTGAGCTTGTAGATCGGCTATTTCTTTTTTTCACCACTGCCATCACCACACCCAACAACATCCATGACTTCTGATTTGGCATGACTTCAATCCGATCACTAATCAGCTAATAAATACTACATTTCCCAAGAGGCTCCAATCCATCACGTGACTTTGAGACAAAAAAACATGGCGGCTTCCAGCAGCGGCGGTTCAAACAGCAATCCGAACATCCCAGAATATGAAATTGATGGTGTTAACACCAAGATATTTCATATTGGCACATTTAAACGTTTATGGCACGACAGATTGAAGCCGTCCCTCTATTCCTATCGGGTGGGCGATGAGGATACGTTTGACACGGCCTTTGCAACGGAAATGGGCATATGTCCTGAGACCATGACTGAACTAAAGAGCATCTGCAGGTAAACTGACTAATTAATTATTATGTGAATGAGTGAATATGACGTGGTTGATTTATGGCTGGGCGACATAATATCAAGTTCAGAAGGATACTAGATAATAAACAGTATGAAGAAATCAGTGAGCCGTCCAGTCCAGTCCAACGGGAGACCGACAGGGTAACAGGACAGGTGGGCACCAAAACCTGTCCTGTCCTAGGGACAACTGGGCACCAAAACCAACTGGGCACCTGGACGAGTGGGCACCTGAATTAGGTCGATGGCAACAGCAGAATAAGCTGTTTGTTATAGGCAGAGATTTGTTACATTTGTCATGGCCGCAATTAACCACATTGTCAGCTGCACTGCTCAACCCACAAATGCATGTTCCTTACAAATGTACCATTTAAAAGGGAAATAAGGCTATCCAACGGTATAAAAGTTATTGCGAATAAGCATTGTTACAATAAATGTATAATAAAAACTGCAGAATTGTATTTTGTCCAGTATAACTTACCCTGTTTTTTGGTTTCTCCTTCAAGTGTTGATTCACTTCGGTGCCACCCTTTGGACGAACCCCCTGACACAGAATTTGTGCCCGAGGATCCAACTCTACAAACATTAATGTAGGAACAGCAGCTCAGCTTGTAGTGTCACAGTTACATATCCTAAATGAAGTAACTAACCTTTATGGCATGCACGCATTCACATTCTCCTTCTGTGATTATATTTGAACAGACAAAGAAAGAAGAAGCAGGATTACAAAAGTTCTCTAAAGATCAATAAGATCTGCCGACACGATCTTTACGCTGATGAAATGGTAGGTATTCTGATCTAAGCTACAGAGGTGCTATGCACCGGTAGTCTGTTAACAAGAGAGTGGGTGGATGAGCATTCTTTCTGAAACACGCTTGGTTTTCCCTACATCACTGTATTTCCCACAAAACAATAGATTTGACCAACTACCTTCATGTGAGATAAAGACCTAATATATTTGCTCTCTTGACTTGTTTAATGTCGCTAATGTGAGATATGGCACTTCTAGCACATACTGTATCTTAAAACACACTCTTATAGTACATACATACATACATGTACGTGTATACTCAGTATATATATATATATATAGTAACTCTGTCATACAGTACATGGTCCTGTATTTTGTCTTCCAGGAAAGGTTAACTGTTGGTAGGGCTTCGGAGAATGTGGAAAACATGATCCCTGAAGGAGAGCTCATTCTAACCCTCAACATCTACTACCCAACCATTTTTGATAGAGTGAGTTGACGTGTCTTTCCACATCTGGTATTTTACATTCACCTTCACCAAGTCAGAAATGCCATCAAACCAACATTCAGCCTGTGCTCTGTCTGTATAGTCAAACAGAGGAAAATGGAAATGTTTCATACAGTATGAGAGCCAATCCTGGTACAACTGTTAATCCAAGATGGTGGCACCCTATAAATCTAGCAAGTGCTTGTGGTGTATATTATCGGTACATGTGGGATACCAGTACATGTGGGAGAAGCGGAACGGGGAACGCTCGTTTTAGGCCACAAGTCTGCGCAGGCCGAGGCAGATGGCCAACAAAAAAAAAAGAAACACTAATCACCACCCCGGCCTCGAGAACGCATGTTACCCTGGCGGCCGGGGGGTGTTTTGTTTCCCTCAAGGGGTCTAGTCTCCAAAGAGACCCGGCCCCGGCTTCCCTCGAGCGCTCCTCGTTCCGCTTTTTCCACATGTACTGGTTTCCCACATGAACTGTAACATATACATGTATTTTACCATCAGAGACACATCCGCAGTACTGACCATTTGCCTGTTCTCTGATTAGTTCAAATACATGAGACCTCATATGACGGTGTTGATGACGGGTTCCCACTTCCTCACAGACCTGAGGGATGGCATTTGCTGCGTTAGTGACTTGCAGGTGTGCGGAGAGTTCAGCTTTGTGCCTGACATGGCTCCGGATTTCATCAGCAAGGTGAGCATTTGTGTACACATACACAAGGAGGCTGGTTAGTAGTGATGAGCGGGCCGACCCGTAACCCGCGGGTCAACCCGCGGCGCGGGTGGTCGAGTCAGGATTTCAGAGGCAATTATGCGGGCTGCGGGTGAGCGGGTCAGCTGCTCTCGCATACAAAAAAAAAAACCCTATTTTGAACAACATGCTTGTTTATTTAGCCCATGACAATGTTGTGCTACTGTAGACATTTAAAGCGACTTTGGGTATTAAAAGAGCACTATATAAATCTGAGCTATTATGATGATGATTATCTTTTTTTTCCCACCGCGGGTCGCGGGGCGGGTTGAGCCATAGATTTATATATGGGTTCGCGGGGCGGGTTGAGGCTGGTTGGGTTCTGGGGCGGGTCATGAAAAAACCCGACCCGCACATCACTACTGGTTAGTGTCAGTAATATGTGAAGATGGAATGAGGATGACCAGGTTATCTTACGAAAAGCTTTTTTTTTCCTCTCTTTCAGGATCATCACAAGTCTGCCTTCTTCTTTTTTGAGGGAGTCTTCTACAATGACATGCGATTTCCTGAGTGTCAGGACATCAGCGCGTACGTTTTACCTCCCGATGCATTGATTGAGAGAGCTTAGACCTTTATGAATAATGCAAAATCTTATGTTGTGCTCTTAATCTCCTACAGTTAATAATTACTAATAGCTACGTATTGCATATGTCTGGCCTTTTAGGATTTGTTTTTAGTGAATTAAGCGAAGAACAGAATTTAATTACAGAAACTGGGTTTAGCCCTGTTAAGAGCCCTGTAATAATGTTATGATTCAACTTTTTCAACAACTCAAACGTGCTACTGCTACTAATCGTGTAAATTAAAAATCCTATATTCGTTTCTTTTCAGCTTTACTAATCAAATGTGCTGTTGTGTTTTCCGAACAGGACCACCATAGAGTGGGCAAAGACCCACAACTTACCCTCGTACACCACTGCCAAGATGGAAGGCACAAGGTTTGAGGACCTCAAGATAAAGGTGGGCTACCCTTACCTTTACTGTCACCAGGGAGACTGTGAGCATCTCATCATGATCACTGATATCAGGTTGGTGCTGTCATTTCAGCTAATACTGCCACCTCGTTTGTGTATGTGCTTTTGTACTGTATGTAAGTTTTACCTCTTTTTTAATATTACATCTTCTATACACATACTGTACATGCCTTAACAGCTAATGCACCCTGCACCCCTGGATGACAAGGAAGCTATATCAGGGACCAGGGTGGTACACTGAAATGTCTGAGTAGTATTTAGTAAATCTCTCAATTGTACCTCAAGGGATAGTGCAGAAGTACTTTTGATATGCTAACGCACGCCTTCTAATTAAACCATTAGCATTATACAATGGTTTAATTTAGTAATTAATGTATTATCATTCCATTCATTTAATGGTATTTACAAATGTACATGTGTGCTTGGCCTCTGAACAAGGTTTTATGAACAACAGCATCAGTATTGGAATAAACGTTTCAGATAAGATGAATGGATTTTCAGAAAGGAGGGGGATCACAAGCTACATTAGATTAAGTTTCCCCCAGGCCCTGTAGATCACCTGGCTTCACAGCCTAACATTTATATCTTGCTTTAACATGGCCTGTAAAAATGTGGTTATCCTAAGTTGCCATCCTCCACTCCAACCTCCTCTCTTCCCAGTACATTGATTGGAGAAGGAGTCCATAGAAAATATTCAAAGCAGAGGCTATTGGGACTTGCAATACTCAGAACAAGCTTAGCTTTCTTTCACTTTTTTCTTCCTCCTTTGTATTTCTTAAGAATGAAGGTGTGCCACAAATGTTTTCCTTGCGCATTACATTTCTAACTGGTGATGTATACATGTTTTTGTATTCTTTCATTTCAGGCTGTCTCATAAAGATGATTGTCTAGACAGGAATCTTTATCCAATGCTCACCCACAAACACAGGGTCATGACCAGGAAGTGCGCTGTGTGCCACATCTTTATCGGCAGGTTTGTAAAACGGAACCGAACTGAAACATCATCCATGTGAAACTTTCTCTTGATTAAAATCATGGCCATTATTTTATTGCATATTTAATCTAAAACTTTAACAGGTGTTTTACTTTTTTGTAGAGGAACCTCTGTTCCTGTACACATCAAGATATTTTATTGTATTTGTTTTCTCTTTTTAGAAATGACAATAGTGAAAATTGCCGATCTACAAGCTCATAGTGCGTCGACATTGTGAGCTTGTAGATCTATTTTTTAAATCTATGAAATATTTCTTTATTTGACAAATAGGGGCACCAGGGTTGATGTTAAACTGGGAAGCCAAGGGTCATTTTTTGTGCAGAAAATGTTCCAGTCTGTATAGCAACATGATAACTTGTTCTGTCCTTTCTTTCAAACCTCAACACACACTTCATGATAAATTCCAGATGGCTAACTATCAACGACCGCTTGGCTCCGAGTGAACCCTGTCTGTTCTGTGACAAATGCTTCCGGGCGGCGCACTACGACACTGAAGGAAACAAACTTGGAGATTTCCTGGCCTATCCTTACGTGGACCCTGGTGCCTTCAACTAAAGCATTTACTACTGAGATCCATTATTTAATGATATACAATACTGTTCCGTTTGTTTTCCTCTTTCTTTTGAAATGCAAATCTATTGGTACTTAGTGTATTTTGTGTTGAAACGGAGAAATGTTTTGATAATTGTTTGCACTGCCAATGCTAATGTGTCAACTTGTACTGACAGCAGTTTGTTTAATAATTTCCTATTTCAAATAAATCTTTGTTTAAAAGCATGTGATTATATTCCTTTACCTTGATGCTTCTCAAATGGCAAGTAAGAACCCAAAAGTACTGTGTGAGATCATCTGATAGGGTCTCATAAGTGGAAAATGTTGTTTAATATAGTGGATCAAGAATGAATCCTAAATTAGTCCTTTGAGTCCTGGTGCAAAATCTATCCACACGTTTCCAGCGGAGAGTGGGTGTCAGTTCCGGTTGTAGGCTATACATGTCCCCCACGCCTGATTATGGATCCCACCAACGCTCCAGGATTTAGACCCGCCTTACGTGTCTGATTGGCTCCCTGGCAGGCATAGTTTTACTGGGGTTAGGGTTAAGGTTAGGTATAGGCATAGTAGCAAATACGAGAACTGTCAATCACAGCGGGGTTTGCCAGGACCTGGCGTGGGATTCATAATAACGCGTCCCCCACCAGGCCTGTGCCACAGTAAATTCCCGCAGAAACAGGTGGACAGGAAAACTATTCATTTGGGGGAAGAAAAACCCTATTCCACATGTTTAACAAAATATTTACGATATCTGATGGGAGGTCTCTGATGTCGGGGATGGGGAAGCACTGTTTTGTTTATAGAAAGCTGCATATGTGCAGTTTCAAATGTTCCATCCAATACAGCTTAAAAACTGACGGTGCACCACATCCCCCAGTAAATGTAGGTATTTCCTGTGAATTTGATGAGGACTCAGATTGTCAGGTTTCCAGGCTAATCATACTGGCAAATATACTATATCTTAGTCAACATGGAGACTGAGCTAAGAAGCATTGCTTTATTAGCAGATGAAACAGGTCTTCAGACAGGCACAAGAATACTTATTTTTTACACTACATAAAAAAGAAAAGAAAAAGCATTTTCTTGGCAAAATAACACTTTGGCAAACTAAGGAATTTAGGAGCCTTTCAGCCCACTTTACATGGACTCGACGTACATTGAGTAAAACAAGTCAAAAACATTTTTGAACGGAAATAAATGTGCGTAATAACAGTTCAAGCTGCAACTGTTCTATCAATAACTAGAACTCAAATCCAACTCAGCTGTTGTAGGAATGTCAATGTCAGTAATATAGAATTAGACACTTGAAAATTGGGTCCACTCCGCATTGTATCTTAAATTGACCGACTACTGACACTAAGCGCAGTTGATGTGTAATCATTGTGCAAAGCCAAAATAAAACTTCTTGCTGTTGAGTGCAATCTTGTAAATTTAAGCTTCTCTGAGAGAGAGAAAAAAAAGACTTATCAAGACATCAGTAACAAAGAAACATAATTCAAACACCTTGATTTTGAAAATGTTAACACTGCAGATTTCGTGTTTCCATTAATTGTGTGTCCTGTGTCCATGCTACAGATGTGTGGTAATGCACCCACATGAACAGTCTAATGACTATGAGACAAACACCACTCACTATTCTAGTCATGTAGAGAGCATAATTGAGCAAAGGATCATCCGCCTTTGACATGAACTGCTCAAACATGCTATCAATTTATAAACTCGCAACACATCGCATCCGCAACTTGTGAGCTTGTAAATAAACACGTAGCATCTGCGACAGGTTGTGAACTCATAAATCAGCCATTTTCGGTGAGTGACAATGTTGTACGACAGACCCTAATTAAGCATTAGTGTACTCATCTGAATGGATATGGAGGGGACAGCAGCATTGGTCAGGTGTGATGTCCTGAGTGGGATAACATTATACAAACAAAACATTTGTAAAAAATAAAAATAAAATAAAACTTAACAAGTTTTTGTCTTGACATGATGTGTTAGATTAATTTTGTAACCTTTTGACTGCAACCTATAAGTGCAACCAAACTTGGAGCTGAGAGGTCTAGAACTCAACTAGAACCCTAGTTAACCTGGTGTGTGCTGTGGGGTCGGTCATTGACAGGCCTCAGGTGACCCTCAAAAGACAGTTGGACACAAGATCCCAAGCCCACATTTGGATGAAGTCATCTGAGGAAATCCGCAGTTAAATGGATTCTCTTCAAGTGGACTCCTCCTGCGCTTTTGAAGCACTGCAGATTAAATAATAATATGCATTGACCAAAACGTATTTTAACATACAAGTAGAAGTTATTGGTAATGTTTATCATTTCAAGTCTGCGCATACATGTATGTACCACAGTAACATACAGTATGTGACTGATGGGTTTGATTCCTACCTGCTCCCATCTCCTGCAGATGCCTCCTCAGGTAGATTCTCTCTGTCAGTGTCCTGCTTCTTATCCTCTGGGTTGGAGTCACCGTTTGTCATCTTGTTATCTTTACAGCAAAAACATTGTCAAAATAAGATGTGTGGGACATGAATCCCACACAATACATTCTTTATAAACTACTCACCCCTTTTATTTGACTGATCTAAAATCTTATTTGGACCAAGAAGAAATATATACAGTGTTGCCGTAAGAAATTAATACCGTACATAAAATATCAATACGAGGCAGTGGGCCGAGAGAGAGGATATTTGTTCAACCAAACAACAGCAACCAATGGGCGTGAAGAGGGGTGAGAGTGAGACCACTGGCGAAACATTGTATATTTTGAAAAATGTTGTGAACATTGCCCAAAATAGGGGTGCCAGGGTTAAAGTGGTTAATGCAGTGCAAGTGGAAAATCTGCTCAGATGCAGAAATTACGGTTCTTTTTGTGCCGATGGAAAAGAAGGCATGGATATGTTGCAATTTGGTGAATCCTGGTGAATTATGACCATAAAACATTTGATTCTGTGAAAAAAAAAGAATATTTAATTATATGATATACTATATTTAATAAATACCTTTTTTTTACAGAATCAAACGTTTTATGGTCATGAATCACCAGGATCCTGGATGGCTTGATTCTAGGCTTAAAATAATTGATATAAATATTTTTGGAAATCTCTATGGGAAAAATTAATGGGGTCTGGAACGATGGAACCAGAAAATGGCTGCCACTGCTATGCCCTATAGACGGGTTTCATGTTTGTAAACATTGAGAGGATATGACCGCGCAGAGGAGGGGGTAAGCCAACTAAGCCTATAGAGGGCGCCATTACCCGCAGCAGCTCTGGTCAAATGTCCATTCATAAAATAAATGATCTTCACCGGGTTTAATGAAAGTAGATTAAATTATGCAGTTTGTAATACCTTGTTTACTCAATAAAAATGATTTGTTGGAAGTTGGATCTGTTTGTATATAATAGCAGCATTATGCCTATTATGCCTATAATAGCAGAATTATGGCTATCTAACTCCCGAATATAACAACAGAGTGAACGGCGCAACAATTCGTTTCCCCCAGGCATGCGCAGATTGCGCATTCTGCTCTGTGATGACGTCTTGGGTGCAGTATAGTTACTGGACATAACATGTTTTTTTTTTTCTCTCCAAAAACTAGATATATTTTCACATTTTTAGCAAACTAAACAAACAATGTGAGGGACCATTCAGAAGGCTGACAATTGGTCAATTATTTTCTATAATAGCCTATCTACACTGGCTATTTTTGAATAGCCTCGGTATAAAATACAAATAGGGCTTAACTGATAAGTATGTGTATTAGGTACCTGAGGATTGTTCTCTGGCCTGCTCAGCTCTCTTCAATGCACCTTTCTTGGCCTCCTCGTATTGGCGCTGTTCAGCCAGAGACTTGTTGAGCACCTGGCTGAGCACACAGTCCCCCTCCCCCACTAGAAACATACTCTTGAACTTGTTGTACAGCATGGTGGCCTTGTCCATGATGTCCTGACTAGCCTTGAACTTGCGGAGCTGAAAAACACATAAAACAAAAAAATATAATCTCTGAAGTATTTTCCCAATTTTATCAAATTATTTGCTGCTGTAAGACACGTTTATTTGTATAGCACATTTCAAAAAAATAATTCAATGTGCTTTACATAAAACATCAAGGACATTGAAAAATAAGTGTAAAATTACAGTGCAGAAGAATAAGAAAAGACATCTCAATAAAAGGCAGTGGCAAATGGCCATGTTTATCTTATGGGTGCTGAATCCATTTCTATACAAACCATCTGGAGGGGAGGCGTCTACCTTTTTGAGCGAGGCGATGAGCTCGTTGTGTTTATGCAGGTGCTGTGTGGTGACCTGCAGGGTGCACATCTCATCTAAGGCCTCCAGGCCCCTTTTTACATCCTAGAAGAGGAGAGAGAAATAAATAGAAAAGGCAAGGCCTCTGAAATTAGAATGTTTAAGGCTGTGATATTAAAATGACGATTGCAGCCACCACATTTATCAACACCCGGACAATTCTTACGCTGTGATTGGTGTGATACGACCGTTTCATAATCACGTTAACCTTGTTGTGAGATGATTCCTGATAAATAAGGACTACTGTGTCTCCAGTGATCAAACTTACTGGGTTGTCAAGCTTCAGTGATATTCTGATGTCATTGTGTAACTTCTGGAGTTTGGACTCTGTCGAAGTTTCTGTGGAAAATAAATGAAAAATATGTTTTGCCCCAAAAACGTAATACATTGCTACTACTGTATATGAACTAATATGTAATGCATAGAGGCGAGTTCAGGATTTTAAGAATGCCATTTGTGTTGATATTTTCAACATCGTTAAAAGGCTTATAGTTAAATAACATTATGTGGCCATTTGCTGGAAAACATGAGATTAATCTCCTGGAGCATCGTGTTGGCTTAACCAATTATGCCCAATGGTATCTCTTTCCAGCTCACCTTTCTTCTTGTCTCCTTTCCTCTCTTCAGTCTTCTTACCTTCATCCTTGTTTTGTCTGCAAAGAGACACTCAATTATAGGTGAGTGTATGTATGTATGTATGTATGTATGTATGTATGTATGTATGTATGTATGTATGTATGATGTATGAGAGAGTGTGTGAGAGTACATACTCCCTCAGATCCTCTGCTTTGCGTCGCCGTCCATCTTTCTCAGTTTCTATGGAGTTCTGCTGTCTCTTCCGGCCTTTGGTTTTCTGCTCATTACAAAACACGAGGGAAACGTATTAGTCATTACAAAAGATGACCTCTACTAACAATCTCTGTGCAGATTTTGTCTTGATGCAAAACACAGCATTCAAAGAGGTTGACATACTGTCAACTAGTCAATTGCAGTAACCTGTTTTACTAGATCCTCCACATAAGAGTATTTAAATGGAAATACTATGGCCATAGTGGAATGCTGTAGGCCTGTGCCAGAAAGTACCACCACTTACATACTGTACTGTATGAAGGAATGGCACCTTAGTTTATCAGCCATTTGACGACATGTCAAATGGCAGATAATCCAATATAATCTTGCAGTGTATTTTTTTGTTTTTCCTACCTAAACAATCAAAATGTATGTGTCTGGAAACATGTGGGATGTCATTACGCTGACATGGCTTCTACCTAGAATTGCCTCATTCAAATTGTGCTAAATCAATTACAGTCGTAATTGTATGTACATTTTGTACAGAAGCACACAGCCCCATGCCCACACTCACTCTGTCATAGGGGACACACCATAGGTGTGTGAGATGTATTCCTTTCCATCTACTACAGTACTATTGGACCCAAATGCAACAGTTCTACTCCACCTGTGGCTGTGATAATCTGCCTGATATACGTTTTTTTACTAGTTACTTTAGGGCAACATTTTCCAGAATAGACCTTTATATAAATGATATAAAACTAATCATATTCAACTGCCGAATCTGATTTGACCATGGAAATTCTGAGTTGGAGACAGCCCGAATACATTGCAAAAAAGTCTGCCTTCCATCACTTTGACCCTTAATACCAGGATATCTCTCACCGTAAAATAAAGTATAACCCATTTAGACCCGTTGCAACCTAGATGCACCTGTGTCACATTAGTTGTTCCTATGATACAGCAACATAGACATTTTTTATTATTTTGAAAAAAAAAGGCATTTTAGAATCGCTCTCAGGTCTAAATGGGATAAAGTATACCATCGTTGTTCCATACTCGCCATTTCAATAAATTAGAACTATCAACTGGAGCGGACTGTCACCCCCACTTGCCTCTTCATCATCAGAGCCAGAAGAGCTGTCATCTTTTCCCTGTCTCTTCCTCTTGCCTTCAGGTTCCTTCCCATCTGCCTCCTTCCCTTTGCTCTCCTCCTTCTTCCGACCATCCATCCTCTTCTCTTCATCTCCACTCTTGGACTTGTCATCCCCTGCCCTCTTCCTCTTCCTGTCTGACTCAGTGGAGTCCCTGAATGGAGATACTTTAGTGTTACGTCCAGGAAAAATATTCAGTTGCCAGTATCAGGAATTAACATATACATTTTTGCACTGCAATCATAATCAACAGGAATAATCTTATTTCAATTAAGATATTTTAATCTTACATTTCACTTCCAGAGCCTTGGCCATCCTGCATCTGAAGGAGACTTTTGGGCTTCCTGCCTCTACGTTTAGGAACCTCTCCACCTGGGGAGACGCATGCACAAGCGCGCGCACACACACACACACACACACACACACACACACACACACACACACACACACACACACACACACACACACACACACACACACACACACACACACACACACACACACACACACACACACACACACACACACACACACACACACACACACAGCATCTGGAGTGTTGGCAAAAACCAATATAGCTTCAATATGCTCCTACAGCCACTAAAATATTTACTGGTGGGGCACACATTATATTCCTAAACTGACATCATACATTCTTTAATTATCATTGCACTGTATATCTCAGCATACTGCTTAATATGTCACTCTGCTGCCAACATAGGATGTTTGAATATAATAACATAGTTATTTTCAGCATGTTACAAACATAACATCAAATGGACACGCTACAGCGTCACTGGAGACAGTATGGTCTACCTGATGGACTAGATGGACTGGCAGGAACATCCTCTTTATCAGAGTCCTGGTCAGCCTCACTCTGGGAAAGTAAAGAGGAGACATATATACCCATGTAATTTTGTTATAGCACATTCACTGAAAAGGTGATTCACAAATTATTATTTTAAATGTATTTTCTCTTTTATGTTAAAGCCTTAAGTGGCTTAATGATATCCAAATGAAATGTCTAAAGAAAAAAAATGTTTTTGGACTTTTTAATTTGAATGCAAGTTCTAGTTAGTATCCATTGTTTGCAATGATTTTCTCTTTTTCTCCCAATTTAGTCAATTTCCAATTCCCTCTTATATTGTAGTCCCTAGTCACTGTGCTGACCACTACTGGTTGGTTCGTAAGGGAGGGTGTAGGTGACAATGTATCTCTCCGACACTTTTCACCTGACAGTGAGAAGTCTCACTAAAGAGGACATAATGCATGTGGAGAAACACTATTCTTCTCAGCTCCCCACTGAACAAGCCAACCTGTATGAGCCGCTAGTGCAGTGACAGAGTTTTGACTCCTTGCGCGGCTTCCCTCCTGCAAATGCGGCCAATTGTATTCATTAGAACAAATTTGAAAAGTTTCCCACCTACCATTTGCCACTGTTAATCATAGAGAATAGGACCAACCTTTTTCTTCCTTCCTCTTTTGGGTTTGGGAATGTCTGTGGAGTCCTTCTGTGTGGAGTCCTGAAACAAGAAAAGTTTCATCAATTTCATTACAGGTCATGACCCTCCTTTTCACGGTTTGTGCAGTTCTCTTGGTCTGTAACAGCTTAAAAAAGGTTATGAACACAGCGAATCCAGAGTGATCAAATGTAGTACTCATTATCAATCCTGTTTTTCTCACATCTAATAACCCATGTTTTTAGATGGGTCTCATTTCTAAACAACACACATACACAACAGATCGCATAAATTGCTAAATTTAACATGCAAAAAAAATAGGTGCAGAAGGGAGTAAAGTCTATGCATTGTTCTAATTTCAAAGTGGCAGACTCTTTGCCTCCCTTGACTCAAATGTGGATCATGTTTTTGGGCTCTTGGCCCCATCTAGTGGAAGAACAAAAAGCACATTAACCACAATCTGTCATCTGTTTGATTGCAGGATGAGGGATAGGGTCAGGGTGGGGTTAGTCAAAGACATTATGATCATCCTCATTACAAGTAAGAGCTTGCGCTTAAACCATCATTCATGCTGTAAGTGGGCACAAAAACACAAATGTCAAAACACAACTTACAACTTACCATTCTCTAAAGTACACAGCCATGCAAAAATGTACATGAATAAAGCAAAAATGTACATGATTAAACATGAATTAAAATGCAGTTAACACAACTGTAATGCTATTAAAATGATAATAGAAGACAGCTGTATCACAGTGTGATCGAGATGGCAAGTTGACAGAGTCAAAGCAAAAACACACTTTGATTGCAGGGAGGTAAAATGCAAAGGACTGATTTGAGTTTCATTCCAAAATGTTTTGTACATGATTTGATAATAATTATACTGATCTTTCAAACAACAATGATTGATGGGTACCAAGCGTTACCAAGATGTGTGTGTGTGTGTGTGTGTGTGTGTGTGTGTGTGTGTGTGTGTGTGTGTGTGTATATATATATATATTTTTTTTAACTGGCTGATTAAGAAACTAATTTTGGAATGGAACCTTTTATATGCTATTCAGCTGTGCCAGACAGTTCCAATTTGCACATAAGAACCACAGTCACCTTTAAAAACAAGAGATCAATAACATTTTATTGAGCTTGCCTGATACCGTTTATTCAGGTGCCGTAATGGACAACATAATTCACATAAACATAATATAAAAAATATATATATCCTTTTACTTTGCAAACCAGTGATGGCCACCTGTTGAAACTTGACAAAGACAGTGGTATCAAGCACCAATATCTCCTTGAGGTCCTACTAAGGAACTAATCGATGAAAGGAAACATAAATACCACAAATGAAAAACCACTAAGTGCTGCATGCATCCCTGTTTGGTGGTGGAACGGGTGGTGGTGGGAGGGGGGGCATTTGGGAGAGCCTACAACTTCAGTGGTTCTCAACTCCAGAACTGGAAATCCATACGCCTGCAGCAAGTGTTTAGGTACCTAATTACATTTACCTGGTGTTCCAGGTCTAAATTAGCTCCATGATGCCATGGCTGGAATGAAAACCAGACTGGGGCTGAGAACCACTCATGTGATATCCCAACATGCATAGTACGTACATCCTGGCCCTGGGGGCCCTGCTCAGAGGCCTCCATAGACCTTCCCTCCACATCCTCCTCCTGCTCATTCTCCTGTTCAGTCTCACTTCCTTGAACCTGAATGGACCCAAGACATGGCACAGGATGCCAGGGGGTTGAGGGTGCAGGGGGATTAAATGAGTCTTGACAAAGATTTTAAAAGGTAGGGTCCTATCCCCCCTCTGGTTGTGCAGGCCTTGACATTTCTGTATTAACCAAACTTCACGCACGGACCAGGTAGGCAAGGGGCAATTATTCATTTGTTTGCAAAACGCTTCATGCGCGATACGCATATTCACTTTGAAACAGAGACACTATGGTGAACAGATCAGATACAGTCAGCAGAAGCAGATACAGTATGTGAGCAGACAATGTGGGTACGGAAAAGCAGGTTTCAATGTAGCAGAAGCAGAGATAATCGAAGCAGAAGTTAATTTTGTATGCGATCGACTTAGGAATCATTTTCATGGCAAGAACTTACTCTGGATTTCATAGTCTTTTCATCCACTTCCATTTCATCACCATCTGGGCCGCTGTCTGAATCCTTGTCGACCACAGGCCCTACACCGACCGGCTTCAACCCCCCAAAGTCAAGAGGAAAAATCAGTGGGCAACAAGACAATAAACCGCTACTCCCCTATGCCATAACATCCACTTATGACCATTAGGACAGACCGTTTTGTGTATCCATATATCTTAATTTTAATGCTGCACTAAAGAGTTTTCACACTTCATATAAGTTAGCTACTAAGCAGCCCCAAGTAGCAGCGAGATGTAACTCTTTTCATGCTAGTGCCAGTGTACATTCCCGACAGCTGAAGCGCATTGCGCTAATTTTAATCGAGGGCAATGGGCTAGGCTTATGGTACAGGTTTTCAATACCTTGATTTAAGGTTGACAATACAATTATATTTTCGCTAAGAAAACCTCCACTTAAATTTCCACTATGTAGGACTGGGATACTGTTACAGTATACGTGCAGTATTGTAAGTAATTGCATTTCCTGTAGTTAACAGAACATTCTCTGCAGATGACATAATCAACATCGATCAAATTAGGTGAGACCGATCTGTGCCTGAGGCCAAGATGTTAACATACTGTAAACATATAAGAGCATTCTACTTCTACATTCTTGGTACATAATATCCTCAATGTTAATTTAGCCCTTTAACCCCTGAGAGCATACAAATTGAGGATTTGAGTATACTTCTTGCAGTGCATGAGGATAAACCTGAGTTCATGCACATTACTCTAAGTAGTGTGTGGATGGAAAAGAGAACTTAGCGGTTACATAAATGCTCTAACATCAGTTAAGGTGAGCGAGAAGACAGAGCTCTCTACCTTGGGGGCGGTCAGCTCCACCTTGGGGTTGTTCTCTATCTCCCACAGGCCTTCATTGAAGCCCTTCCTCTTATTGGGCTTGGCATACTTGTCTTTGTTTGGCGAGTAAGGAAAGATGTCTTTTGGACCCAGGAATGCCCTGTAAGAATGGGAAGCATGCTGACTCAGTGCACAGTGAAATCTTCTGAGTTAATTTCACACTGCAAGTGTATAATCTGACCCAAATGGACCTGTAATGGATTTTACTTTATAGGAGGCAAGGTATATCGTGTTCAGTGTCATTTTTATCTTGATAAGGGTCTCTCTAGGGCAGACTGATGATCACTGAATGGTTTGACGAGCATGAAATTAAATATATGAAGAATGTCATAAAGTATATTAATTTACCCAGGTGTTTCATTTATTCTGGCAATTACAATAACCCCAACTTACGTTTCATGGGTGCCAAAGAAAAAGATGGGGAACTTGACATTGGATGATGGTTTCACAGCACCATCAGGTACCTCATCAATCTGGGGCGGGGGGGAGAGAGGGAGAGATGCAACATATTTCTTGCAGTCTTCTGCATCTGCTCCTCATTAGTAGAGGAAATCAATAAGCAGGCTCAACAAGAACAAAAAGTACTAGTGCGTACACATTGGACCATTCAAACTTGTGACTGCAGAACAAAAAAAAATCTATTTAACATTGTTGTTCCATGATCTGAAACTATAAGTTGCAGTACATTATAGTATGGGTTTAGACAGATACATCATGTTTTTACACTTACTCTGGCTGGCCAGTGTGGATAGCCCTTCATCTTGGCAAAGATCAAATCACCAGATTTGTAATCTCGAGCCATGTCGAACGTTTTGGCACACTGCAAAAGACCAGTAAAATAAGGATTCCACTTGAATTGTTGTTTTCAATGAAAATATCAGATTATTTCATTATCTATTCCAGTGGTTCTCAATCTTTTCAGGCCATGATGACCCCCAAAAATAATCAGATTTGAACTGGGGACCCCTCACCCTGACAGGCTGAGTTGGAATTGTACCAGTTGAGGTATTACATTGTTTGACTCGGTTCCACCGATAAATATTGTGAAAATAGCCGATCTACAAGCACACAGCACCTTGCAACGCCTCTCTTTCTTATATTATTTGACAATTTGGTCAATGTTTGACCAGCTAGTTTGTTGATTACTTTTGATGCAGTAATGGTATTTTTCTTTGCTTTCTTTCAGTATTCTTCTTTCTTAGGTACTGAAAAGGTCTTAAAAGTCCATAAATTGTCACATCACTGTCATCAGCTCAGATAAATAAAAGCATCTTGTGGGGGGTCCCGACCCACAGGTTGAGAACCGCTGATCTATTCAGTGGGTGTGTACGGTTGTCCCACCCCCCATCCACTCACTGCTACACATACACCTAGACAGTTCATTCAAACACGAAACACGTCATAGAGGTTACAATGTAACCTACAGTATATGACGCCTGGCGCTTTAATACCGAAACAATGTTGCATTGAAAAAGAACATTCTATAGTTTTATCAACACTTGTGAATGACAACAACAACAACATGCATGCTAACTGGCTAACGTTACGCTATGTAGAATACAACCACTGAAAGCTACAACTAAGAGTGCACGTATAGAGACGTAAACACAGACATATATATACATAGTTTCTACGAATAATGGTCGCACATCGTTCGTGTTTAATAATACCTGAAGAAAACAAACACAGCCG
>NC_139939.1:37701782-37714282 GCF_963454915.1 Gymnoscopelus microlampas
CAAGCGAGGGAGGGGTGGAGAGGGTTGATGGAGAGAGAGGGCCCAGGCCTGAGACCAGGGCTTGTGGGGTCTGATGGAGCGGGGGGTGGGGGGGGTTATAAATGTGAGGGTCAGCATGCGAGGACAAGGGGAAGGGCTCTCTCGCTGTGGCTGCGGGAGCCAGCTGAGACGTGGGGTCCGCAGCGGTCTCTCCGCCTGCAAGGGAAGCAGATGTTTTCGCTCGGGGGCGAGCCAAGTTTTTGCCGAGCAACCTTCAGCTGCTTGGAGGTCAGGTCTTTAATAAGGGGGGCCGAGCCCGGGCTGGGGCTGTGCTGTGCTGTGTTGTGCTGGACGCGGGACATTTTGGAGGCAAACGTTTCAACTTTGATACAACAACATATTAATTATGGAGGCAGAGCACAGGGCAGAGGGTTGTAGAGGAACATCCCACCCCACTGGTTTGGAGCCTCTGGCAGGCAGGCGCTAGCCAAGGTGGCTGGCAGATCCACTGGCTGTCCCAGCACCAGCTTTTTCTTACACACACACACACACACACACACACACACACACACACACACACACACACACACACACACACACACACACACACACACACACACGAGCGCACTCGCGCGCGCACGCACGCACACACACACACACACGCACACAGACACCTCAGGTAATGCAGAGACTGTTAAATAGGCTGAATCACTACTCACTGGCATGGCAGATTTAGACACTAATCTTAAAATAATGTTGAGGTAAAGGTGAGGTTTCTATGAAGATTTCCGTCACTAGTCCTGAAAATTCCATTTTAAAAAAAGGTGTAGGTGTGCTGTTAAAGGACATCTTGAGACAAGTTTCGTGAAATTGGACAATTAGTTTCATCAGCCACAGTGATAAAATAAAGTGATCCTGAGACTTCATCACTTTCCAACCCGATGAGTTAAGAAGGGGAGTTTCACCTCCTCTCAACCTTTGCATTGATTTTCGAGTGAGAGGGAGAGCTGGGGGATTACTTTGGAGAGCAGCAATGAAGACCTAGCTTATTGGGTCTTTTTTGTATTTGGCAAATGGGCTTGACAAAGATGGAGGAGACAAAATCTAGGGCTTACGGCCGTGGCACCCAATCGGGGGAAACTTGAAAGCAGCGCTGGGATGGGAAGCGGGGAGAGAAGGTTCCCCATTTAGGGAGCAGCGGCGAATTTGGACAGGGGGCACACAGGGGGAAATGCTTAAAGTAAACCACAGAGGCCGCAACAATCGTCAGGAATTGAGACGTTTTAAAACCGTTAGCGGGGGACTGTGATCAAAGCGCCGCGGCCAATCCTCACTCGGGTGTGGGAGCGGAACCACAGGGAACAGAGGGGATTGTGGGGGGATCATGGCAGGTTGAAAACGTAAAATCAGCACATTAGCTTTATAAGGGCGTCAGAATATAAGATGATCATGGGGATCATTGGACCCATGGGGCGCGACTGGGGAGAATCCACAGTAGGCTATGTACCGAGCTGAGTGGAGGAAAAACCAGGCCACTGCTGACGGGAAAGAGGCTCCTATTATCAAAGTTACAGCACAGATGAGTGGGGAATGATGCTGCTGCAATTCCCACAGAACATAACTTCAAAAGTTTTGCCTTAAAAGTTTCTAGAATTTGATTTGGTGCATGTCACTATATTCAATAAATCAACAGACATTATATATATGTGTATATATATTATACAGTACTGAAACTAAACATCTGGTCTTGCAAGTTCTCATTAGAAATGGACAGTCTTCATCATATCGTACACTAAATACAAATGGTGCATTTATATAGCGCTTTTATCCAAAGCACCTTACATAGATTGTGCATTACATTCACACACACATTCATACACCGAAACCATGCAAGGCACCAACCTGCTTATCAGGAGCAATTAGGGATTCAGCATCTTGCTCAAGGACACTTCGACACTAACTCTGGGGGAGCCCAGGATCGAACTGGGAACCTCACGGTTTCCATCCAGCCACTCTACCGGTCACTCTATCCCTGAGCCACTACCGCCCACTACTTTTAAGTTCAGTGAAAACGTACTTACAACTCTAGCCACCATCTAATCACTTTACACAGGAGAGTTTCAAGTTCATTTGTAGCACACATACACTGTGAACTCTGCTTCACATTAAAGAAAAAGTACACAGATATACAAAGTAGGTCCTACTACCATCCCCCACACCACACCCATACACATATACAGCCTTTACCGTCCATGCATTCACCAGATTTCACAGATTCACAGATTCAACAGCATTCATAACTCCCCACCCCTACAATAACACACACATACTACACCCAAAGGATACAGCACTCCACACATTGCCTTGAGCTCTCAGTTTTGACTGAGGTGCCAAGAACCTTCCTACAGTGTTTTGGATAATCAAAAAGGGTAAAAAAATAAATGAAACAATCTTTTTTTTATTGGAGGTGAATGCATGGACCTGTTTTTCAGAGTCAGATCAGGACAAGAAGCTTCCAACTTTGGAAAGAAAGAAAGAAAAAAGAAGGAAAGGAAGGAAGGAAGGGAGGAAGGAAGGTAGGAAGAGGTCCCGTATGTCTCCTTACCCATCATGACATGTTCTTTCCTCCTTAGATCAAATTAGCAGGCTGCTAGCAAGGCCCATGCAGGTATGGACATCACGTTTCTCATTCTTTTAACACACACCTCAAACAGCCCGCAAATTAGCCAGGTTAGAGAGACCCTCCACGGCCATCCACCCCCCACCTTTCCAGTCTCTCTCAGTCGCGGGGCTAATTCAGAGAAACGCAGCTCGCTAGCCCTGGGTATTGGGGTGCAGCTCACTATATCTATCCCTGAATTATAAATCAAAGAGAGCACTCACATGAAACCATTTGCTAATTACACGTACGGCTTGCGCCTTTCTTCCCCTTTACCCATGTCACTTTAGTCTGGCGATGAGCGCTGGGGAAGTAATTGGAAGGTACAAAAAGATGAAAATGGCTTTGGGAGAATTCCATCGAAATGAACCCAGTGAAGATGATAGCAATTATTTTCCTGTCATTACCGTGTTCTACGGGGATGTTAATGGCCGCCGCTTGTTCACACTTTGGTTGCGTCCCCTCTGCCCTTGATGTGTGGTCCCTGGCCAGCAGATATATGCACACATTGAGAGCAGGAGGCTGAACGGTTGCAACCGCAGTACAGAAAGGTGAGTTCTTACGTCCTGTCTTCTACTGTAACCTCAGATATTTTTATCCTTTAAATCACCCTCTCAAGCTCTCCTGTGCTTTATTGGTGACTTCCTCATCTCTTCCACTTCACGTCCTCTGAGTGTCATCCTCCAACAACCTCCGGTCTGCGAGGCGAGCCAATTTATCACCGGCCAAAGAAGGGCTTTCACTGGCGTCCACTTTGTGAGCCTCTGCCTCCGTAAGCTACTCTTACTCTCTTAATGAAAGTGTGTGTGTGTGTGTGTGTGTGTGTGTGTGTGTGTGTGTGTGTGTGTGTGTGTGTGTGTGTGTGTGTGTGTGTGTGTGCGTGTGCGTGTGCGTGTGTGCATGCGTGTGTGTGTGTGTGTGCGCGCGCGTGTGTGTGTGTCTCTTTCGTCCCGGCCAGTCCAGTCCATGGAGACTTGCAGGGGGCAAAGAGTCCAGTTCCTGGTTCCAACCTGGGAGCCTGGGGGGAGGTAATTACCCCTCTAGTGGGCCGCTGAGACGAGCCCCCACCCCGCCAGCCGGCCAGAGTAAAGTTACACATGCACTCAGGTACACTCTGGACTTCACTTACTTACAGTGGTCCCGTTGCCCCCATGCCCCCTGTCTCCATTGTTAGGGCAGAGGTCCTCGAAACGTGGACTTCACATGACCCCAGTTGTGTATGTGGGTGTGTGTATGTGTGGCGGAGGGGTCAAGCCAACAGACATACACTTGGCTCAAGGTGGAGTTGGTGGTTCTGGCACACAACGGAGGGAGAGAAGGACTGGTGCCAAACACTGTGCAGGAGAGGGAGAGGAGGAGAATGGTATGTGTGTGTGTGTGTGTGTGTGTGTGTGTGTGTGTGTGTGTGTGTGGGGGGGGGGTAAGGAGGGGGGAGTGGGGAGTGGGGGTGGTGGTAAGGGTTGGGGGTGACAGGAAGAAGAATGGTCCTGTCAGACAGAGATAAATAACGAGAGGGAGAATGGGCAGCGGGTGACCCACGGCAGGGTTGCCTCGTAGGGACAGTGACCCGCTGACCTCTGGGTCCGGTGCCTGGCTCTCTCTCTATTCACACAGGGGAGTGCCACCACCCACTGGTCACCTACATCTCCACTGTCAGAGCACAAGACAGTAAGGGCTCAGGGATGGGTCTGCCCTAGTTTACACTTTTACATGTAAGGCTTCTAGTTGATGCACTTGCTGGAAGATGAGAGACTTGTAATGAGCACAACAGTAGAATATACATAATACATGCTAAAATTAAGTAAAGAAAATAAACAGAAAATAAACTGAAAAAACTAGTTAGGAAAATATTCAATTCATTTATTGTACAATTGTATTTGTTCTCGTGAAAAAGGCAGGCAGTAAGACCACTGGCAACTACAGAATAGTAATAGAATAAAATGTACAAAGCAGTTACACAAATATTAGAAAATTGTATTACTTAAATACACAATACCCAAAAGGACTGCACGTGAATGTACTACTAATAGAATGCACTACTAATACTATGTCACAAAGAATACAAATGCAGTGGGATTTCTTCACTGCACAAGAATGCACACTTGAACATCAAACAGCTCTGGTATATTTATTAAGACTATAAATAGGATTTGGGGGCAGTGAGTTTCTTTGAATGTGTTGTTACTGTAATGGGGTTTAATGGGTTGAGAAGATGGACACATTTCCAACCGCGGTTGGACAATAAAGTTTGTTAATAAAATATCTTATCTTACCTTATCTTATGCAGATTTAATAATAAAGATAAAGAAATCGGGGGGGGGGGGGTTCCCCAGAGTGTGCACCTCCATTATATTATTTTTACAGAGAAGACTATCATGGCGAGAAGTGAAGTTATTCTCTCAGGAAAAACTCTCCAGCATGTAGTGAAAAGATCAACCACATGAACTGACCTAACTGATTTGTAAGCTCAAGTCTGAAACAGCATGGATGAAGAACAATGAGACACATATTTGTAAACATTAAATAATGAATATGTATTTAATAGCAAAATCAGCAAAGTCGTTTCAGTGTGTGTGGATCTTTGCACCATGGACCTTTTGATGTTTTCAAGCATTTGTGGTCAATACCAGGTTGCTTCATTTGAGAACTGGTGAGGAGAAGGAGGAAAAAAAGAGCAGCTGCTATGGTCTCTGCTGTGTAGGCTACTGAAAAAAATAACATGATGCAACATCATTGACTAGGTGGTCCTGTGGACAATAGGACACATTTGCGGTCATGCGGTCATGCAGTATTGGACATGTGTCCCAGGCCACCTCCGAAGGTCTTTCCAAGATGTCTTTCTGGAGGATTAATTGAGTCCATTGACCTGTATTTAGAGCTGTCCACTTGCAGCCAGATCACACAGCACACAAATGAATGCCAAATATGTACAGGCCTAAAGAGTAAAGACGACACCCGCTGACGTGCATGGCATTTCAAAGAGCAGCATTGCAGTAGCATTATAGCAGCATTGTAGCGGGTTTGTCGATCATCAGTGCAATGGGGAGACTTGGCTGCAGATGACATATTGGTTAGGATGGTAGTCCAACCAGTTCACTAAGTAGCCTCACACCCATTTAATCAATGACTTATATTTACAGCATAAAAAGCATGATGAGCAAGTGGTTGTCTAAAAAGCAGGTAAATAAACAATGATATTAGGTTGGGAAAGAGATCATATAGTAGATCATATAGATTAGATGGTCAGAGTATAAATATCATGCACCCGTTGCATACAGTATGCTTCATTTTCAGAGTCGCCTACTGTATGTTCTATACTGAAATCACAGTTAACTGGGCCATGGGCTCAGGGATGGATGGGCCCCAATTTTACGAAAATAAATAAATATTTTAATGCATGCTGTGATTATTATTAGTACAGTCACGGAAGCCATGAAAGAGAGGGATTGAATGAAATGCAAGTTACATTAGCTGACCCCATACAGGCCCAGGACTAGCTCTGTTCACTAATTGTACTACAGTATGTGTAGTGTCTGTGCATGTTGTACTTTGAAACCACACAGGAAGGTAAATAAAAACTGTTTATATGCTCTATTCCAGAGCATCTTCTGAGTGCTACCATATAATTACTCTATTCCTCTCTATTCCAGAGCATCTTCTGAGTGCTACCATATAATTAAGATTCAATTCCTCCGTCACCAGCATTATAGACATGTAAGGAGTCCCAGAATCAGAGCCACCATGCCTAAACAATATTTCTGTGATCCTAGAATGATCATGTTAGAGAAAAAAGGTCAAGAAATGAGACAGATGTGAAAGAGTGGCAGAAGGATATTTAAAAAATATATATATCATTTGCTCAGTGTCCATCAGGTACCTGATGAAGGCCAACTGTGGCCGAAACGTTGTGTACCGTGTAATTTCAGTGTTTTAAAGTAAACGAAACACTGAGGAGCAATGCCGTTGGAGTTTAATTATTTTAAACTGTCATTTTGTGTCCAACCACGAACTGGATGAGCACAACCCACTGTTTTGAGCTGATGATAGAGATGCGCAATGGTCACCCTCAGGTATCCTTTAAAAAAAGGACGATTCCTGGCCAGAGAAGGAGCAAAGAATTAGAGCACAGACCCCCTCTGCTCTAGATTTATAACCTCTGACATGGCCCATATTCAACAGCACCATGTTGACTGTCTACAGACCATTCGGGTTGAGTGTCTTTTAGTCACTCATAACTAATTACAATATAATTTGCTATTAATAATCAAAACATCAGTTCAAACCAATCAAATCAAAACATAGCCACTTATTTGGTGCTTAGACAAGGTTTACAATAAAATCACTAAACAAATCACATCGACATTACGTGTCACCAGAGACAAGAAAATGCTTGGGGAAGTTGATTGCCTTCTCTCATTCTCTAACAGTGTGTTATGGGGGACATAACTAAATTAATTCAGTTGGGTTTCAATTAAATTCAGCACGAGCATCCTGTCCTAATTACTCCTCAGTTAAACCATCGACACTACCCAAACATTATTTTCTCCAAGCTCTTCAGGAGGCATTTCACATGATCAATGTCCAAACACGGATCAGGGAAATTGCACAACTGTGTCCCCATATTGTAGGATGACCGCCAACCTCAAACTGAATAAAGCTGTCTAAAGGCAGGTCTGCACCTTTTCCACTGCACCTTTGAACAAGACATATTGTAGCAGAGATGGCAGACAGAGCAAGACATTCATGTCAAGTCTCACGAGTCACATTCAAACACTTGACATGAGATGAACCTACAGAATACTTAACCATCTGAGTCACCAGGACACTTGAATGAATGATACTTAACTGAGGATCCTTTATAGAATACACGGATGAATGACTGACTGACATTTCATGAATTTGAGGCAAACTTCTCCAGAAAATAACACCATCGGGCTGTTTCCCCCCCTCTCCTCCACTTTTTTCATCATGAATCAGTGCCAGGGTTCCTAATGTAATTTACTTCCGTCTGATGCCTGAGGTACCCATCACTCTTTCTATCTGTTCCAGGAGGTATTGATCTTACTCACTGACTCATATGAGATCAGACTTCTACATTCGTATCTGCTGCAGCTTGACCAATCCCAACCCCAAACCCAGTCGCAACTACACACTCCCTTCAATTAGTGTATCAAAATGAATTATGAACTGTTAACTGTGATACTCTGCACTAGAAAAAAAGATGAAAGTCCATGAACAACAAGGTGCTGCAATCTCTCCACTAAATCCTTTTATTAATGGTCAAGAAAAGGTGACGTTTGAGATGTTATCTTGATTGAATGATTGAATACTTTATTAGACAGAAATGTAAACAGCAAAAGGTACAGTCAGACATTTGAGCTAAAAGGATAACACAAAACAGTCATGGGGACTTGTTTCCATTGTGGTCCTATGTATTCAATTCATCAACATAGCATAAAGATAACACAAAAATACAATATCATCAATAAATATAAAACATATAAGTAGAAAAGGGGGGGAAATGAGAGGGTGTAACTTATCTCATGCGAGGGCGTAACGAGGGCATAACGTGTTCCTCCATGTGTGTGGAGGAACACGCTATCTCTCCGAGTTATGCTCCCTGTTGAGCAGCACCCCATCCAATCTATTGGAGTGGCTAGTGCAGCAACAAGGGATTGCCCTCCCCTGCTGTCTCTCGCTGGCTTCCCACCCACAACACGGCCAATTGTGTTCATTGGAGTGCCCGGCCAAGCCTGAGGAACCCTGGAGCAATCAAACCCAGTCTCCATACTTTACTTCTGCTTACTCCTGCTTCCAAGATGCCGCCATGCAGCCATGTGTTAATAGACAGGTCCTCAGGGTTATACCAGAGCATCTCTTGTGCCACTTAATTGTAGGGATGGCGGGACTTGAGTCTGCTTGGAGGCGCCACTGTCGTTGAGGTGTCATGCAGGATGTGCCAGTCATGTTTCTGGGCTTTCCTTGCCAAGGCGAGGATAGCAGCTTCCCGTCGGAGGACTGGCAAGACTCATTTAGTTCTCACTAGATTTGTGGGTCTTACTGAGACAAGAGACCAGGCAAGTCCACAGCACTAACTATTGGAACAGATTATTGTAGCACAGAATGGGTCCTTCATTGGTTATCACCAGACAGGATGCCACTTCCAATTCAGAATTGCATCCTACATCTTTAACACTCCCAGTAAATATTTTATCACTTCGGAAGGTTTCTGACATCTACTGTACAGTAAGAGACAGTCTGTAATTAAGCAATATCGGGGAAGGGACTAATTATGTTTGATGGGCCGGAGTGAGTTAATCTGATTTTCTGTTGGGTCAATGCATGAAGACGCTAGGGAAATATAGTGTGGGTCTGGCTCAGATCCACAAGCAAAAGTTGTCTTGATTAGAGGCTGGTTTTGTGGTCTGACTCTGAACAGGCTCCCGAGTACCCACTGTGTCCCGGCTGTAAGATGAGAGGGCCCTGTAGATGTTTGTGTGTGTGTGTGTGTGTGTGTGTGTGTGTGTGTGTGTGTGTGTGTGTGTGTGTGTGTGTGTGTGTGTGTGTGTGTGTGTGTGTGTGTGTGTGTGTGTGTGTGTGTGAGTGTGAGTGTGTGCGTGAGTGTGTGTGTGTGTGTGTGTGTGTGTGTGTGTGTGTGTGTGTGTGTGTGTGTGTGTGTGTGTGTGTGTGTGTGTGTGTGTGTGTGTGTGTGTGTGTGTGTGTGTGTGTGAGAGAGAGACAGAGAGAGAGAAAGAGAGAGAGAGAGAGAGAGAGAGAGAGAGAGAGAGAGAGAGAGAGAGAGAGAGAGAGAGAGAGAGAGAGAGTACATATAAATTGTGATAAATTCCATTCCAGACACATCTGTATGCTCTGCCCAAGGCCGTCCAATGAACGCCATCCCTTAATATTCAAGGTTCTTGCCCTGAAGAGAGGTGACAGTAGGCCGGTCCAGAGTCATCATGGCAATGGCCTCTCGTAGAAAGTCGATACTTACAGAGTGGGAGTTGGGTGTATTGAGGGAGAGCAGCAGCAGAGGGAGGGTTGAAGGAAGGGAACAGATCAATGCTGCTGTTTGATCTCGCCCAGGCTCTGAATAAATGTATATTTTAACATGTCCTTTTTCCCCCTCCCTCTCTCTCTCTTTCCCCTCAAACATTGACATTTGCCATGTGGATTCTAGATATTTTGTGGAGACAGACTTGGAGTTGGAGTTGTTATTCAGATGACAGTGGTTTTTCGGTGTCGATATGACATTGAACTACGGGGAGCTGTTGTGGGCACAGTTTGTTCAGCACTGCCACAGGCTGCACAAACACACACAACAGCTATTCCATCCGTTATCCTCTCAAACACAAAAACACACGAGTGCACGCATGCACACGCATACAGTAACTAGTGGCCAGTGTTCTCTTCTTTGTTGTGCTCTGTTGAGGGGTAACATAACACAAAGGCCACTAACAAATTGAACAAGCAAGCTGAGGAAGGCTAGCTCCATAATCCAGGCACAGACATAAGCTTTGCCTAACAACGTCGATTTATGCTGGCTTTGAGGATCTCCATGTATGGGCATAAAACTGTTGCCTAACAAACAATTTGCACATATGGTGGCGATCGCAACGCTGGTCGTCATTGCAGAGGTTATTGCGTTGACAACAAATATCTGGTCCATATATTGGCATATCTGCTCGCCCACGACAGACAGACACTGCCGCCTGTCCACCCGCCAGCTACAACTTGAATAGTACAGTAGATTACACATTATGCTACCCCAATCAAACCAAGTGCAGATGGCTGGCTGAGACTTTAAGTGTAGCCCACTCATTTTTATATATGTTTATTTATTCTTATCTTTTTTTCTTTACTCTTAGATGGATCTGTCTACTCTTACCTGTACTGATTCTGTGTTTTCATGCTTACTGCTGTGCTACTACGACTCCTGAATATCCCCACGGGGAACACTAAATGTCAGTCAGTTAGTCGGTGGGTCTGTCTGTCGTCTGGACCAAGGTTAGAATAACCTCATCCCATCAAACCACAGTTTTCTCTCCATGACACCTCTACCTCAAACCACACCACCATATACTGTAGCATCTTGTCTATCATAAAGAACACACACTTCACCTAGTCCCTCACACTTCAAGCTAGCACAAGGGGGACAAACTATAACCTTTTATTCATATCCCACTGATGCAAGAGTGAAGTAAAATGTTCCAACTCGTCAGTGGTGCCTGACACCAAAGGACCCATGGTAAACAGTGTTGCGTGGAGTTGCGTTTACCTCCGGCAGCGGCAGTGCTAACAGAGCAACGTATATGTTCATGTTTAAGTAAAAGAAGCCTGTTGGGCTGACTGGATGGACAGGCTAGGCCGACAGGCAGGGAGGCAAAGACTATGTTTTCCCCCATGTACGTACGTATGTGTGTGTGTGTGTGTGTGTGTGTGTGTGTGTGTGTGTGTGTGTGTGTGTGTGTGTGTGTGTGTGTGTGTGTGTGTGTGTGTGTGTGTGTGTGTCTGTGTCTGTATGAAAGTACCTTAATTTTTTGTTGTGCGGTCGTATGTTAGTGAGTACTGTACCACTCTGGGTACTTTGAGAACACATAGACAGGCAACAAGTACAACAGGTATTGCATAAACGGGTGGGGCGTCGTGCATTCCCGACTTGCATCGTTCCATGCCTTACATGGCCCCCAATTACGCCAGTCTAGTGGTAATTAATTGTTCAACCCCTGACAACAGCCATGTTAAAATAATTAAAAGGTAAAGAAAGGGATAAAGATACTGAAAGGAACAGACAGTCACAAAAAGCATACTGTAGCAAAAAAATAATTAATCAATGGGATTTAGTGGGGGATAGATGCTCAGAGTTGCCAGGCCAGAATTTATTGGCAAAAGGCTTTAGCATTTATGCGCTCATAAAACCCAATGTTTTCCCAGTGCACTCAAGACACATATGCCACATGTTTTGTCCAAAAACTTCTTCAAACAAATGTTTTTATAAAGTTTTTGAAGGTACATAAAAGCCTGCTATTAAATGTACATAAAGGATACATGTTTAAAAACACACAAGTAAACAAGTGACTATCAGCAAAATACAGTTCAAAAACGTAAATTATACAAAAACTTTATTAAGCTAAATTTACGAAGGCATGGACATGTTATGGTGCTGTGCATGTGATATGGCCAAAACCTTTTCCTCTTGTCTGTGTGTACTGCCAAGCTTTTATACGTGATAGTTCAATCTTATTTTTTATACTACTGTAGTTTCACGAGGCTTGTGTTTACATGTTTACTGCTTGAGAATGAATTGTTTATTTATTATTAGTAATTTCACTAAGTTTAGTTCATATGCAGAATGCTCAAATACAAAGGCAAGGTGATAAACACCTAAAAACTGAATAGAGAGACACATTTACTAATAATAATTAAGTCATAATTATGCAGGTGATTAAAAAACTAATGCTGAGTTGAACTTAAACTCACTCTCATAGCTGGGTGAGGGTCTGGGATGTGAGATTGTCCCAGCCACTCCTCCACCTCCACACGGCCATCAGTAGGCTAGTCATTTTTTTTTTACGTAAGTAAAAGGATCAATATTGCAATGTAGAAATACTCTTACAAGTAAAAGTCCGGAATTCAAAATTTACTTGAGTGAAAGTACAAAAGTATTGGTATCAAAATGGACTGAAAGTACCCAAAGTAGAAAGTAGGCATTATGCAGAATGTCCCATTTCACAAGTTTTCAAATATACATAATACATAAAATACATGCATAAAATGTATAAAAATCTTTAGAAAATAGCAGATCTACAAGCACGCATTGTGAGCTTGTAGATCGGCTATTTTCAAATGGCTGAAATGTATA
>NC_139939.1:37719282-37766782 GCF_963454915.1 Gymnoscopelus microlampas
CCCTGTAGGCCTTTGCGGACAGTTAGTTGTCCCAGGATCAAATCCCACAAGCACCTTCCTCCTGAACCCCCTCTCAACTTTCCAAATGCCTGTCTAAATAACAAGACACAATACAAAGGGGAGTTGAGAGCCCACTCTTACTTTTTAAAAACAAAAGCCCATTTCACCCATGGATAAAAAAAACCCCACACATAATAAATGTTGAATGGCCCGGCAAACAAGTAAGGGAGATTTGGAAGTGAAACTCCCAGAAGATGAGACCGGGATCCCCCTATTCTCCCTCCTCCCACCTCTCCCCCCCCTGAAAATACTATACTAAATTGATGTTGAAGAGTCCAGGTGTCCAAAAGGGATAGCATGTTACATTTTCTGCAGGTCAAAATCCCTCCTTCCTCCCGCTCCTGATGGAGAGGGGGGAAACGAAATGGGATTCATTGACCGGTGAAAACACGACATCTCAGGGAAAGAGCTTTGTCTTCTTCTTTCTTGTTCTCCAAGGGCCATTACGCCTCGAGCTCGCTCCTCTGCTCAAACACATCAAGAAGGAAGGACGGCTTAAACCCCAGCCGCTATACACATTTCATGTCTGTCAGAGCGGGAGAAGATTCAGTTTAGAATAAGAAGTGCCAAGGGAATGGGGCCCAATGTTGTATTGTCAGTGGTAGTAGAGGGGTGGTGGTGGTGGGGGGGGGGGGGGGGGGGTCTGTAGTCAGGAGTGTCATGAGGATTGGTCAATACACAGAGGACTCCCTATTTCTAACTCTCTCTGTTTCACATTCTCCATCTTTTCTCTTTGCTTCTATCCGTCTGTCCCTCACTCTCTCGGTCTGTCTTTCTCTTGCGCTCTCTCTATCTGTCTCTACCTGTCTCTCGCTGCATGTCTCTTGACGTGAGAGCTAATATCTCATCAGCTTTCGGTACAAGGCACTGCTTTATATGACTGTAGAAAGTCCAGAGGGAAAATGAGAAATATTGTGAGAAAGATTATGAAAAACACTCCTGGGTGAGCTGAGGATAGCACTCAGGGCTAAACAGGACTTTCATCGTTGCTTTTATCATTTGAGTTTTATTGTCCATATCTTAGCGTTTGAGTTGTGTGATTGTTTATTTTAGAATTAGGATATTCATGTCATTATTTGGTATTGTGAGGAAGATCGATGAATGAATGGTAAAATATGGTAAGCAGCGTGCGCGCCACGTGCGTGTGTGTGTGTGTGTGTGTGTGTGTGTGTGTGTGTGAGTGTGTGTGTGTTAAATAGATATGTACACGCACATGTGCAAACACATTAGACACAGACTGACGCCTTTGTAATTATATCTGACTTGAGGTAGGGCATCAAAGTCTTGTGGAAAATAATGGAGTAACCATGATAAGTCAAGTTCCAATTAATTAATCAGAGAGAGAGAGGGAGAGAGAGAGAGAGAGAGAGAGAGAGAGAGAGAGAGAGAGAGAGAATAAAGACAGACACCGGTGCCTGTTCGGCACCTCTATGTAATACCCATTGTATCCATTGTCAGACAGCCAGCACACAGTAAATGTCCTTTTCACATTGTTGAAAATGTGTCTTTTTCAGACCTGTTACACGAACAAGACCTTTATGTCTCACATGAACATGAACCTTTATGTCTCAACTTAGGTTATGTCTCCTCAGGTACTTACCGCACCGGATAGATATAAGGTACTACAGTATGTGTAAATATGTAGATCATTTGTTTGTTTTTATTGATCTCTCCCTCTCTTCTTCCCTTTCTCTTATGGAAATAACAAAAACAATAGACCCACTGTTTTACACCTGTAAACCTGTGATGTGACAATAAAGTTGTAAATAAAGCCAGTAAACAATACCAGGACAATTCTTTGGGAAATATTACTGCAACCTGCAGAATTCTGTCAAAACCAGTAATAATGCCAGGAATGTTTCCTAAAAGTTTTACAGGAACTAATGTTAACGTTTTTTTTCCCAGCAGAACAATAAGAATATAACACCGTAAAAAAGAAACTGAAGGGAAAAAAAAGAGTGGGTGAGCATTGTGGAACAAGCTTGGCAGTGGGTGGGTTTAGGGGTAGATTCAAAACGGAGCGCTAGTCGATAAAACCGAGACAAGACGAGAATGTATGTCTGGAGCCATGGAGGTTCCCACTGCCGCTTGATGAGACAAACTTGGTCTGCTGTAGTTAATGTAGAGTTTACATTAAGCATGTCTACATTGCAGACATGGAGGGAACCCAGCATAGGCAGAATACAGGACCTGAACACTGGGGGGGGGGGCTCTGATAGCCATTCAGAGAAATAAAGTGAATGAAAAAATGGTTCTAATGAACTGTAAAAAGACTCCCAGCCCACTGGTGCCGGCTCCTCAGAAAAACAAAAGAAGCGAGAAAACAAATAAAAGTGTACAGTAGTGAAAGAAAAAAACAAAAGCAGCAGCAGTAGCATCAACAGACAAGTAGTCCTGTAGCTCTTGGCTCTGGAGGAGAATCAGCCCGGGGCTCAGGTACCCTTGTTCTCTGTTTATCCAAAAACAACAGAGAAACGGGCCGAGGCGCAGCACTCCTCCAGGTGCATTGTGGGGGCATTGCCCACAGACGCACTGTTTGATTTTTTTTCCGCGTTCGGCCTTGCTGTTGTGCTTGTCTGTGAGCTCCTGACATGTGCACTGCTGCATGAATAATTGAGGCCTCGCACGCAGTCAGGGTCCAGCAAGCACTGCTTGCTCTCTCTCTCCGTCTCTCTTTCTCTCGCTCTCTGTCCATTCCTCAGTCCGCCATCTTTTTCTCTCTGTCTCTTTCTCTCAATAGTCCACCTCTCTCTTTATATCACTTTCTGTCTCACATTCTCCCCAACTACCGTCCACAGCGGTCCTCGATAATGTGCCTCTCAGAGACAGCTGATTAGAGTGGCAGACAGATAATCTCACTGTGAGATTATTACAGAGTTGAATTACGCTGCCTGCACCTCCACTATCCACACCTGAACCGCTCACCCCTGCATGCAAAAAGAAAAAGAAAAAACACACCCTCACCTCTCTCCTATTCTCATCCAAATATCCCAGGATGTCTTCTCAACAAAACTCATGGATGTTTGTGTTGCAAAGAATTACTAAACATGGATAGATGCTGCAGAGATACAGTGGATAGATCTGTAAACCATGTATAATTGACAATTGGAGGTGGAAGGTGGGGTGGGGGGGATGAAGCTTGCGGGTGCTTTGAGTATGGATTTAAATGACAAGACAAGAACTCAACAAAATACCCTTTTATTGGAAGCGAGCTATGTTGCTGCTGTCCTTGGCTCTGCTTAGGGGTACAGAATAAGAGGGGGTTCGCCAGAATGTACGCAGAATGGACAGGTGCTCCCATGGTGCTCCATACAATCAGTTCAAACTACATATAGCCTGGAAATCATTACTTTGGTCAGCTTGCTAATGATGATGAAATCAATGACAAAAGACTGGAGGAGATGAGGATTTATGAGTGCTCTGTCTTTCTAAGTCTCCCTCTCTCACTCTCACTCTTTCTCTCTGCTCCCACCTCACACTCACTCACTTTCTTTCTTTCCGTCTCCCTCCTGTCTCGCTTTCCTGCATCGTGCTCTGGACCTCCATGCTCTGGACTCTCAGCTCAGTTATCAGCCCCAGCAGATAAACATCCCGGTTGCCAGATATAACTCCAATATGTGAAACTCAATCATAACTCTGGAAAAACACGGCTGGGAATAGCAAGGGGAAGAGGAAAATGAAAGCTGCCATGCCCACAGGGCAAAGCCCAAGGTCCCTTTTGGCAAAAAGTAAAGCTCCTTCTCTGTCTTCCCCTCTTTTCTCTCGCTTATTTATCTTAGAAAGTCAAAAAACATCACCGAGCAGACAGACACCCCTCTTCCTTTTTTCTTAACCCCTCTCCCCTCTTCATTTCTTTTTATTGTGAAAATGCTGCTGCTGGAAGATGATCTCTGTCTCTCTCGCACTCTCCCTCTCTCTCAGTTTGTCTGTCTCTCTCTCTGTCTCCTTGGTTGCTCTTTAAGTTCAGGACACTGATCGCTGTAGGGCACGCGTCGTCTGAAGTCTTCTCTTGCTTGCCGCCTCTGCCAGCAGGAACATTCTGATTCCCCCTTGTCAGCGAGGGCCAGGCCATACAGATGGGACGTGATGAGAGAGAGAAGAGAGAGAGAGAGAGAGAGAGAGAGAGAGAGAGAGAGAGAGAGAGAGAGAGAACACAGGGGGCCAGTGGAGTTCGGGATGGGGGGACTTGAGTCAGCTTTGGCTGGACTCACTGAGATTCTGACACTGACGGCCTTGGGAAGGGAAAGTATAGGACCAGTCATCCCAATGGACCATAGTGAGAGAGCAAGAGAAAGAATGAGGTGGTGTGTGTCTGTGTAGTTAAGTGCAGGAGTATGTGTGTGTGTGTGTGTGTGTGTGTGTGTGTGTGTGTGTGTGTGTGTGTGTGTGTGTGTGTGTGTGTGTGTGTGTGTGTGTGTGTGTGTGTGTGTGTGTGTGTGTGTGTGTGTGTGTGTGTGTGTGTGTGTGGAGTTGGGGTTTGTGAACTGCCAGAGGCTGCTCTTGGCTTTGATGCAGTGACTAGAAAGGGGCTGAGGGCACTGTTAGGCCCCTTGAAGTGGTTTCAGCACTTGTCACTCTTCCGGGCATCGCCTGGAGCTGTGGACAGGAGCGCTCGCTCTCTCTCTCTCTCTCTCTCTCTCTCTCTCTCTCTCTCTCTCTCTCTCTCTCTCTCTCTCTCTCTCTCTCTCTGTAGCTCTCATGCGCTGTACCTTGATGTGGTGACTTGGATCGATGGTCAGACCAGGGAGCACAGATGGCACCGGGGGAGAGCGCTGTGATGTTAAAACTGGAGCTGAAGAGCTGCTTCTTTCTCGACACCATCCGGCGTGTAACCGGGAGGAAGTGGATCTGTGTCAAGAATCCTCCTTTGCAGCACACTGCAGGCTACAAAGTATTGGGAAAGTCACTATGGATCAGGTCGTACAAAGCTATGCAGCCCCATAGCACTGCTGTTCTGCAGTGCTGGATTGAAATGAAAAAATATGAGGGTAGGAGGGGATGTGAGGGGGGAAAGAAAGAACAATTTTCAGTCACACTTAAAGGATTTCATTCATTTCTCTTCTTTACATTTTCTCCCAATGAATTAATTATGCCAATTCCCAATTCCCCCATGTAGTCCCTGTCACTGCGTACGCCATACGCCTACTGTTTGGTCTTGAGGAGGGTGTAGACAACCACGTGTCTCCTACAATACCCATGACACTGTCAGCAGAACACAAGTGGTGGTACATGGGGGCGGGCCCCCCCGCCAAACAAATCTCGGAGGTACCGAGAGTAGAGGCGGCGATGATTTACGATTCTGTGCCTATTGGGACATAACTCGGACGGCGCTGAGTTGAATGAAGGTGACTTCGCAACGCTCGGCACAGCGACTCGCTCGCCTAAGCTCGCTCGGCGGTGCCTCCCGTGGTTCAAGTCACCTTCAGTCAGTGCGCCTCCGTCGGTGAAACCGAGTGCACCTTTTTCAATCTGACTGTTTTTTCCATCATACTGTGACACATATGGCTCAGTCCTCCGGCCTAGGTTCAAATCCAACCCGAGGCCCTTTGCTGCATGTACTTCTCCTTCTCTCTCCTTACAGTTTCCGTCTCTCTCCACTGTCGCTATTCAATAAAGGCTTGAAAATACCCAAACAAAACAAAACAAAATATCCACTGATGAAGAAGAGACACCTACTACTACACAATAATTGTTTATGTGAAAGTAAAGCATTATTATTAAAGTTGTGTGAGTGAGTTTATTTATTAAAGGAACTAGTCCGGTGCCCGTTGGGTACAGGCCTACTCGGGAACGATGCAAATAGGGAATGCACGCCCCACCCTGTTATGCCTTATCCGTTATACCCATTGTCAGAGTCCCCTATGTAACCGTCTGTCTGTCTGTGCCCCAGGTAAACGTCTGTGGAGAATGTGTGGAGAATGTCTGGAGAGTGCAAACTGACTGTGAAAAAGTTGACTGACTAACTTATCAAATGGCAGGTGAGGGGAATTTGCAAAATCAAGCTTAGGCTGTGGTTGCCATGCTAATCAATTGGCTCATTTGGGCCAGAGCCAGAGCCTTTTGTACTGTACAATGGCCGTATCAGTCGGATCGGCGGTTCTAGACAACTGCCTATCCAACCAATTCGACGCCGTGCACTGCAATCCCTCTCGTCGCCTGTGACAAATTTGAAGTCGGTCGGTCGAACGGTTCTCGAGATAAGTGAACGACAGACGTACATACAGAGATTTAGCAAATTTATGGTAAGATAGGAATCCTATTGTCAATATTTTCAAAGAAATTTCAAGAACCAAATTTTTTGGAAAATGTACACATACTGTACTTTATATAAATTATTTCTGTTGTCAGTACTGCCATGTGGCTTTTACTTTCCCCATTTTAGCTTTCTGTTTAACATGCATTTTCCTCTATATAGGAGTGCATCTTGTGCTTTAAGCAGCTCAGCTCAATAAATTGCCTGAAATACTCCCGGTCCCAAAGTACCCACTAAGTACTATTAGTATTTACAGCCTCTGTTTCCTCTGGACCCTCTTTCGGCCTCTCCGTTCCCCTAAGATAGATTATGTCCAAGACATGCCTATGACCGATGGACGGAAGACGAGAGGGGGTGCCGCGGCAGAGTCTTTGGAGAAATATGTGCTTATGAAATCGTAAATTTTATCTCAAATGCTAATTAGCATTAAGAGCACTGACGATTTTATTTATCAACTTTAGCCACAATTAATATCCGCGCAGCCTTGATAAGTGTGCGTTTGTGTGCGTGAGTGGTGCAAGCGTGCATGTCTGTGTGTGTCTGTGTGTGTGTGTGTGTGTGTGTGTGTGTGTGTGCAGGGCAGATTGGCAGGACATGTTTGTCAAGGCTGTAAACCCATTACACCACCATAGGCTGATTGTGGCAGGCCCCACTGGGGGAATAAGTAATTGTAGCTGTGAAATTTTAATTGCCTCGAAATGCATTCTAAATTGCACTACCTTGTTTTTCAGGCATAAGCAACCATAGGGGCTGGCTCGGGTGGTGACTGAGTGTGGAGGTTGGGAATGATAATGGTTTGCTAAACATGAGACTTTGTTCTTTTTACTGACATACCCACCAACTTGTGTCCTCGCTGAGTTCTCAGAATCAGGGCTTGATAATAAGTCGAGGGGAAGGAAGTGGAATGATCATTATTGCATCATGTACATTCCGTAGTATTCTTACAAACCTGAGACTATTGACGATTAAATAAATGTTCCTGCACCAAACAAGTAAACACCATACTAGTCTGTTATGTCCAAACGAACGATGGTGGAGATGAGACAGATTAAGGTAGGAGGGAGTGTTAACTAAAGAGCAAGGTAAGAAAACAGGATTGCTGGGGATGTGTGTGTGTGTGTGTTGTGGTGGCGGGGTGCGTCCAAGGGATGTAGGGTTGGTGGAGGTGGGGCGGGGTGAGGGTAGTGGTGGCTAACAGTCTCATTGCTAATTAGTCTTTATTGTGCTTCCCTGGCAGTATTCTCCTGCGTGGGGGCCTGTCGCTGGCCCCGGTAAGCTCTTCGGAGCCCTCCCCAGGGACATTCTGGATAATAACAAGTGAAGGAGTCACAGTGGAGAATCAAAGGTGGTGGGCTCTGTGCTGTTTACCCCCTGTCGATCTCATGGCGTGTGCGCTTTATGTAGCACTGACTCCTTAAATGTGGAACTGCTCACACATGCACATCAAATGATAGCTCGGAAGCTCTATGGGAGTGTGTTATGACCTGCTATGAGATGCCGACACCCAGAGACTAACCTGAAGACGGGCAATGGGCCACAGGCTCTTCCCCAGAACAGAGCATCACATGTGGGGTACAGAAGAGACAGCCTGTCAGGACCCCCAGGCTGGGCTTAGCCCTGCCTCTCCATGCACACCTTTCCACTTTCACATACTGCAAACTCTCCGTCTCTCCACCTTTCACCCTCTCCATGGAGGTCCTCGACAATCACTCTGCCTTACAGAATGAAGTGGCCGCTGAGAAAAAATTAATAAATAAATAAATCCAAACAGGCTATGATAGCTTTTGTGCCGTGGGAGACAGTGGTTGGACAGCCGGATTGTTTTTCTTTTACATCTATGACATGTTCTGTGTTGAATTACCTTCCATTCAAATACTGACATGTGTACTCTTTTGTCTTGTACTCACAGTGGAGTTACCATGGAGAGATGTTTGATGATTTATGTGTTTGAGATCTTTCTCTCTCTCTCTCTCTCTCTCTCGCTCTCTCTCTCTCTCTCTCTCTCTCACACACACACGCACGCACGCACACGCACACGCACACGCACACGCACACACACAAACACTCTGTTTTGACCCAGGCTGTTGCTGGGGTTTGCATCATCAGGGGGAAAAGCTATCAGATGGCCAAAAAGGGTTGTACTGATGTGTTAGCAGAAAGATCTGTAAACAACATTAATTTCTAATGAATTAATGGGGAAAAAAGCAAGGAAATGGCAAGTCTCACATGGGCCTTTTTATCAAGCAATGTTCCATCACACTGGTTAAACTTTTCCAGCGAAATTGGGGCCTTTAATTAAAGTTTTCACAAAAGGCAACATACTGTACTGAGTATTTCTCTGAGTCATTCTTTAATATTTGGAAGAGACCTTATGAAGGCTATGTGTGGAACTATGAAATGCTAATGGACACGGGCCTGCCAACCACTCTTGCAGAGACCCTCTCTACTGTATGCTTCTGCAGAAATAACACAAGAGCCAGTTGATCTTTGTCGCTTCAGGGGATTAAACAGGCACCGTAAGTGGAGCCAGATATGGTTTGAAAGCACCCCGAGATCATACACTGTCTGTAACATCAAAAAAGTGTCCACATAGATATTCTTAATGGGTTTAACTGGGATGAATTATTCAAATCCACCACTTAACGCTTCTCTCTGGCCAAGTAACCTAACAACATGCAGGGATGGCCATGGCTAAACGTAGTCTCTCAGCCATAGTATTATAATTTTCAATCAGCTTTTCAGCTCTTAAAGTTGATCTAAATTTGCTTGCACTAATTGGACTGTTCAGATTCAATAGGAATTCGGAGCAGTGCAGTGCTCTTTGAGCAATGACACTAAAATGAAAAGAGGTTTCCCCTTGATTTTATGATAAGCGCATTGTGAGAATATTTCAGTTGTCAAAGTGTCGAGTACAGAACCTGCACTACTGTAGCAATTTTAGTCTGCACTAGAACAATATCTCACAACTTTCTAGTTTATACCTCCAGCCTCCACACTTGAGTCAGTGTGAACTAATTTGTCTCTTATGATTAAGGGTCCATATCTTATTCCCTTTATCGCTTCAACATCACACACTTTGCAGCACTTTTTGGGGGGTGAGCTATTACATCATTAATATTTTTCAATCTTGCTTGCAAATTCAATTTGATGCAGAAAACAGTGGTGGAAAATCGAGTCTGAAAAATCAGAAACACATCACCCCTACCGAGAGCTGTCAAATCACACAGATGTATTTTACTTTTTTTGAGGATCCTTGCCTTCTCTACTTGGAGCCGATAAAGAGGGGCTTTGCAGAGGCGCGGTGGGGCACCTTCTTTGATACTGGCGGCAACATGGCTTACTGTGACAACTCGACGCAGGGGGTCTGTGTGAAGCTAATCTCTAATAAGGGATGAAACGGCTGCTTCAGATGAACCTTCTGAACGCTAGGTTGATCTTTAAGAGAGCTGCTCTGCTCTGACCGCTAATGACGCTCTTTTAAGATGAGGTGATGAGGGGGAGTTGGGCTGTAGTGGTAATGATCCACCTGCTCTTGGATTGGCTCCTGTGCTCTGATCCAAGGGGATAAGGATAGTGTGTTAACTATTACGATGCCATTACTCTGCTGAACAGTCTGGCCTGGTGAAAAGATACCGAAGATCCTTTGTGAGGATCTTGTGACTTTTTTCTCTTTCACTTAAAGCTTCTCAGCTTTTCAACTTGTTTTTGTTCAATGAGTCTTTTTAGCCTGTTGAATTCTTAACCTAAATCTGCAATTCCCTCACCAGGATATTTACACCTTGCTTAGCAACTATGACCTTGAAGCTTCAGGATGTTCTTTCATGTTTTTCTTTAATCAGGTTGCGTCTAGACTGTTAACTTCTTGTATATCATGGTCGAAGGCCAATCCATTTCATAGACCAGTAGACCAATCACAGTTCATCCTGCTCTGTGCAACAGTGCCTGGTTTAACCTTATAGCATAGAGAGGACATACAAGTCCTGAATGATACAGGACCTGATATTTAGATTGTGTTACAATGTATACGGTGGTCTTCACTTTAAAACACATGGGGTCATTTGAACGTGTACACCCCAGTTTTTAAGTTGCTTGATTCAATATTTACTAAATATTGAATTTAGATATATTACGTATATGTATTTGATATACATTTTATCAGACATGTCCCCCTATATAAACCCATTGTAACGTCAAACTCCATTTTAATCATGTTCGACTCATTGTAAACACATAGGCCTATCCCTGGTTCTGGTGACTGATATTGTCCTTTCATTTTTGAAATTTCTGTTTAATGATACATATATATTTTTTATTGAAAGAAACATGGCTAATTCAATTCAATTAATTTAACATGGTTAAAATTGAGTTTAAAGTTACAATTGGTTTGTATAGGATTAAATGAATATCAAAAAAATCTAAAATGTTTAATCAAAGCGTAGACGTTAAAATGACCCGAGAAGTGTTTTAAAGTGAAATACCACGTCGGCCGTCCAACCCATGACCCAAAATTGCATTATAAAACACAATGCCAGACGCCAGAGGATTTTAAAGGTTTATTTATAGACATGTAACCACTTGGATTTTCAAAGGGGTTTTGGTTTGAATCCATATGCTGACACATAGGAGATGTACATATACGTATGATATACAGTATGTATGCATGGACATATATAGTATTTCTAAGTAAGTGAAAATATAAATGTTTTCGTTTTTCGTTAGACTCTACGACCTTTGTAGGGAGAATTATTCATGGGGCACAGGACTATTGGGAGAGACGATAAACTATACAACCAAAGGGTCCTGTATCAGGACTAGACACCAAAGAGCACAGAAGTTAACGATTCATTCTTTAATTCTAATAATGAAGAATGCAAATGTCTCTATGTGGACAAGTTCTATTTTATTCTATTAGATCAGAGGTCCAGCTAGTGAGGCGAACATGCCTTGGAATATGGCTCTTATCTGGATCATTTTACAGTTGCCTATGAAGTTGCCCTGCTTACCCCTTGCAGGCAGAATCTATCTGAGCCACTATCTTCAGCCAACGCAGGCTACATCTATATCTACTAGATTCTAGATTGAAGTTCCCATTTATCTCAAGTTTTATAAAAATTGCTAAAGTGAAACAGATAATCGTCATTGTTAATTTGATGTGTACTTCTTTTGTTCATTTGATTTATTGTACATGCAAATGTGCGTGCAAAGTTTCACCACAATCGGACGCTGCGTTCATGATTTGCGGCATTTTGTTCAAAACGGGCCACTCCTGCAAACTTTAGATGTCAATCATAGCCAATCAAAATGGAATATGAAAAATCAAACAGATGATCAAATGACTATAGACATCATGTGTACCGATTTGCGTGAATTTTTCATAAAATCTGAAGGCTTAATATCAAAAAGATTGTTTTACATAAGTCGGCCTCCTGGTGGCGCTATAAAAGGCAAATGTGAAAAATGTACGGCAAAGGTATTTCCTTGGCCTCTAGAGAGTGTGCATACAAAGTTTTACACAGATCGGTGCAGTTGTAGGTAAAAACACAAATCGGCCCGTTATAGCGCCACCATGAGGCTGATTAGAAAATTTTCAAGAGGCATTTCTTCCTCAGCCTAGTGAGAATGTGTGTGGAAAGTTTCATGGAAATTGATTTGAGGCCTTTTGTTGAAAACGGAGCACTCCTGCAAACTTTGGAAGCCAATTTTAGCCAATCAGGATGAAATATGACAAATTGAAAGATTTATTTGGTTTGATGACTATAGAGATACTGTGTACCGATTTGCGTGATGTTTGGACAAAATCTGTAGGAGTACTGTCAAAAAATGTGTTTTGCACAAATCGGCCTCCTGGTGGCGCTATAAAAGGCCCATGTGAAAAACGTGGGGCAGAGGATCTGCTCTGGCATCCAGGGAGTGTGTGTGCACAGTTTTGCTGCGATCAAGCCAACGGTGCCAGAGATTAGCTGTACACAGACAGAATGACACACGCACGGACACACGGACACACGGACGGACAGGGGGCAAAACAAACTCTTCTTGCCATGCCTTCCGGCCTGGTGGAGACAATTATAGTTGATATAGCGTTCTGCGTTACCATCATTTTAACCACTTTATATATCTCTCAGGTCATCCCTGTAAATAATCTTTTCATCCACGGCACCTCTGAATAACGTTGTTACTTTATAGCACCTTACATTTATGTCAAATTACGCTACGCAAATATGTAAATCTTTCCCCCTAAGATACAGTGTGTCACAGTGAAAACTTGAGAGAATAATTCCTTTTGGAGTTAGGACAGATTGACGTTATACTTGACGTTTAACCACTTGAACCCTAGCATCCCTATTCTGGGGGGAATATTAGCCAAACATAACCGATCTACAAGCTCACAACCTGTCGCAAGGTCCGTTTTATTAATTAAATCTAAAGGGTCTAAGTGGTTAAACTGAAGTGATATTGATGAATTCCAAATATTAGTATCCTGCTGTGGCAACCCTGGACCTAGGGTGCCACCGAGAAACCCTGCCCTAGAAGGTAGTTAGCTATTGCCAGCTGTGTTCCGTCAGCAACGATAAGATGGCAACGATAAGACTTCCGGTGGACGATCTCTTCAGAATAAGAGTATCCTCTAGAGCAAAAAGGAGCCATTGAAAAACGGTTAATTTGCACATTAAAACTATAAATTAAGCATTTAAACGACATATTATGTTTCTATACAACACATATTATGTTTCTGTGTAACAAAAAGGGATTTAAAACATTAATAATTTATATAAATGGATAAATGCTGTTCAAAGGAATGCATAGCCTATACAAATTGGACACTGGACAGGAGACGGCTCCGCGAGGCAACACTTTGAACATATGCACGCGTTCAGGGAGACCTCCTCTACAACACCACAATCTCCGCTAAGCCAGGCGGGGCTCAAACAAAAAGTGGCGGGCCGTCCAGTGAGGTCAGAGGTAAAAAAAGTGCCGCTTTCAGACAATAGTGGGCGCTGCACAGGAGACGGCTCCGCGAGGCAACACTTTGAACATACGCACGCGTTCAGGGAGACCTCCTCTACAATACCACACTCTCCGCTAAGCCAGGCGGGGCTCAAACAAAAAGTGGCGGCCTGTCCAGTGAGGTCAGAGGTCAGAAAAGTGCCAAAAAGTGCCGCTTTCAGACAATAGTGGGCGCTGCACAGGAGACGGCTCCGCGAGGCAACACTTTGAACATACGCACGCGTTCAGGGAGACCTCCTCTACGACACCACACTCTCCGCTAAGCCGGACGGGGCTCAAACAAAATGTGGCGGGCCGTCCAGTGAGGTCAGAGGTCAGAAAAGTGCCAAAAAGTGCCGCTTTCAGACAATAGTGGGCGCTGCACAGGAGACGGCTCCGCGAGGCAACACTTTGAACGTACGCACGCGTTCAGAGAGACCTCCTCTACAACACCACACTCTCCGCTAAGCCAGGCGGGGCTCAAACAAAAAGTGGCGGCCCGTCCAGTGAGGTTAGAAAAGTGTCGTTTTCAGACATTACATTACATTACTTACTTGCATTACATTACATTACATTACAATACATTATTTTCATTACATTACTTATTTACAATTACAACAATCTGTTTTGACTTACAATTGACCACTGATGCATTCTGGCTATAAATACCTAATAGTTTGTGGCAGCATAGAATAGCTACATTGTTGTGAGTGTTATAAAAGGGTTAAACCTTAGAACTTATGCCACTTCTGAAACAAAATGCAATATACATTTTGTATAGGTTACATCTGGGTTGGAGTATCTGCGGCAAAATACTACGTTTCAGAATGTTCCTCTTAAAAATATGATTGCAATAGGCACAATATTGACCAAGAGGCACTTTTCTGACCTCTGACCTCACTGGACGGCCCGCCACTTTTTGTTTGAGCCCCGTCCGGCTTAGCGGAGAGTGTGGTGTTGTAGAGGAAGTCTCTCTGAACGCGTGCGTATGTTCAAAGTGTTGCCTCGCGGAGCCGTCTCCTGTGCAGCGCCCACTATTGTCTGAAAGCGGCACTTTTTGGCACTTTTCTGACCTCTGACCTCGCTGGACGGCCCGCCACTTTTTGTTTGAGCCCCGCCTGGCTTAGCGGAGAGTGTGGTATTGTAGAGGAGGTCTCCCTGAACGTGTGCGTATGTTCAAAGTGTTGCCTCGCGGAGCCGTCTCCTGTGCAGCGCCCACTATTGTCTGAAAGTGGCACTTTTCTGACCTCTGACCTCGCTGGACGGCCCGCCACTTTTTGCTCTATGTTCAAAGTGTTGCCTCGCGGAGCCGTCTCCTGTGCAGCGCCCACTATTGTCTGAAAGTGGCACTTTTCTGACCTCTGACCTCGCTGGGCGGCCCACCATTTTTTTTCTATCAAGTTCAGGGGCGCTCAGTTATGGAACAGCACATATACTACAAATCTACCAATATGTCTTTAATCTTTTTTTTATACTGTGTCCATGTTGTATGTATGTCGTTAAATAATATACGTTTTAAATGTATTTTTCTGATTACATTCTTATTTGTATTGTATTTTATTTTTTAAATAGGTGAGATCAACTTAATAAACCCTCAACGTTTTTTTTTATTTATCTTACCTGCACTGCATCTACTATTATTATTTGTAGCATATTTTGTTGTTGCTTTTATCATTGTTCTTTTGCTCCTGCAAATAAACAATATTATATTGATATATAATTTTCAAAAAGAAAATACATATATCTAACACACACAAATGAACACAATATCCAAGTGCAAAACAGGATCAGAAACTGTGCACATTTAATGGGGATCAATAGCCAATTTAAATCTGGAACAACCTCACTTAGAAGTGCTATAGTAGGCCTACATTGGTTCTCAAAGTGGGGTCCGGGGACCCCCAGGGGTCTTTGGGATGGTTCCAGGGGGTCCCCAGCAAAAGTAGTTAACCACTTTATCCATTTATAAGTTCTCTATTTTAAATATAGCAGATCTTCGTGCCGTGCTGCGAGCTTGTAGATCTGCTATTTTTTAACATTTTTGAAAAATCTTGAAATTCTTTTGAACTTTTTCATTTGCAACACAAATCTTCTCTTCTGGGGGTCCCTGGCACAAGATATTTTCAAATATAATACAAATAATAATACAATACAATAATATAATACAAATATATATATCAATTTGGGGGTCCTTGACATGAAAAGGTTTGAGAACCACTGCTCTAGTGTAAGCCATTTAAAAGACATACATCATAAATGTATTTTTCAATAAATGTGTCTTTTAAAAAAAAACAACTGGCAATTAGAAGGGTTCTAGTATGCGCCATTTAAAAGACATACAACATAAATGTATTTTTAAAATAGATTTGTGTCTTTTAAAAAACATTACACATTTTCGATCTTATTTTGAGGGCAACCGGAAACCTTATTGTTGCCAGCTCAAAAACCGGATGTCCTATCGTTGCTGACGGAACGGAGCTGTCATTGCCCCACACGTCATTGCTCCACCTAGGAACAGGGAGGTAGGGAGGGGCGGGCTTTTTAAGTCCTCCAATTGCCGCCGCCCCCCCCCCTCCCCTCTCACACACACACACACACACACACACACACACACACACGCAGTCTCTGCAATGTTTTGGAAGTAAAAGATCAAAATAAACAACTCATAATACAACGTTACTTCAGATGAACGTTGAGTAAAGTTGTCAGTGTTTAACAGAGTGGTGAAAGCTGCTAAAACACAAACAGAAGTGCATTTTCTCCATCTGACCCAGCTGAGGTGAGTTTCTGCAGGTGACAGGAGCTAATTAGCTGATTAGCATTAAAGGAATTGATGGAATTGCGTGTAATTTATTTTATTTTACTTGGTAAAGCAACAGCTAGTCAGGATGCAGCATTGTTGTGTTGTGTGGTGTGGTGTGGTGTGGTGTGATGCGATGTGAAGTGAATAGAATATGTTGTAGTGTTGAGCTGTGTTTGATTGTGATGCTAAGACAGGCTACAGTATGCAGGCCTAGTCAGTGGTGTAAACTAAAGTAATACTCAAGTACTATACAATTTACTTTCCTGGAGTATTTTGATATTCAATACTTTTATTTCTCCACTACATTCCAGAGACAAATATTTTACTTTTACTCCACTACAATTATTTGAAAACTTTAGTTACTAGTTACTTTGTAGATTTGGATTATTATTACAGAACATACCACTTCAGCCCTATAGCCCCATGGTTCTCAAAGTGGGGTCCGGGGACCCCCAGGGGTCCTTGAGTGGGTTCCAGGGGGTACCCAGATAAATGTTGGATAGTTAGTAACCAAATGGACCCTTATGTTGCTGTAACTCTGAGAGTGTACAAATGGAACCAAATGGACCCGGGTCCATTTGGTTCCATTTGTACACAGAGTTATGGTGGTCCGTGGTCTAATGCAGGGGTTCCCAAAGTGGGGTCCGGGGACCCCCAGGGCCCTACATCAGCTATTTTCCAAAAATCTTGATATTCTTTGAACATGTTTGAATATTTTTTACATTTTTAACACCACATCTGGAACTCTTTTCAGATGGGGGTCCGCCACCAAATCCGCATTCATTTAGGGGTACTTGACCTGAACAAGTTTGAGAACCACTGCTATAGCCTATATAGTTTGGCTATTTGAAAATAGCCGATCTACAAGCTCACAACGCGTCACATCGTAACGCGTTGTGCATAATGAGTACTTTTACTTTTGGTAGTAAAAGTATATAAGTATATTTTGATGCCAATACTTTTGTACTTTTACTCAAGTACATTTTTAATACCAGACTTGTACTTGTAATAGAGTATTTCTAAACTGTTGTATTGGTACTTTTACTCAAGTAAAGAATTTGAGTACTTTCTGGATGGCTTGGTTCCAGGCTTAAAGGGTAAGACCACTTTGGTAGAGGTTTGGGTTGTGTATTTACCTTGCCATGATGTAACTCCAAAGGTGGTCAAGAAATTAAAAAAAAATGCTGCATTGAATAGAAATTAATAATTCAAAATATGCTCCCCATTGACTTACATTGTACAGTAAAACAGCTCTCAAAGTCGCTCTTTTAGCACATAAACGAATACAAACAATGTCGATTCAGACAATATAGAACATCACCAAACCCAGTACTGTTTTTTTGTTTTTATAAAAATGTTAACTTACTGTTGATTTAGCTATTTTTATTAAGAAGAAAACCTGGACTGGATCGGCGGATCCGGATCTTCAAATAGTAAAATCATCAGGAAGCTGACATTTTTATTAAAAAAAATAAACAGTACTGGGTTTGGTGATGTTCTATATTGTCTGAATCAGCTTAATTTGTGTTTGTTTATGGGCTAAAAGAGTGACTTTGAGAGCTGTTTCAGTGTACAATGTAAGTCAATGGGGAGCATATTTTCAATTATCAATTTCTAATTTATGGAGCAATTATTTTTCATTTCTTGTCCACCTTTGGAGTTACATCATGGCAAGGTAACTACACAACCCAAACTTCTACCAAAGTGGCCTTTGCCTTTAACATAATTTATAAAAAATATTTCGGAAATCTAAAATTAATGGGGTTGACACCACAACATGGGCGCCACTGCTATGCCCTTTAAGTGTATTGAGGGTATTTGCACATTTATAAAGTTACAATTTAATGACTTTAATACTAAATTGGCCAAATGGTCAAATATTATGTAAGAAAGAGGCAAACATTTTGGTATTGGCTGATCTACAAGCTCATGTATATGTATACTAGGCTGTGTATGCTGTGACAGGATACAGTATACATATACTAGGCTGTATGTTGTGACAGGATACAGTTTACCTTTACTAGGCTGTATGTTGTTACAGGATACAGTATACGTTTACTAGGCTGTATGTTGTGACAGGATACAGTGTATGTATACTAGGCTGTATGTTGTGACAGGATACAGTATACGTTTACTAGACTGTCTGTTGTGACAGGATACAGTATATGTTTACTAGGCTGTCTGTTGTGACTGGATACAGTATACGTATAATAGGCTGTCTGTTGTGACAGGATATAGTATACGTAAATGTGTCTCTCGGTTACTTGAATGAATCTTTCTTTCTTTCTTTTTTTCTTTCTTTCAGATACTCAAGGCTGGCAGAGGTGTTGCAGGACACACACCCCCTCTTCATTATAAGCCTGGACTATGCAGGCCTAGACATCAGTGGAGGAGGGGAGCAAGAACTGGGCTTCACTTCTACAACTAGGAGGTCTAGATGGCTCCCTGATGTAGTCTTTTTTATTTTTTTATAAACACACACACACAAACACACCCCACACACACACCCACCCATACACACACACACACACACACACACACACACACACACACACACACACACACATACTGTACATATGTCGATGCAGATGACATCTGCATCGTCAATGCCCAGAAGACTGAGGTTCTCACCAACAGTGTAACTCCCTCCCAGACCATCCACCTCTAATAAAGTACTGGTGAAGCTAACCTGATGTATGGAGGGTGGAGATGGCGGGAGTCGCCGCTGGAAGGCTCATCCGAGGATGCCCTGCCCTAGAGATCGAGATCTGGAGATCTCTCTCTATCCATGGGTTTGTCTGCATGGGGGATTCCTCCGAAGACTTGGTCCGCACGGTCGAACGGCCCAAGACCTCGTCCTTCTCGGGGTTTCCCCTGAAGACGGCTGATGAAGACTGCTCAAAGTAGGAACCTCTTTAGGACTTAGGAAATTTAGGAGGTCACGATTATGACATTTTACTTGGCGATTAATTGTCGCTCAAATAATTGCGATTAATCATTTAAATGTGTATCTGTCGTACGCTGAACTTTGTAACATTATTAATAAAAAATTGTCTGGCTTTTTAGGCTTCGTAAACAAAAGGTGCACAGGGCAGATATGACAAATAATTTGCATACGGTAATTCAATAACTTTATACTTTAAAAAAAACTTGAATAGTGGAAATAGCAGTCTGCTATTTCCACTATTTTTTAATGTTTGAAAACATTAACATTTTGCAACATGGAAATGATTATGACAATTATCTGAAAAAGTATTGCGATTATCTCAAATACTTGCGATTAGGCGATCATGTAATAATTGTGACATACCTAATATTTCCTTTTCCTTTGCTGGATGATGCTGCTGCTGCAGTTTGTGTTGGATACTGTTCGTGTCATGTGCTGATGTGGTTCAAGATATAGCTCTGTTGGGGCCCGGTGTGGCAGTGAAACATGTTCAGTGACTGCTTGTTTGTGGCTCTGGAATTGAAGGCTGATGTGAATCTAGACTATGTCGGCTGTGTTGTGGCTGTTATTGGAAGTGTGTGTTATTTTTTATAAACACACACACACAAGCACACCCCACACACACACCCACCCATACACACACACACACACACACACACACACACATACTGTACATATGTCGATGCAGATGACATCTGCATCGTCAATGCCCAGAAGACTGAGGTTCTCACCAACAGCGATTATCTCAAATACTTGCGATTAGGCGATCATGTAATAATTGTGACATACCTAATATTTCCTTTTCCTTTGCTGGATGATGCTGCTGCTGCAGTTTGTGTTGGATACTGTTCGTGTCATGTGCTGATGTGGTTCAAGATGTAGCTCTGTTGGGACCCGGTGTGGCAGTGAGACATGTTCAGTGACTGCTTGTTTGTGGCTCTGGAATTGAAGGCTGATGTGAATCTAGACTATGTCGGCTGTGTTGTGGCTGTTATTGGAAGTGTGTGTGTGTGTGTGTGACAGAGAGAATTTGAATTAAATACTTTTTAGACATAGGCCTCTGTAAATCCGGGCCTGGACCTGGTCATTTCAACTTCCTCGGCCTAGTGGGAATGTCCGTGCAAAATTTCACGGAAGTTGCACGCTGTGTTCATGATTTGAGCATTTTGTTCAAAACGGAGTACTCCTGCAAACTTTGGAAGCCATTCTTAGCCAATCAGGATAGAATATGAAAAATCTGAAAAAACAGTTTCGTTTAATGACTATAGAGATACTGTGTACCGATTTGCGTGATGTTTGGACAACATCTGTAGGAGTACGGCCAAAAAAAATGTTTTGCAAAAAGGTGGCGCTATAACAGGCCCATGTGAAAAATGTGGGGCAGAGGTTCTGAATTGGCATCTAGGGAGTGTGTGTGTACAGTTTTGCTGCGATCAAGCCAACGGTGCCTGAGATTAGCTGTTCACGGACGGACGGACGGACGGACGGACAGGGTGCAAAACATACTCTCTCGCCATGCCTTTTGGCCTGGCGGAGACAATAATAATTATCACTATTAACTTCAGCAGCATGTGACTAATGTTGACTCTAGACTCAAGGGGGGCAAATCTTCAATCACTTATTACTTAAAATGGAGCTTGTACACATTGCTAATTATGCTTAACGTCAGGTCGGTGAGTCAACTAGCAGTTCACATTCATTGTCTTGGGAGCATTTCTTGTTCACACCACAGCATAAAAAAGAAGAAAAAAAGAGAAAAGGACGCAAACCAATCTCTTTCTTATGATCACTTCTCTCTCTGTTTTTCAGCTCTAACAAGGACCAGATAGACAATAAACACCACTGATGATCCCTGCTGTCAAAGCCCTCCAATTTTAAAACGGGCCAGATCAAATTATGAGAGACCTTGCAGTTCAACGCAAGGGGCTCTGTGCAGGATTAGACGGGGCAACTATCTCAAGGCTGTGCTTCTCAGATAACCGCACCTTAAAGCAACCTTTTCTCAAACACACAATTACCCGTGCGCTCACCGCTCTCTCTCTCCCTCGCTCCCTCCAGTTACCCCCACACCGCCGCCTCCTCCCCTTTTGAATTTCATCAGGGGTTTAATTAGTATACAAATAAAACTTCCCTTATCTCCGTCTCGCCCTAATTGGCCTGTCTTTAGTTATGCCTGGCAAGTGAGTGTGTGTGTGAGTGAGTGTGTGAGTGAGAGAGTGTGTGTGTGTGTGTGTGTGTGTGAGAGAGAGACAGGGAGAGAGCCAGGGCCCCTGTAATTAGGGTGACCGTGTTCACCTTTCCCTCTCAGACGCACCGATGCTCGGGGAGCCCCTGGGGGGGTGGGTTTGATGGGGAGGGGGTCTGTATTGTTGGTGTGTGTGTGTGTGTGTGTGTGTGTGTGTGTGTGTGTGTGTGTGTGTGACCGTGGGGCGGGGCTGGTGGTGGGCTGTGCTAGTGCTCAGGATTATTGCTCTGCAATCCTTCTTGGGCCGTCCCAGCGGTGTTCTCATGAGCTCGGAGGGCTTTGGGTGCTGCTGGTTCCCACTGTATAGGAAGGGAACCGGGGGCATCCTTCCTCCTCTCTTCATTCATTCATTCATTCATTCATTCTCTCTCTCTGTACCCCCAACCCCTCTCCTCCTCACCTCCTCTCTCGACCCCCATTGCAAGTAAAGTGTTTATCGATCATCTCGGCCCCTGTTTCTTCAACAACTTAATATCGGGTGACAGTGCACTGCGCTCTTGCCGTAATTAGAGTTCAGCTCGGAGGTGTGAGGGAGCTGCTGGGGTTGGGGGTGGGTGCGGGGTTGGAGGGGGGCAATTAGAACCCTTTGTTATTAAACTTGATTCATCCCCTTCGTGCTTTGGCCCTGGCCCCTTGCTCCGCTCCTCTCAACCCTCAATCCCCCTCCTCCCTCTCTCTCTCTCTCGGATGCCTGTAGAGGGAGGGTATCGGGCCATCTCGCCTCCTGAAATTGGCTAACCTGCAAATTATCATGTTTGCTGTTAGGCACCCCACACCCACCCCCCACCACTACCCAACACCTCCCAGATCAACTCACCTCCCAATGCCAATAACACACACTAATAACTGTAAAGATCCCCAGTCAGAACCCCCCTCCTCTCTCACGCACGCGCGCGCACACACACACACACACACACACACACACACACACACACACACACACACACACACACACACACACACACACACACACACACACACACACACACACACACACACACACACACAGTGTGCTACAGTAGCTGTACAATCCATTGGCTTGATGAAGACACTTTACACTATGTTGTTCATGCATGGATTCTTCGACTTTTTTATTCTCAGTTTATCTCAAGATTACATTAATGTTTGTATCGTTAGTTAAAGTTAATCACCATTTGACCTTTGCTTACAAAACAATTCGATATTTATAGGCTAGAAACATGTACTTTTTAGAAGAAGAAAAAATCTATTGTTGAAATATTGACTCCATTTAGGAATGAAACCTCTCTACATAGGGTAAGACGTCCCGATTTGGCCGGGATTGTCCCAGTTTGAAAATATGGTCACCCTACATAAGCATGATTTCAGAGAACCGAAAAAACATTTATCTGTATCTGTCTATCCACATCGCATGCATATCTGTATCTAAGGGGGGGCTTCCCTGATTGGCCAACCCGACCCATCGGCTTCATGGATTGGCCGCGCTTTTCGGCGATGTCAGCAATTTCTGACGACATCAGGAATCCCTGTAGCTACATATTTAGTCGATCAGTTTTATGGTATTGGGTACTTCACTGGGTAGGCTACTCTGAGAACAGGTACAATAGGGCTCGAAAACGTATTTTTTCCTTGGTAGCACTGGTCGTCCCAACTCAAAATGTTAGCAGCAGCTAAAAGTTAGGGACACTCACTAAAATGTAAGAAGCACCAGATATACGGTATATGATTTTTTTTGTCTATGCTTTCTTTTATTGATAAAAAAAAAGTCAATACATAACAGTGCGGTTTACAAGTAACATGAAATAGGAAAAGTAGCCTTGAAAATGTATGGGGCTTTATTCTGGGAATTTAAAATATGGTCTTCTCCTGGCTCTCTGTCCATCTTCCATCTACTGTACTGTATCTCTTCAATGAGACTGAGGCATCGAGGAAGACCCTGTAATAAAGTGGTGTTGATTATCCATTTTTATTATTCTGAATTTCTAAATGATCAATTCATTAATTCAATTCAATAGCAACCTAAATAATATTACCATAAGTTTATGTCCACAACAGAATGTAGCAAATGGACAAATAAAACTATAGTGCTTCTGTGCAAACAAAGAATAAATTAACGTTGGGCAGCAACCAGTGGTCTTGTGCAGTGGTTCTCAACCTTTTCAGGCTGAGACCCCCAAAATTATCGTATTTGAACGGGGCCCCCAACCCTGACAAGCACTTGGAATTGTAAGAGTTGAGGCATTACATTTTGTTTGACTCGGTTCCACATATAAATATTGTTAAGGCTATTTTCACACCTTTTGCCTCTTTCTTATATTATTTCACAATTTGGCCAATGTTTGACCAGTTTTTATAGTATAGTTTGTTGATTACCTTTGATACAGTAATGGTCTTTTGACTTTTTTCATATAAATTATTATTATTATTATTTTTTTTTAGGTATCAAAAAGGTCTTAAAAGTCCTTAAAAATTGTCTGTGGGGACCCCCCTCAGTGTCCCGACCCACAGGTTGACCACTGGTCTAATGGAGGGTACAGTATGTTGTTATATTGGCCTTTGCATATACTGTAACTACCGTACTCACAACTCACTTCTAATGTGCAAATCAAGTTGAGTATAATTGTCATAAACAAAATAGCCTATCCATTTTTCAAAAGGCTACATTTTGAAAAAAAAATGATTTTGAATATTTGAATCGAAATATTTTAGTAAATTCTCAATGACACACTATATCGTCTTCTAATGACTCTTCTGTTGTGTCTCCCTGCATGCGCGCATGCACGCACGCACGTACGCACAAGCAAACACACGGAGCGAGCAATCGTCTCATCTCATTGAAATACAGCGCTCAGTGGCGTCTCTGCTTCACTGTCTCTCTAGGTCGTCCTCAGACGAGCCCTCCATCGTCGCCTCCAGTCATCCCGGTTCACTGTGGGGAATAAGATGTGATATGATCCTGCTAAGTATCATAGCATTTCATAAGGATTACAGGTAGCTAGGATGGCAGCTGTCACTGTGCTCTACATGGCAAAATACCTTTGATGTAAAGTTCCAACTCTGATCTTACTTACATCAGCATTACCACACATAACCTGTCTCAAACACATACTTTACAGTTCTGCCAGTTTATAAACCAATTAAAAAAGTATTTTGAGTAATAATCGGTGAACATTTCGGTGTTATCTTCACTCAAACATATACGTACAGTAACTGTAAAACTGTACATAATTGACAATATCTTTTTACAACCTCATTATCCCCTGTGAACAGCAATGTTAGCCAATCATAAAAGGTATGCTACAGTGGAAATTGTAAGTGAAGAATGCTGGTTAAGAAGGAGAAATATTAAGTGTTCTGACCGCTGAAATATAAACTTCCAAGGCAAAGGAAGTCCAATGATTACTGTAAGTGGGAGATCGGCCTAGTCTTCGTACGAGCCACCACCAAAGTCTGATACAGTAACGCTTTCTATCCATTGCCTGAGTATTTCGGTTCCACCAGAAAAAAAGAAGGGTTGATTCCAATAGAAAGTGCAATGCAATACAATGCAAATCTAAAATAAATAGCATTTCAAAATTGAGCTTCAGTCTCTTCAGCCCCAAATGTTGGCTTCATAATTGATCTGAGTTGTGTTTTGCTATGTGCGGAGGACTCTTTAACATTTTGTGGCCATGGTAGCAATTTGACTTGCTCAGGAAGACATGTGGGCAGGCACGCAGCACACACTGCTGTATAAACTAGAACATTATTTCAGCCAGTGTGGTCAAAGCTGCATCCTTTTCCACAATCGTGTGACTTGGCTGTTTAAAATGCTCTGTATACTTCCTTCACCTCAGTAGATCAAATTAACATTACTTCAGTAGAGCAAATTTACCCTCATCGATCAATACAGTTTTATCTTTTATCTCTCTAATTTTGTTTTCTTGTTTCGGCTGGTGATATCATATCTCATTAAATATCTTGCCTGACAGATTAAAACTCAACAAACAGTGACTGGCAGTTCAATGCTCGAAACCTCTGTTGTGGTGGGTGACAGACCTTATTCGCCATTTCAAATCCCAGCCTCATTCTGCTCTCACCAGTTTGTCCAAATTGTCAACTTCTTGAGTTCCTCCTTTCTTTCCGCGGCACCAAACGTTGTTAGTTTGAAGTAGTGATGGGAGTTGACAACAGCCCCCACTTTTCCTCCCTTCTCTCCTTTCTCTCCCTCTCTCCACCCATCGCTCGTTTCCACTGGAGTCTCTAGGAGCCTGAGAAGGGAGGCTTATAGGGAAGAGGGAGGGAGATCAATCCCGGTGTCAGACGCTCAGCGCACATCTCTCCCTGTAACGGCAGGACAAGTGTCAGCTGGAGGAGAGGCAGACGCCACGCAGAGAGAGAGAGAGAGGGAGAGAGAGAGAGAGAGAGTGGGAGGGAGGGGGAGAAAGAGAGACGGGCAGGGAGTTAGAGGAAAACGAAGGAGAAAGAGAGAGAATGAAGAGAGGAGAAATAAGAGGAGAGGAGAAAGAAAGCCCTCTGCATGGCAGCCAAGCGAGTGAGCGAGCGAGAGGCCCAGCCCAAGGGAGTGCACCTCCAGTAGACAAAAGATCAATTCTCTCCATCTCACTCCCAGCTCCTGATAACAAGCAAAAGTTCAGCAAGCCCAGGAGCTGTCTTGCCTTTGAAATGTGCAATCTGGTGCTTCATGCGCGCACGTGCATACACACACAGTTACATTCTCCGAAGAGTATGAAAGTACACAACACAACACAACACAACACACACACACACACACACACACACACACACACACACACACACACACACACACACACACACACACACACACACACACACACACACACACACACACACACGCTAATGCAACACACGCTAATGCAACACACCAGCACACGCACAATTATGTTCACATCGTGGGGGCATAACGATTCATACAAGGGACTATGGACAGCTATTATCTATTTGTTTGCTAGACCTGAGGGTCACTGAGCATCACAGTCCATGATACAATGATAATAGCTAACACAGATAGTCAGTCACTGGCCTAAATGAGGCCAGAGCACATTGATTTGTGTTGAATCATTTGTATTCTGTGTTTACACTGTGAGAGGAGCGTGTCTTGTCGAGGTATGTCATCTATCCAACCATTTCCATGTGTTTCTGAATTTCCTTCCCTCAGCATAAAAAAAAGATAAGAAAAAAAAAGTGGTGTCCTTTAGTTTGCCTCTGGTTAAAGCTAACAAGACGGACAGTAAGGGAAAACAGCACTAGACAGGAAGCTGTTGCATTTGGTCAGAATCAAAACATAATTTGTGACAGTGTGCAGCGCCAAGGGTGTGCGGTTTGGATAGTGATTGTGGGTTACATTGTTATTGGCAAAGGGGCCACGGCAGTCAAACCCAAAACATGCATCTCAGAGCGCTTCACTTTGATTTTTTTCTCCTCCAGACACAAGTGTTATTGATAACGTTCTCATTTGAGGGGAGTTTATGGAATATATTGTTTCCTTCCTGTTTGTGCTTGTGCTCAAGTCACAGCTCTTGTTTTTGTTAAATCTTTGTTAAAAAGTCCCCCTCTTCTGAAACCACATGTTTGAGCGTGATCACAATGTGCTCATCATTGGGAGTAATGTGTTTTTTCTAACCTCATGAATTATTTAAATGGACGTGAAATGAGATGCCATCATTTATGTAGGCTACACATCTTCACCTTAACTTTGACACTTGCAGTGATGAGATGGTTTCTCTGTCAGAGCCTTGGAAGCCAAACCTCTTGCATCATTTCCAGTTTCCATGAAACTCTCACCTTGATCCAGGCACAAAAGACACACACACGGCACACGCAAGCACGCACGCACGCACGCTTTGAAAAGCCAATGTCCAAATTCGAGGCGAACCATAAAAGTGGACAGTGTTTATTTCAAGCCCTCTGTTTGGTACTTCCTGGATGATTCTTGACAGTCCATTTGGATGAGCCCCCTTGTCTGTGAAGGTCTAGCGAGCTCTGCCTCAGTTCTGAAGAGACTGATACTGTGTGACAGGTCCAGAGCTGGTTCTGTTTAAGACTACCACGAACACAGAGTGGGCCTGCGTGGGGTTAGGACCCGGCCACTTCTCATCATAGTGAGACCCAAAGGGGAGAGAGAGAGGTAGAGAGAGGGAGAGAGAGAGAGAGAGGGAGCGAGAGAGAGAGAGCGAGAGAGAGGAGAAGGGTCAGTCAGAGTAAGTAATCAGGACGGGCAATGGTCCAAATGGACTCCTCAGAGAAGATGGGGGTCATCAGTCTGGTATCCAGCACACAGTTTCTTATAGTCTGGGATTGTTATCGTTTCCATGCATCCCATCCCCTCTTCTTAGCCCTACTGCATTTGGAGAGCCTATGTCATAACAATGTCTGTAATGGACCCAATTATGAGGCCTTTCTCTGGGACGTGGCAACCATGGTGTACAACAGATGGGCACCACCTATTTGCGTATGCAGATTTATTCACTGCAAATGTTTACAGATATTGTCATTATGCAAGTAGATGTAGGGCCATTATAGGGCCTTACAGGGCCTTAAGAAGGCAGTAATTGAGGCGAGAGCTGTCATGTAGTCGGTCGGTGTTGTATTTTTGTCATGTTCCCGGCTGAAGGGTACGACTCGCTGAGAGGGAGACGAGGGACAAGCTGGTATCATACAATTGACCTTTTACATGATTTTCAATTACAGCCGAGGATGAGAGAAGCAGTAGGGTCCCTGTAGGGCGGCTGTCTCTGCTGTCTCCTCTACCGGAACATCTGCCCATCGAACACGGTGTCATCTGCTGCCTTGTACCCCCCGCCCCCCTCTCATCTCCCCGCGAGGTCGCCTGCCCTGCCCAGGATGGGCAGGTGTGTGTCGGGGTTGGGCCCCTCTGTCATTAAGCGGCACAGCTGTGCTGTCACGTCTGGCGTAAGATGCGTGTGTCATCCATGACCCCTGTCTCAGTCAGTCAGGCCTCTCGGAGGGGCACACACACACTCACACACGCGCACACACACGGACACACACACACGGACACACACACGGACACACACACACGGACACACACACACACACACACACACACACGGACACAGACCCTTGGAGGGACACGCACATACACAGACCTTGACAGGGCAGGCTGTGTGGGTAAAGCCACGCACGTAGAATATCTATGAAGGACGACCGTGTCGTGTTACCCCCGCCCCCAATCCCAGCCCTCCAAACCTCTACTCACCCACCACCTCCGGTGGGTGCCACCTCGGCACACCTCCCCCACCTTGCTGCCCTGCCAAAGTGCAGCAGGATGGGTTCTCATCAGCCGTGTCAGTCAATAAAGAGAGGGGGGGGGGGGCAGGGGGGGCATCACACCTCAGCCTCCTGCTGTGTCCTGTGTGTCTGTTCAGAAGGAGAGATGAGCATGTTGAATACAGACAGAGCAGTGAGTGCTGGTAGAAGCCAAGCTGTTTTCACCCAATTTACTGATGAAATGAAACTGTTTATATATAATAATATCAATAATAATATTGCTTCTACTACTACGGCAATATCGACGACGACGACAAAGATGACCTGGTTACTAGCCTAGGCTACTCTACTAAGTTTTTTTTTTTTCTTTTGGCCCCATTTGTACATTTAGAAATTAAGTTAAGAGGATTTTAGTGTGTGCTATCAGAACTATCAGAACCGTTATCACATCACAGGTTTACAGGTGTAAAGAAGTGAGTGAAAATCTAAGATATCTACATACACACAGCATAATCCAGCTGGTACTGGTTGTACATGAGGTTAGACATAAGGTGCATAACAACAGCGCCTAACTGTATTTTTGAGTTGGGGGGGGCAGACTTTGAGGCTGGGACCCGACAGGTCGGATCGGGCTGGGCCGAATTTGTCACATATTTGTCGGCTTTGGGCCGGGCTCAGTCAGTCTGTCACTAATCAGCGCACCACCTCCAATTGCATTGCACATTCCAAATTAATATGTTTAAATCAAATCAACAACTGTCGAGTAGGACAGTCACTTTTCTTTTTTTATACACAACATACACATATACATAACAATTCTATACCTACAATAACAACACTCAGATAATACTTTACTTAAACCATAAAGCAAAACAAATCCTGCTCCACGCGCGCATTAGATGCAAGTCCGGAGGAATCAAGCAGGCTGAACAGCAACATTCCAATTCCTCACATAATATGCCTGCTCCTCGGCTCCTGCATGTCATGTTGTAGGCCTATAGATGCTGCTGTATTTCTCATAACTGTTTGACATGCATTCTAGCCCACACCATTCACAACAAACAGCACGATTGAATAAGTGAAGATCAACCCATTATTTCATTTGTTGCTTCAGTAGTTTTGATCACTGTTAATATCAGTGATAACAGTCTGTTAATCAGAATGATATAAATGCACTTCAGTATCTCTGCCATTTTAGTCCCACACAGTGGGACACTTTCACTCTCACACCGTTCAACACACGCATGCAGGCACTTAATGTTTACATTTTAGGATATGAGCATGCAGATGAAGTTTCATCGGCTCTAAAACATCCCTTTGAAGTCTGCAATACCGGCACAGCTTATTTTTTTAAACCCAATCTCCCAGACAGCATAGTCATGGTTTCGATCCCATGGTCCAATAACAGATCAAATAGGCAGTCAACACTATGTCGGTAATAGCCCCTTTTGGAACCTCACTCTCCACGATAGCTCCGAGATGAGGTCCCGCTGTACCGGCTCACGGCAGAGGTGGAGTCCGTCCAAACGTAGTGAAGATCCTCTTTTTCGCAACATTGTATCCAAAAAGTAAAGGTAGTCCCACACACCTACTAAGATTTTTCCGGAAAGTAAAAGTTTTAGGACGGGGTTGAAAAAAACATTTAAATCTCTCATTTAGTCAGCCTGTGCCATGTTTTCCCATTGTAGCCGAATCGGGAGCAGTACTAGCACCTGCCGTTGGGGGTTCTTCCGGGTTGAATGGGAAAACATAGCACAGGCTGACTAAATAAGCAATTTAAACGCTTTTTTCAACCCCGTCCTAAAAATTCAACTTTCCGTAAAAATCTTTCACCTTTACTTTTTGGATACGATGTTGCGAAAAAGGTGATCTTCTCTACGTTTGGACAGACTCCACCTCTGCCTGGAGCCGATACAACGGGACCTCATCTCGGAGCTATCGTGGAGAGTGAGGTTCCAAACGGGGCTACGGTGGTAACTGCTGTGAGTTTAGAATGAATGGAACAGAGGGGGTCTGGGGGTGGAGAAAACACGTGGCTTTGGAGGGGAGCAGATCTACCGTACAAGCTCTCAACATGTCGCACTGCAACGCGTTCTGGGCTTGTAGATCGAGTATTTGGCTAAAAATAAAAGATAATTAATAATTAATGAGGAAAAAAGTGGGGCGGATGGTCGCACCCCTCACTCCCCCATTCAGGCGCCTATATGGTGCATAAGGTTAGACAAAAAGGTGGTAGCACTTCAGTAGGTCCACATAGCAGCAGGTATGTATGAGATTAGACGTTAAGCAAAACAGTGTCAGCGCATTGTACATGAGATAAAGTGCAAACAGAGTATCTACGTATATTCAGGTTCAATCAAATAGTCCACAAAGGCTGTAACTTTCACAGGTAAAATCCACATGGTAGATTCACAGGAAAAGTAAAGTCTGTGTTCAGCCTGGAGACAGGCTCACATAGAGCGGTAACTTCCACAGGTAAAATCCACAGGGTAGATTCACAAGGGAAAGTAAACGTCCAAGGCAAGCCTGATGACAGGCAGTGGTCAGGCCTTGTTCATCTGATGGTAGCCGGGTGGAAACTATTCAGAAACCTGGTGGTCTTGATACTGCGGTAGGTCTACTTGCCTGGCCGCAGTCATTGTACGGGTATGAATGAGTACGGAGGAGGATCCCAAAAGCAGCCGACAGGAGGCAGAACAAGTAAACTTAAAGTGTTTATTAACAAAACACAGGATCTTCCAAAAAATTAAGGCAGGTAAATAACAGGACTTTCAGATACATCAACATGTGACTGCAATTTGTTCTTGTTCACAGATGACTTGGTTTTCCTGGTCTAGGACAAGAACAAATTGCAGGTTGAAAAAGCCCTTAGCTCCGAGCTCTGTAAATCTGCACATAGTTCACTGATAACAAACATAAAGTCATTACACCCAGGTCAAAATAAGCAACTGAACAAAGGATTAAATAGAATTAGGATATAAACCTGGTTAAAATAAAATAACCAAACCTCTATTAAAAAAAGAGCTTTAAAGATTAAAATTAAATACGATTGGTACAAAACAATTTGACTTTACAGAGATAATATATGGGTTTATTTCATTCTGTACACATTCATCTACTTGTGTACGTGTAATGTTTCTATAAGAGCCCTGTGGTGCCCTGATTAAGCCAATGAACCAATTGGACAATGAGGTTTCTCAATTAATAGAGTGTCTCTGAAGAAACACAGGCCCATAGAAACACCAGCCCAGGTGATCTGATTTAGCTAATTACATGCCGTCAGAGAACAGAATGTTCTGGACAGAACAGCCTGTTAAACAAACAGCTTGAAAACTGAGAAAAAATACAAGATTTGATTCATGTGAACAGTTTCTTTGTCATTCTAAGACATTTTTGGTTGATCCCATCTCTTTTTGAGAGAAGAGCGCTGTACATTGATCCTAGTGAAGTCCTGAACCCTTGATTATTGGAACTTTGTGAACTAAGTGAACATGACGAGTTGAACTGTACTGTTTTGTGACTGCAGCAGGCAGCAGCCATGTTACACTGTCTAACTTTCATGGAAACAATTTTGATTTCATTGTGCATCCAGCCAATTGTAAACATATAGCGTGAATGATGTAGTGTGTGAACCACAACGATAATATGACAGAAAGAGACTTCGTTCACAGTGTGGTGTGAACGATCAGATGAATCTCGGACGACTTTAAAAGTCGTACTGTGTGTAGCTGCCTTTACAGTGGACCACTTGCACTGCACACACTGCATTCACACAGGTACCATACCTGGATGGACATACAGTGAACTTTACAGTGACACCTTCATTCACCACATACACTCCATGCATACCTTCCCATACCTGGACGGACTCACAGTGAACTCTTGAGCCACACACATTCATTCACATACTTACTGCCACACAGTGTCCCTCATTGAACTTTTAAGATCGGTAAAGGGAAATGTATGAGTTATTATTAAGTTCAAGTGAACTGGAATGTGATTGTGAATATTTGATTTTGTACATTCTTTTGAGTGTTAAGTGAAATTGATTATTCCTTTACTGTGAATGTTTAAGGTGAAACCAGAAGGTATTTAGATTTGATTAAAATACTTTAAATTAGTTAAAAACTAATACTTATCACAAATACTTACCGTGAAATTAACTCATTCCCTGCCTAGAACGACTAAAACGACTTCTGTCCATAAGCCATGCCTGCCTAGAACGACTAAAACGACTTTTTAAAAAATAAAAAAATAAAAAAATATTTTTTTTTTATTAATTTTTTTTTTTTTGATTTTTTTTTTTTTTTTGACCCAAAGACCAAGGAGATATGATTTTTCGAAGATATAGACTCCCATCCACTTCCTTGTTAACTTAAAACTTAAAAATTCTGTATCTCGGCTCCTGAGTACTTTTTTTTTTTCAATGAAAAATATGGCAGTGTTCAAACGCGCCAGAAATAATTCTGGCAGTGAATGAGCTAAAAGAGTAATAACACTTACCTTAGATATTTACCTTAATTAGAACTAAAACCTGAAAAAAGATACTTATCTAGGATACGCCTAAAACCTGAAAAGGAAACTTAAAATAGTGATAAATAGTACTAAAACATTAGAATAAAAAAAAGTACTTGCCTGGTTATCCTGTTGGAGCATAGGGTTTTATAAGGAGGTACTTACCTGGGGATACTTAACTGTCTAAGCACAGCTGGTCTTCTCTTGTTTCTTTTGTGTATTGATTATTTTGTGTATCTGCCATTCTAATTTTTACTTTGTTGTTAATACAAGCCAGCCGGCTATTATAAAACCTTATCCATGGTCTGGCTTACTGCTCCTCCGAACCTAGTAACTTGTCCTATACCCTGTAATAACTAAAGTGTTACACCGAGGTAAAACTGAATCCATTCTTTTTGGGTCCAAAATTTACTCAGTAAGGCCACAGACTTTACGATCAGAGTGGGTGACTATGTTATCACAAGGAAAGAAGAGATTACCTATCTGGTTGTATTTTAGATCTTTCCGGTAATAAAATGGCAACAAAAGTCAAGAAAGTCAAGCAAAGAATACGATTTTTGGGCCAGGATCTCCTCGTTGGTCAGTAGGAATGCACTGAGGACACTAGCTGGAGCACTCATCCAATTGTCATTTTGACTATGCATGCACCTCAGGGTATTCTAGCATCAGGGTAGAGGACAGAGTACAGCAACTTGCAATGGGCCTGGTGTTCAAGGGACCAGTGCCCTTGTACCTGTCAAACTACTTCAAAAGAGTGAGAAACGCCCATGGGCACAGCACCAGAGCTCCACTGATCTCATTCCCCCTAGATTTGGCACAAACATGTGAAATGCCCTACCACCAGCCATCAAAAAGTGTGACTCCCTAGTCCCTGTCCTCCTTCAAAACCGCCATAAATATACTTTTATTGTTTCTAGTATTGATGATTTCTTTTATAGTATTTTATGTCTTTATATGTCTTGATGAATTGAATACATAGGACCACAGGGGAAACAAGCCCTCAGGGCTTTTTGTGTTATCCTTTTAGTATTATCGTAACTGTACCTCTGGTACTTTTTGCAAACTGTTAAAGTATTCAATCAATCAATCAATCAATCAATCCTTTAACCATGCATGCACACCAGACCTTTTTAACGTCCTGCTATTGTTGCCTCATAGCCAATAATTATAGATATGGTTGAGCCCTAGATTCACATCATCATCAGATCTCTTGTTTCAGGGACGAAGGTAAATGTTACTAGATAGACCGGATCAGAATGTTTGTTAACAAACGTGTAGGGCGGTATTTCCTGCCATTTACACAATATAAAATAAAGTGTCCAGAACTTAGCTACTGTATGTCTAGTTTGTTTAGAACAAAATAATATATTTTTGATACTCAATAACAATTTCATAAGTGTCCCATTCTTCCAGAAATAAGGTTAATGAATAATACTACTCCAATGTGACGCAGCCAGCGTTATCTACCCAGAAATAGATTTTTGTCTGTGGTGATGTCACCTTCACCAACAGGATCCCGATAGCCTAACCTCTGACATTCTGCTCCCAAACCTTGTCATGGAAACACTGATGGAATGATAGTAGGCCTCTCAAGCAGCCCTGTGTTGATGAGAGGTTGTTTAACTTTGAACAGGTGAATTGATACCTCAGAGAAGATCTAAATAATGTACCAATTTTGAAACACGCTAAAATCAATCACGCTAAAAGGATTAAGAATTAAAAAGTAACCTTTATTTTTTAGTGCTCTGAATTGCCATAACCTCTGTTGATAAAGGTGAAAGAGAGGTGAAAGAGCTTTTCGAAAAGGTTGAGAACATAAGGATCCACATTCCCCTGTTGATTGTCTGGAACCTATCTGTTATTTCTGGTAATTCCAAGTTTCCGACAGTGGCATACACAAGAGACAGGCAGAGAGAGAGAGAGAGACAGAGAAAGAGGGGTGGGGTGACCCTTGCTCCTTTTTTTTCTTGGAGTGCAAAAGTGCCCTTCTCAGAACAAGCAAATATTTCCAAAGGGTCTTACAATCATGTGAAGTGAAAGCTGAGATGGTTTTCCAACTCTCTTTCCATGGCTCTTGTCCCTGATGGCCTTCACTGTACTGACACTTACCCCTTACATTATCTTTGCTCGTTCACAGGAACATTATCAGGGCACTATGATTCTCTTGAGACTCCTGTGACGCGTTGTTGCTGGTAATGTTGGTGAACTAGAAACTGAGGCTTATTGCACCTTGTACCAGTGCCACATGATTTAATGCAGGGTTTTTTTGTGGCACAAAATAACTGATTTCGCAGAACTTACAAAAATGACAATACAATGTGTGATGTTTTTGTCTCCTAGTTAATTATAAAATGTTGTGCTAAAATTTAAGCAATTTGATTCAAGAACCTACTGTTAATGTCGTAGAAAACACACACAGTATTCTTATTATTTCAACAGGCATTTTATAAATAATTTCAAAATAGCAAACTCTAAATGGTTGCAGAGGTTACTTATGTCAATTCTTGCGATCCTGTAGGGCCAGGGCATTGAGAGAAGGTTTAGCTAAATGTCTAGATACATTTAATATACTGCAAGAACGCATACAAACAGAATACTACTATTGTTACAGTAATATGACCCTAGGTCATTTACAGTGCAGGTCTGTACAATGGCTGCTGAATGGGTGCAAAGAATGCTACATACAATATCGGCTACAAAAAGCAAAAGAACCCTCCAAATAACCTTTTTTACGTAAGAGCCTTACTTGTTCCTCTGTTTTCCAAGCTCTTATTTCATTATGCTCTAGTTCTGTTTGTTGCTGACCTAGGCTTGATGATTAAGGCAAGAGTACTGCTGTGCTTTTTTTTCCAGCTGAGACATTATTTGTTCAATTTAAACTGTCTCTAGCCTTTGGTGATTACAACAATCTCAGCATTGCTTTTTATCTCTTTTTGACAAGACCACTATGGCTATGTTTATAGTTTTCTCTGTCAGAATTCCCTCTCATGTCTCCAGCTTGTGCAAAATGCAACAGTAAGATTTTCAAGTGGTATTAAAAGACACGACTACTTCACCGCAGCTCCAGTGTCTTTGCATTTATTGTAGCTAACTAGCCTCTATAATCAATTTTCTAAATTGACTGATACATTTTTAGGCTCAGCATGGTCTACTCTGAGACAGACTGAGCTCCTTGAATATCCAAGTCTACATTGTTGGGACTCGGGAGGGGTGCTATTTCATCCCTTAACCTATTTTTTCTTGTTCACGCTGTCTTACAATATTTTTGTGGCTTTGGAAAGCTGTTTGTACACTTTTCACAAATAGGCCTATACCAAATATGTCAAAGATGATTGGATGTAATTTCAAAAGAGAAAAAAAGTATTAACTGGTGACATATGTCATCTTTACACAGATCATGAATAAGTCTTGACTTGGCAATTCTAAACTTGCCAAGTCAACTTTCTAAAGCAAACTAATGACTAACTAATCTACTTACTGTGCCTTTCAAAACTCTCGTGTGTGTTATTCCATCCTAGCCAGAACCTACTCGATGAGCAAGTCAGGTATACAGATGTCTGATTTGTCTGTCATTTTCCTCTGGGTGAGTTATTGGTTCTTTCTTCTTTTTTTCCTGGTGGTGTCAATGATGAATTGTGAAGAATTCCCAGACTCACCTTAGAGTGTGTACACAGTTGTCTGGCTGTTATTGGCAGCGTGCCTTCATCCACCGACACCTCCAGCATCCCTGGTGGCCTTTGTCACAGAAGAAAGAGAATGATCAATATCCTAGTTAAACTAGACTTTCAAAGCTGATCGTGGGGCCTCGTTCTGGGGGCCCCTCTCTGCTTTAATGAATTTTCTTTCATTCTGCGCAAGTTCTTAAACATCAAACAATAAATCGGCCAGGGCACAGTAAAATATTTAGATCTATTGACTGTGGTTGAAAAATGCAGAGGGCAAAAACTCTGGTGGTTTGATGCTGATATGTTATGAGCACTTTAATCCACCCGAGTGTTTCCTTTTATCTGCCTGGGCTTCTCCCTTAAAGAGGGGGAAAGGGGCCTCAAGAATTATCTCAAAGATCCCGAAACTCTCTGTGTGAAAAGAGCTTCTTACCTTTTAAGTGTTCCTTTTTCCAAAGTCGGTAGTTCTCAACCTTCTCTGAGCCAAGGCGCACTTCAGCAAACAGCAAGATTCCAAGGCACACTGTATTCTTGATTTCTTGGGAATATCACTATATCAGATAGAAGCCTTGCATATGATCATCATGGGAGCCAGTGGTACTTGCTGGCCCCTGAATTGTAGTGCGTTTAAGTAGATGAAGTTAAATGCTAAGCTCATGAAACAGAATTTTAATGGAAGCAAATGTAAGATTTTTTTTCTGCAATGTCGATTTCCTGAGCAGCAAGCAAAAATCCACCACATCGACCAACTGAGGTTGCTAAAAGTCCACAGCAGTGTGACTTCTTTTGAGAAACACTATTTCAAGTATCGAAACAAACAAACAAATCTTAGAAGAAAAGGTTATTTTTTTTTATTATAGAAAGGAATTGCCAAGATAGTGAAGTGAAACCTTACGCTCCTCCAACCCCAATCCAAAACAATTGTTAGATAGTGAGGTGATAAAAAATTACCTCATACATGGAGAAAGGTCTGTATAGAAGTTTGTTGCCGGCTGCAGATATTGACAAAATATCATTAAACTGACATGAAAGGTCCCACAATAAACACACGCACGCACGCACAGACGCACGCGCGCACACACAGAAAACAATTAGGGAATGAGAGAGTGCTCTGGTGCAGGGTTATCTCAAACACTTCACATCGTTTGATTTTTGGGATGGTACAGACCACAGATCAAGACAAATCTTCCTTAATGTTGCGTCAGACATGCTTGGTAATACGCTCTCTCACTGATCTGCACTGAAGTCAAATTCAAAGTTTGTTAGTGCATAGAGCATACTGTAAGTAACAGGCTTCAGTGTTTTTCCTTCAGACGAGAACTGAAGACAATTTCTGCTGATTTTGTCATTCTTGGTCAAAGTCATGTCAAGGTGAAGTGCTTGTAGGTCTGACCCCTCCTGGAGACATATTTGCGAATATTGCAATAAATTGTGATGCATGTGTTCAAATGCGTTTGTTGGTGTGTGTGTGTGTGTGTGTGTGTGTGTGTGTGTGTGTGTGTGTGTGTGTGTGTGTGTGTGTGTGTGTGTGTGTGTGTGTGTTCATATAATTAGATTATATGCCTATACGGTATGTGTGTGTGCATGATTGTGCACGTGTGTGTGTGTGTGCCTGCATACTGTGTGTGTTTGTGTGTGTGTGTGTGTGTGTGTGTGTGTGTTTTGCTGGCGTGACAGCCGGGGCCTTGACATTAAACATCTGTCGGCTGATTCATTTGTCCGCGTATGCGGAGCGACACTGAAGCACATCTGCCGAGGCACGGGGGCCGTATCCCTCCACCAAACCCCTGCCCCCCTTCATCAGGCCCAAGCTTCACCACGCAAACCACCGTCCTGATGACTCCGTCATTTCCCCTCCACTCCTCCACGGATACTTCGCTAAAGTGACATCCTGGCCCTCTCTTTTTTCTTTTCCCTTCTCCCCTCCATTTGCAGGAGTGGAGCGCGGCAGATGCATAGCCTTGGGGAGATTCAGAAATGGCAAACACAATGAGACTCAAGAACCTTGGCAAGCCAAGCCGCCCAGAGAAGGCAGATCTTTTTTTGTTTTCCTTTTTCTCGTTTCAGCCCGATTTAGAAGTGATAGAATTCGGAAGATATGTCACGGTTTATAACATTTTGGATGTAGAACACACACACATGAAAACAACTGCTCGGGAGAGTACTCCTCGTTTCCTTTTTTTTTTCCTTCATTTTTTGGCTTTTTTAAAGAATTGTATAGTCAGTGAAGAGGGCTCTCAAGTCTGGTATGGGAACAACCATATTAAGTCTGTTCTCCCATGATACACTGACTACAAAGAATGTAAAGATTGAGAAATCATTTGAGCTTGAGTGACAGATGCTCCTCTCTTACTACTATAGCAAGGCATTGTAATCATTTGAGCGAATACAGCTCGACTAATTAAGGTTATGCAGTTGGCTGGCTTTCTCCAAACAAAACCGGGCTAATGTGAATTGTGGTATAGAGAAGTAGAGAAGGAATATGGAGCTTGCTGTGCCATCTGCTCTGATATGCCAGTCAGAAAATGCTGGTATAAAATCAATCCCACGCTTGATTATAGAAAGTGGGAAAAGAGAACATAATCTCTGCTCCTAAATTCTTCTCCTTACTCCAGTACTTGATGGATTTTTTTCTAGGAAGACAGGAACGTTACTTGGCCACTGTGGTTCTGACACCTCTACTCCAACTTGGTTGCTTATTGGTGAACTACAGCACACATTAAAATGCAGAGAGTTATTTATTTAAATAAACACTCTGGATTTTTCTTGTGTAGGAATTGATGTTTGCGTTATTGTTTCTGTTGTTTTAAGTTCCAACCACATAATCTGCAAAATGCTTAAAACGTAAAATACTGTACACATGTGCTTCCTTTTTCATTTATAATTGTATTGTTGTTTTGGGATCATGGATTTATTGTTTAATATAAGGAACATGTATTTTATTTAAAAAACAACTCCGTATAGTGGTTTACATGAATTCCAATGTAATAACATAAAAATAAAGTAAAGATAAGGAACAGGAACATAATCTACACACAAATTTAAAAAAAAAGTATAATATAGAGGCTCGTGGTGGAAAGAACAATAATTCAATTAATGCAGTGAAATAAAAAAGTATAGATTGAAAGGGTGATAATCGTACCATTGTTACCATGACAGAAAACAAGTTTGGGGAAATATTAACTGTATCAAATTATACACAAAGAAATAGCCTATGACTAACAAACACAAGCAGTGCATTAGAGGCAATGATGACTGAAGTTGGTTGGATATACCCCGACGCTCTCATCTATGAGCTCACCGTGGATGTTTGGCACAGGGAGAGCTCCAAGGACGCATGCGGGGGCCCTTTGATCCTGTCTCCAGGGCGCCCCAGATGTTTCCAGCGCGAGAAGGGGCATTGTCGAGGCTGGTTTATTTGCAGATGTAATGCCCCGGCCATTATATCTACAACTCATCCATCAAACATAAAGAAGGCACCCATTTTCTGGGAACGCCTATTTTCTTTGTGCACATGAGTGAGCAATTGAGGTTTGTCAGTGGAAGGAGGGAGGGGCAGGGGGGGCTCTGATAGACCATAACCCACCACATCTTTAGCTCCATGTGTTTTAAAGGGATCTGGGTACTGTGTTTAGGCATGGGCGAAGACAGAATGTTTCCTCTCTCAATTAGCACAGACTTAAGTCCCTTTTGTCTACTATTTGGAGTAAGTGAAAAATTGTTCAGTTCTGAACATTTTATAGAACTAGGCAATTTCCTGCCTAATCATCATAATTTTATTTTTAAGGCCCCTCATTTGAGACATCTCATTGTTGGAAATGTTAGGAATTTGTATTATTTTTAAAAGATCTTTGCCAGTAGGTGGCAGTATGATACCTGAATCTATAACTTCTCTGCTCCTCACGGTTCCAACAGCTCTAAGCAGCTTCACTGTTTTCATTTGATAACTTGAGATGTTATATAGCTTTTATGATATATACCGGGTAGTATATTTATCGTAATGTGTGAATGTGTAAATGTGTAGTTTAGAAAGAATACATTCTTTCAATTTTTTTACCCCACACTTTGTAATCATCCACATTTAATCAAACACATTTTGCTTCGTCTGTGAAATGTTGTTTTGAAACAAGGAACAATTGCTTTTTTTTTTTTATATAATTTTTTTTATTGTGTTCTTTACAAGAATAATAGAGTAAGTGTGACCTGATAAAAGGGGTGGTGGTTTGAGTTACTTCATGTCTCAAATAAATGTGGATTTAGTTTTGTATTTTGTATAGTTTTGTTTTCCTTTTTTAAAGATCTTTTGGCTCTTTAGCCTACAGTATATTTGCTGGTTATGTTTGCAACTATCTTCTTGCAAATGCTGTATGAATGCACTTGTTTTTCTCACTTTCCCATCAGTGAGCGTGATGGCAAAAACAAAACAGTTTCTTTCCTCAATCCATTTACCTTTCATCAGTTTAACTATACTTTTTCTACTGTTCAACTCCATGTAAACATATATTCAATATCTCTGCCGCCCCCGTTACTTGCCTCAATGTGCAGTGCGTTCGTTGGATATTTTTGATAATAGTTTTCCCCTTTACAATATTGACAAGATAAGAACATCACTCTTCAAACTTTCAGGAGTGAAAAGATTGGGGAGCTGTTTGTGACACCAATTCCCCTCCATCTAATACTCCAAACCCCACTGAAAGCAATTAAAAGGTAGCTGAAATCTTTAGGACCAAATGGGTTAATTTCTGGGCTTGTTGCTTCGGCAAAGGAGCCCCAACACAATGAATTCTCTTTGTTTGTTTGCTTGGCAACGAGAGCTCAAGGTGGACTTTTTTTCATTGACTCTTGTCAAGACTCGAAATGATGAAACTTCATGGCAGCGGTGAAAAGAAGAAGAAAAAAAGACTCCCTGGGTTGGACAGTAAGACAGAGAAGACTGAAGACACACGTGCGCGCACACAGTCACTCCTACAGTATATATCTAGTATTTATATATATACTGGTATTTTACTGTGTGTGTGTGTGTGTGTGTGTGTGTGTGTGTGTGCGCCCGCGTGCGTGGTGTGTGTGTAGGCTATATCATTTATATATATTTATTTATTTTAACACACACACACACACACACACACACACACACACACACACACACACACACTCACACCAACACTCATCAACACTCATGCAGAGGACAAGTTCTGATTTATATTTCCTACTGTATGCCCCATGCCTTAATTTCTTCATTTCAAGAAAAATAGTAGAGCAGGTTCGCTGTCCTCTATGTTCATTCCTCTCCACTCAGAATTACAGATTTATTTTCTGATGAGCAGAAGGAAAAGCGAGAGGGAAAAAAAAATCAATTAGTGCTAAATTTATTCATGGATTTCGGAGTCTCGGGGCCGATCAATGCGAGTCCACTCAGAAGGGGCTCAGTGGGACCCGGTTCATCCCAGTTAATGTGTTTGAGGGGGAATTACCATTGATGTTGTTGTCTCTTCCTCCCGGGTCAGAGAGCATCTCGGGAAGCTGTCATGGCACTGACGCCGCAGCCACATGGGAGAGGGAGACGAGCTTCCCCCTTTTCCTTCACCTTTCTTCCACCTCCACGGTTACCCACAAGGCACCTGGACAGGAGAATGCAGGAGGACGCTGTGGACGTCCTCCTGCATTGGTGTGTGTGTGTGTGTGTGTGTGTGTGTGTGTGTGTGTGTGTGTGTGTGTGTGTGTGTGTGTGTGTGTGTGTGTGCGCGTGTGCGTGCGTCTTTTCCTTCCTTCTATCCCTCTTTCTTTCTCCCTGGTACTAATTGTTGATCCGATCAACCCTGGGAGTACGGCCCATTGATTCATCTCACTAAACAGACAGGATAAACACATACAAGGGGGAGTACATCGTGTGTGAAGCCACTCACATCCACTGTGTGTTCATATTGCAGTGCAGTGGCGGTAAAGGGCCATTGATGAGCTCGTCTGCAAAGCAATAAATGTTGTTTCATTTTAATTTGCAAGACTCTCTGTGAGTCCTTGATTGCTTTTCCTTAATTCTCGCATACATGCTAAAGCTCATGCTGCACCTCAGGGCATGCTATACGTATAAACTGTATGACATCCTGAAATCCTGTAAGGAAAATAAATATATATTATATTTGTTTACTTTATCTGGCGGGGGGTGGGGTGGGCGGGGGGGTTGTTAGCTATTCTTTGTATTGATTTCAAACAGTTCTTGCACCCAGGCTATATTCCAGGTCAATTAGAGATATTTGTGCATTTGCAAATAATTTTTTCACTCTCAGATCCTGCGGCTGTAAAACTGCACTTTTGGCCCTAGCAGCACCGCTCAGCGTTCTCGGCGGAGCCTGACATCTTGATCCACAACAGAGAGTAAATGATAACCGTTTCCTTATAAATACTCTACCCTGCAGGGGAGGGTTTAAGTAGACCAGCTAGGGCACTCCTATTATTTTTTTCATTATTTCACTTGTATGTACTGTATGCACAACTCGTCTAAATACGGCCCTACTGTACTGCAGCGTGTGCTGTGTGCTGTATTGTGTGCTGCTATTTGTGGAGTGATTGTGGCATTGTGGGCTGTAGTACTAGCTGAAACATGGGAGGGGTACGGTGTGATTACGATAAACAGTGTTAAAAAACTTTGGATTATGTTGTGATGTTACGTTGTGTAAGTCGAGTAATTAATGCAGTTTCTCACCCAGTCTGCAGATAAATCTGTGGTTGCTGAGGTTTTAGTCTGCCTTTACTAGATGATATAATGCACCATGTTTCACTTTGTCACCGTTTGCTTTCTAAAGAGAACATCTTTTAAATACTTTCTTAGACTGTGTGCAAAACAACAAGTTCCTTCTTGTTTTGAAGTGCTTGTTCTGGGCATTTGTGATGACTCTCATTAAGGCCTGTTCTCTCTTTCTCCCCCTTGCAGAGAGCAAGAAATCGCTCCATTTATTCTCATTTCAAACATACAGTATCATTGACTGCTGTCTGAGCCAGCATCCACATCTAAGAGAAAGCAATTACCGTATTTAAATCTAGCACCCCCCCCCCCCCTCTCTCTCTCTCTCTCTCTCTCACTCCTCAACAACTTTTTAATATAAGAAGAGAAATCCAGTAGTCGCAAATATATATTTTTTGCAGATAACCCACCAACCCACCCCACTCCCTGCCCCATTCGCTTTCTCAAAACAGCAAATGAGTGCATAGTTCCCTTTACTAATAACTTGTGGACATTGGATGTAATATCTATTTTTATATCTACTTTTTTTGACCCTGTGCGCTCTGTGTCGATGATTCCCTCCGGTCTCTGCTACCTCGTGGCCCGTACAGATGACAACGTGCCTCCCACTGGCGTGTACCGCACAGTTGAACTGCCGCCTCCCACACACATGGGGAAGATTGACATAAACAGCATTTAATTGAGCTGCGAATGTTGTCAAAAGATGAACTCATCGCGTGAGCATCCCTTTGGGAGAAATCAATGCATACAGAAAGACAACAAATATAGAATTACAACAGTGAGCAATACAGTCTTTAAAAAACAAAAAACAAAAGTCAAAGCAACAAAAAAAACATGGGTATACTATTATATATACAGTATGTTTTTTTTTCACACTTGTCTTGATTTATATAGCGTGAGGATGGCAGTTTGGCATGCAACTGCAGAGAGAGAGAGAGAGAGAGAGAGAGAGAGAGAGAGAGAGAGAGAGAGAGAGAGAGAGAGAGAGAGAGAGAGAGAGAGAGAGAGAGAGAGAGAGAGAGAGAGAGAGAGAGAGAGAGAGAGAGAGAGAGAGAGAGAGAGAGAGAGAGAGAGAGAGAGAGAGAGAGAGAGAGAGAGAGAATGATTGCCCCATGTCACATCCTTATCAAACAGGTGCTTTGTTCCCCTTTTCTATGAGTAGTTATTATTCCATCAGCATTCCTGTGATCTGTTACACATGTGTAGATCTATCTTCCCACACACACACACACACTGATGGTCCTCATAGAAGATCAATTGTGTTTGTACTATATGTGAATGTGTATCAAAGAGTCCCCACAGTCGATGCCTCCACTTATAAGGTAATGTACTGACACGGGAGACTCCGTGGGGACTGAGCAGAGCGGAGCAGGGCTCTCCATGTAGAGAGGCTGTGGAACACAGCGGAGGGGCTGAGGAGAAGGAGGAGGAGGTTGGGGGAACATAGAAGTCATATAAGCGTGGGAGGAGGAAGCCGAGTTGACGATAACATGTAGATAAACTGTGTGTAGAGAATAGATGGATGCACTTTGAATATTCAGTTTGGAATGGTGCCTCTCAGTGGAAAGTGCATTATGTGAATATAGGGTGTATGAGTGAGAATTTGAACTGACGGTAGACAGACAGACAGACAGACAGACAGACTTTTATTGATCCCAGTGGTGGGGAAATGCCGGAGTCTTAGCAGCACAGCAGTAGCATGAAACACAGGGTAGTACAGGTACCTATAGGTACAGGTTAGAGTAGGGAGATAAGCATAACATAAACAAATATGTGCACGCACACACACACACACACACACACACACACACACACACACACACACACACACACACACACACTCAAGCATGCACAAACGCACGTCACACATTCTCGCTCTCTCTCTCTCTTTCTCTCAGTGGCTCGATTCAACATCGTAGGGGTCCTGGCCTAAGTGTCTTAGCCTTTCAAATGAATCTCTCCTTGAACATCCGTACTGTTTCACAGGGAGCCACGGGGGCATGCGGTCTCAATGAGAACTTCATATAGCAACAAAAACAACATTCACCCCGTTGTTTTATTAATCCTGCAGACTTACCGAGGCAGCTGTCCACGCAGAAAGGGAATTATTCCCATGCATTTCAATATCATATTGACCTTATAACTAGCCGAGTGTAAGTCATAAATCCATAGTTGCTCTTGTCTGAGGAGTAGGGGTGGCCTCTGTGCTTACCGGCCCCTCCCGCCTCGCTCTCTCTTTCTCTCTCTTCTCTCTTTTGTTTTTTTCACAGCTGAGGTGGGAGGCAGGTCAAAGGCAAGGCTGGTGGTTTTGATGGATTTAACCCAGCCCAAAGTAGAGAGGTGGGAGGAGAAGTGGTGTGCTGGTCCGTGCATGATGTTTTTGTGTGAATGTGGATGGAAGTCTTTCGTGTGTTAAGAATGATAAGATGGGTGTCTCTTGAGTGTGAGTGTGTGTGTGTGTGTGTGTGTGTGTGTGTGTGTGTGTGTGTGTGTGTGTGTGTTTGAGAGTGTTAGGAAGTGTTTCTGTTTCTATGTGATCTGTTTGTTTATATGTATGTATGTATATGTATATGTATATATATATACTTATATATATGTATATGTATATGTATATATATATATATATATATATACTATATACACACTAACGGAAGGTGACCTCTGAGTTCCTGGTTTATTGTGACTTTCATTGGACAGGTCAAAATCCATTTCCTGTCAGTTGGCATACCTGGCTGTCATTGAGTGTTTTTGTAACGCCAAAGCCTTCCTGAATAGAAACGGCAGTAGGCGCCCACTCTCATTGAAGCCTCTCAAAGCAGGCGGGGCCATGAATATGCAAGGTCCTCTGCAAACAGACAGGAGGAGGGAAAAATTCTGCTTGATGCGGCTGAATCGGAAAACAAGCAATGTTTTTGAACGTCTTTGAAACAGCATCATAGACACTTTTGGCTCATCCCTCTGTCCGCTTTCGTTTATGCAGAGAAAAAATGTCATGGCGGAGAGGAGACTGTTTTGTGTGTCTTGTCTTGCGTCATTAAATATTATTATGCTCAATCTCTGTCACGATATGGATGAGAAATAAACAGGAGATGCGTATGTTATGGAAGAACAGGAGAAAAAAAAAATATATTTTGTACCTTAAACCAAGAACGTAAAAAACGTAATTATTTCCAATTACCAATACTACCTAGAACGTAAAAAAACGTAATTTTAATTTTTCAAAAAAAAGAAATTGACCCACAGACCCAGGAGATATCATTTTTCGAAGATCTAGACTCCTATCCACTTCCTGGTTAACTTATTACTTAAAAATTCTGTATCTCGGCTCCTGTGTACCTTTATTTTTACTATGAAAAATCTCTGGCAGTGGGCAAACGCAGCCAGAAATAAGTCTAGCAGTGAATGAGTTAAAGGTAGCGTAAGTGATATTTTTGGGTTAAAACTACAAGTTTAAGGTTAAAAGGCTCTATATTCTGATAGTACTTATTGCTATAGAGTGTATGTTCAGTAACAGGGGTCTCCCCATCTCTCCAACTCTTTAATAAACAGAAAATACATTTTCAGGGGGGTTGCAATTTTTCAGCCAATCAGGAGAGAGTACCCATTTATCATTTTAAATGTAATTCTGTTCCATGCCTGAGGAAGGTTGTGTGTCACTGAAACGTTGCCTTAATAAATCATCCTACGTGTACCTTGCAAGTGGCAGTGTGCAAGTTATCTTTTATTGTTGATGTTTACCGTTTCACTTAAACACCTGCTTTTAGACTTTTAATCCAGGTGTGCGAAAGCTTTGTATCGATACTGTTCCACTTCCAATTTCACTTGCTTAATCTTGCTTTATCCTGTGCGAGTTCTCTCTCTCCAATATTCTGATTGGATAAAATTTGTATCCTGACCTGATTTTTTTTTTTCTAAACAGCTGGAGAGACAGGGAAACTCCCGTTACTGAACAAACACTGTTGAGGAGGACTATTAGAATAAAGAGCTATTTAATACTTATTTTAATAAAAATCACTTACCCTACCTTTAATGTAATTTTGTTGTTATATTTTGTATTTA
>NC_139939.1:37771782-37779282 GCF_963454915.1 Gymnoscopelus microlampas
ACACACACACACACACACACACACGCATACACATCCATGTGTCCCGTAGACTCGTCTGACCTCCCCTCTCTGGAAGCCCTTCCCTGTGTTCCAGTGTTTGCTAATAGAATATCATCTTACTCTGCATCCTGAACCTCCAGATCTCCATACACCCAACCTACCAAAAAAGGGCAACAAACCACAGCTGAAAAGAGCTGTTTTTAGACTAATGAAGCGTAATTCATACCTGCTCAAATAAAGTAGTTGTTTTTCTACTGCCATCTCTCACTGTCCACGTCAAAGACAAAAGCTCTTTAATATAGTGGGTGGTGGAATAATGCGTGCAAATGCTGTTTATCTGCAAGCCTTTTGAATTCTTCAGATAAATCTGTCCCGCAGCTTGTGACTTTTGAGAGAAACTGAGGGTAGGCTAAGGGTGGAGAGGAGGAGCGGAGGAAAGGAGAATAGGAGTCATGAGGGCGAGTAAGAGGGTAGGAGCCGAAGGACGGTTAAGGGAGTAGTGGCGGGGCGAGAGGAGGAGGAGAGAAGGAATCAAAGAGCGAGAGAGAGGGAGAGAACTGTGGAGAAGAGGAGGGTTGAGGAGTCACATGGGTGAGGAGAAGGAAAAAGGATGGGAGGAATCAAAGGGAAGGAGGGAGGGAAGAGGAGGCAGTAATGAGAGGAGGAGGCGAGAGGTGGGGGCCCAGGGTCGCTGGCTGGCTGGCTGGAAGAGTTGGATAACAATGGCTGGAATCCAAGGAGGTCTAATAGTATCTGACACACTGTACAATTTTGAGGCTTATATCAACATTGTTTTTACAGCTGTAATTAAGCCACCTAATCAGAAGCACATTGGTCAGGACAGACTGAGGGGGCTGGGCTAATAGAGAGGGGGCACGCACGCGCGCGCACACACACACACACACACACACACACACACACACACACACACACACACACACACACACACACACACACACACACACACACACACACACACACACACACACACACACACACACACACACACACACACCACACCACACCACACCACACACACACAAAACACACACAACAGACACAGACACACACACAGACAGACACACACACACACGCAGACAGGGTTCAGGCCCCGCAGCACCGCGGCAGCACCACACAGGGGCCAGCTGGGCGGGGGCCCCAGCCTGGGGGAACTGTGGGTGGGAGAGGCATCCTGGGAAGTGTGCATAAAACACATACACGCACAGACACACATTCGCAGACACACATACACATACCGTGCACACACAGATGCATGCACGTTCACATGTTCTTGCACGTCCATTTGGGTCTATTTTTAGTCTCAGAGTTATATGAACACGGAGGATTTTATTGTGCAGATATTGTGCAGATACAGAAATGCATGCAAAGGTTTTCACAGAAATGCATGCATGCAAAGGTCTGGCCACAATGACCAAGTACAAGCACTTATAATACAGCTCGCTCTCTCTCTTGTCTATGGTATTGGGTATGTCCGTGTGCGTGTGTGCATATGCGTGCGTGCGTGCATGTGCGTGTGTTTGTGTGCGCCTGTAAATTCTTCTGGTTAACCAGCATGGCTGTCTGTTCATTACGTGGGAGGCTCAATGTGTAACAGTCCATTCCATATCACATGGTGGCGTGCATGTGTGTTTATCAAGTGCACAATCACTACTGAGCCGTATATGTATGCACGCATGTGTGTGTGAACAAGTGCATTTCCATGTGTGTCAAAACAGCCAGTGTGTGTGTGTGTGTGTGTGTGTGTGTGTGTGTGTGTGTGTGTGTGTGTGTGTGTGTGTGTGTGTGTGTGTGTGTGTGTGTGTGTGTGTGTGTGTGTGTGTGTGTGTGTGTGTGTGTGTGTGTGTGTGTGTGTGTGCATGCATGTATGTGTGCGGTCGCCCCAGGCCCACAGAGGGCTACCACACCCTTGTCAGGGCACATTGCCGAGTCACCCAAGTCTCAAATGGTAGCTTGCGCGTGCATGCACTACACACACACTCTCTCTCTCTCTCTCTCTCTCTCTCTCTCTCTCTCTCTCTCTCTCTCTCTCTCTCTCTCTCTCTCTCTCTAACACACACATGCACATACACAGAGCTCAGCTGGGGCCAAAGTCAACAGATGAGTTGGTCGGAGCTGGCTCGCTGTGTGTTCTGATTGTAAATTGTGCTGGTGATGATTAGAGAACTCCAGCACAGGATGTCGACTCTTAAAACTGTCCAGAGAAAATAATTTTCTACTATGTTCAGGAAACTTTTCTCCCCCCCCCCCCCCACTGCCCGCCCCCCTCCCAACACACACACACACACACACACACACACACACACACACACACACACACACACACACACACACACACAGTCATACACCTCCTCGCTCTTTAATTTAAACATCATGGGTAGTATATAGAGGGAGTTGGTGTAAACTGCCTCCAGAGGGAAATGCCAGACAATGGCGGCTGTTTGGAGCTCCGTCATATCAGTGCGAGGGCACAGTGATTCACACATCCACGAGATTGTGTGTGTGTGTGTGTGTGCGTGTGCGTGTGCGTGTGCGCGTGTGCGTGTGCGTGTGCGTGTGCGTGTTTGCGTGTGTGTGTGTGTGTGTGTGTGTGTGTGTGTGTGTGTGTGTGTGTGTGTGTGTGTGTGTGTGTGTCCTATTATAGTCCTATGTTGAGCTAATCAGAGCAATGGTCACAGAGTTATGGCCATTTGAAGTGTTAGTAACACTGCTGTAACACTGTAATAGTGCATTAGTGCCCCAGACCCTTGAACAGAGTTTGTGCCAAGTTTGGTGCAGATTGTAGCATCGGTGTGCCTGTGGCCCCTTGGGGCCCCCTGGTGGCCACATATGGCTCCTGGTGTGACTATTCCCATGGCAGACCTCTGAACAGCATTTGCACCAACTTCGATGCGGATTCGAGCAACTGCGCACCTGTGGCCCCTGGTGCGACTATTCTAATGGCAGACCCCTGAACAGTGTTTTTGACAAGTTTGGTGTGGATCAGAGCAACAACACAAGTCTGGATGTTACGTTTGTGACGTCCATCGTCCACGGAGGTGCTTATTTGGCCTACTGGCAGTGTGCACAAGGAATTTGGCACCTGGTCCAGAGGTTTGTGAGACAATCACACGCACACGCACACAGACACTCTTATAGACAGTAGAAGATGTTCTTCCATCGACACCATTACTCTGTCTGTACTCTTAAACTAACAAGGGGCTGTCAGGAAGGAGGGAGGAGGGGGGAGAGAGAGATCAATGAGGGTTTGTTTTAGAGAGAACCAGAGGATGATGGGAGAGTGAATGATTAACTTTCTGCTCTTCTCCTCCTACTCGCCATGTCATGATGTCATCATCGAGGGACACACTATCATCCCCGAGCCTGAGCTTGGCTGCCCTCGTCGCTGTCCTCCCCCCCCCCCCCCCCCCCCACACACACACACACACACACACATTCCCTTCATAAAAACAAAAGCACATCCTTGATTCATCACTCACTGCCGTTACCCGTTACACAGGACCTGACAGAGACGACTGATGTAATGCATAAAAAAAGAAAAGTGTCCACATGGATCGATTCTCTTTTGATTAGATAAGATAAACTGCATTTAATCCCTGTGGGGAAATTAAGTCATTGCAGCAGGGAAAAATACGGTACAGATACTGCAGAAAATATATCAAATACAATAGAGAAAAATCTATAGAAGAAAATTACAACAAAAATATAAAAGATACAGTCAAATAAGATTTGTACACTATGTGCAAAATTCATCATTCCATTCCATTAGATGGAACCTGAAAGAGACACAGTCAATTTGTGGTGTACCTGTATATACTGTACTGTAGAATGAAAAGCCCAGATGGATTGATTCACTTTTCATGTAGTATTTGAACCGTGTTAAATTCCCCGAAGATGTTTTAGCTTATTTCACAATTTCCAAAAGTCACCAAAAAAGGGATTTTCCCAATTTTCACAGAACACAAAACCCTTTCCAGCATAACTTTTAATGAAGGGATGGTTAATGTTTAAACGTTAAACAATAAAGGGTAAAATGGTAAGTCCCTGGTTGATGAAGTGACAACTCTACATAGAGGATAATCAATATTATGGTTATATCTGAGTCAAAGTTTTTCCTTTCTAATATAGATATATTGCATTTTGGTAATAAACTCTTCAGACAAAATTGACTGAAGTCTGCCTTATATGGCTGGCCTGCTGGCACTTGCACAATACTAATTTACAAGACTCAATTACTAAGACACACATACTGTACATACATTTGACATACTGACCACTCTGGTTTGAAACAGTAGCGGGTAATTTCATCTCTCAGTTGTCAAAATGATCTTCATTTGACAGACTGGATTTTCAGTAGTCTCGATATATATGACATGGGGTCATTTTTTGTTCTCTCTTTCGTGAAACGAATATATAGTATTCTTGTAATGTGCTCTTCAGACTGACTTAGTGGAACCTCCGGGCTACCTGTAGGCAGACTGCGTTCCACACTGCCCCCCAGCCCCCACCCCTCCATCCCTCCCCCGCTGTGTCGCCCTGCTTTTGCGACCATGAATGTGTTAGCAGCTCCCAGAGTTCTCTCACCACGTCCTCTGGCCTAATTTAGATTTATGTGTTTTTCTCCACGACTGGGGCCTGTTCCCCTCCACTTCTCCTTGCACAGATGATATTCTGTTTCTCTGAGTTCATATAGCCTATATATATATATATATATATATATATATATATATATATATATATATATATATATATATATATATATATATATATATATATATATATATATATATATTGCACGGCTGATTCAAAGGTTTTCCTTTCTGAAATGGATATATATTTATATATATATATATACTGTATTATATACCTTTTTTAAGCATGAGAAGGGAGGAGACAGAAAAAAAGAGGGAGAGAAAGGAGAGTGAGGAAGAGAGGAAAGGAGACGAAGACGAGATTGTGTGACTGGACTGGAACCGTGTGTCGCTACTTGGCAGCGACTTTACCCTCCCTCGCTCTCTCCCCCTCTCTCTCCCACCTCCACTCAGAAATGTCCAGCTTGATTTAATCAGTGAGGCGGAGGGGAAATCAGGCTGGGCCCTGGACCAAAAAGTCTCCACGCAGGGAGGGGACAGAGGCCCCCGTCCCCTGACCTCCACGACCCCGGGAGGCAGACAACAAAGTCGGGCCAGAGAGTCTGTGCGTGAGAGAGTGTGTGACACAGTGCGAGTGTGGCTGTCTCTCTCTGTGTGTGTGTGTGTGTGTGTGTGTGTGTGTGTGTGTGTGTGTGTGTGTGTGTGCGTGTGCCTGTGTCTGTGTGTGTGAGTGAGTGTGTGTGTGTGTGTTTTTCTCATGCATGCATACTTGTACAGTACGTGTATGTTAAGGAGGGGTGTATTTCTGTCAAGGGGCCAGCAGGGAGGATGTTAATGTGTCCCTCAGGTGGCAGTAGGAACACAGTCACAGCACAAGGTTTGACATGGAGTGTGGGGGGGGGGGGGGGTAGGTGGAGGGGCGGAGTATTTCCTCTGCCCTCCCTCCCTCCCTGTCCTCCCCTTCCCGCTGCGTGGCTCTCAGACTTTAGAGCTGACATTAAATTCCTGTCGACAAGCGCCGCGTGGGGGGAACTTTTGCTATGTTCGCTGTCACCGTACCCTCGAGTCGAAGGGTCACTGTCTCTGTTTCTACTCTTTCTGTTTTGCTCGCTCTGCCCTCCCTTCCTCCCTCTCTCCTTCTTCCTCATTGTCCTCTCCCTCCCATTCTCTCTGACTGCTTCCCACTTCTGTCTCATTCTCTCTCCCATCATACTTTATTTTGGGCTCTCTCTTTCTTTAACATACTGAAGTTCTGCCTCTTCTCTCTCACTTTCTCTCTCACCTCCCTTCCTCCTCCCTCCTCCCCCCTCCTTTCCCCGGCATTTTCTCGGCTGTTTACACAAAACGGACGCTTCCTGCTCAGCTCGGCGGGCCTGCGGTTTTCGCCGAGACAAACAAACAAAGCAGAGAGAACACACACGGTTCATTCACAAACCGTCCAGGCTGTGCTGCACTGTGCTGCGCAGCGCCCACAAGCACATAACAAGATGAGGAATGAGTAGAAAATGTAAGCTGCGGGAAGAGAACGTAAATTAAAAACAAATCATGGCAGGGCTTCGAGATACACGCCGACCGAGGCCAAGGCTAAACAACAACAACAACAGCAGCAGCAGCAGCAAAGCGATTTTACCCAGCACCCCGTCATCCATCAGGAAATGACCTCAGCCCTGGAAAGGCAAACAGCAGGAAATACAGTTTGTCTGCTTTAGAAGGTGACAAGTCGTGACAGGTCGTGACAGGGCTTCCAGTGTTAGACCAATACTATTTACTCTTACACCATTAGATGCTCTCATGTTTCTTTTTACTTGATCTAATAGATATTTAAGTCTATTCAGAGAATTGCTGGACTTGTGGAATGTTCTCTTTGGTTGGATGTGTTTTAAAAAAAAAAGTAACCTGGCTTCCCCATGGCTGATTAAGGTTTAAAAGTCTGGAGGTAAAAGTCCCTTTTTCAGTTTAGCTCCTCCCGCAGACTTCTCCTTCATAACAAGAACTCACAGTGTGTGACTTGGTCTGCCCTGGCCCCTGCAGTAGTAAAGACGACATGACTCGGAGTGCCTGAGGCTTAATGTAGCTTAGCGACATTGTAAGGTGATAGCGCAGCAGAGCTCCTACACCCTAGCCTTGCTGAAAGCCTGTTTTATCCTGTCCAACAGAAAATAACCCAGCCAAAGCCAGCTCAGACACAGGGCCTAGCCCTGCAGCCCTCAGAGTGTGTAGTGTGTGTGTGTTCACACTGCAGTCATAAGGCCTGGGGGACCACGTGTGTGCGTGTGTCTGTGTGTGTGTGTGTGTGCGCGCATGTGTGTGTGTATATTTGTGCGTGTCCATGCTTAGGTGTGTATGTCTGAGCGTGCGTGTGTACCTCTGTGTGTGCTTTTGCGTGCTTGCGTGTACGTGTGTGAATGTGTGTATTCAGAGCAGGGACTTGGATGCGAGCAGCTCCAGATTTATAAGTGTTGCTGTTGGACTATCCCACAGACATGTCGAGGGGGAAGCTGGGGGATTTTCTACAAGTCCTCAGGTTTCTCTGGGTCAGCATTTTGTCCTAGCGAGGACATAACATGGTGACAACAGGCATTAAAACACTGATTTGTCGCCCCCCCCCTCTCTTTTCTTCCCCCATTTGCTCTTCTCGTCTCCCTCTCTCTTTTTCCTCCTTTTCTTCATTTCCTCTCTCCATCTTTCTAACTTACTGCATCTCTGTCCCTACTTTTTTACTCTTACTGCCCCCCCCCTCTCTCTGGCTGTGTCTATCTGTCTCTCTCTGTCTCTCTCTCTTCTCTCTTTCCTAATGTCTCTCCGCCATAACTCCCTCCCTCTCTTGTCGTCTCTCGTGCTTAATTCTTTTCCAGACTGCTGTTTTTACCGTTTCTGTCTGAAATGGACT
>NC_139939.1:37786782-37789282 GCF_963454915.1 Gymnoscopelus microlampas
GCCCAGATATAATTATGTTAATTTGATTATCCATGCTAGCAGTACAATATTTACAAAGCCAACGCTTCTCGGAGTCAAACCATTTATTTTTAAAGGTTACAGAGCCTCCCGGAAATGAAACGCTTTGAGAGAAGGAGAGAATATTAAAAAAAATGTTTATTGGAGGGGAGCTCTAAATGGGTCTTTAGCACTCACTGACGGTTGCATTCGAGGCCTGTAGTCATCCATAAAGTTTTTAGGCTTTGCGAGCGTCAAAGCTGAAAACCTGAGCGCAGAGATAATGGAATCAAGCAGGCTTTTAAAATTGAATTCCTCCAGCATTTCTACCGTTGTACAAAGGATACCATCCAGCTTGATTCTCCTCATAGAGTCACTCCTCATCTCCTAACAGCTTGGTAAACTGCTTAAAGGACCATTACTTCCCAGTGCTTCCATAATGGCCGAAATGTGTGCTTCAATAAAAGACTATACAATTGGCTAAGTCTTGAAAGAATCCGACTGTAATAAAATACTTTTTCATTGGTGCCTGTATAATTCTATCTTCCTCCCATGAACGTGATAGCTTAATCAATATAAGCAGCCACCAATCAACATTTTAAGAAGAGGTTGGTATCTATTTTGTGAATTTACCCCTGTATGCCTTATCTTGCAAAACTGTATATTTGTACACAACTTTATAGGATATTTGGTTGAATTCCATTTTACAAATACATTATGGTATAATACAGTTCAGTTAATACCAAATAGCCACACTTTACAATGTCCTCACACTTTTAACATAACATAATACATATTAACCACTAACCCCCCTCCCCATTTGTAATTATATACAGTTTGACATTTTCTATACAATAAGTGCACATTGATAATGTGAATGTTCTCAATGAAACTCACACATATAAAATGTGTATTGGGATTTAGCAATATATTGTACAAAGTCTTACAACCTAGGGAGGCTTACATAATTCTTACTGTAAATGATACTTAATAATACTTTGTATTACATATAATACACAGGTTAATATACTGTAATAACACTATTTTAAATAAAGTATTACCAAAAAAGGAGCTTTGTCGAATTAAATATATGAACTCACGATAACAAATCCAAAATAAGGCTATCATTTTTAGGCCTTTTCACTTGAACCCTAGCATCCCTATTCTGGGGTGAACATTCTGCGAAAATGGCAGATCTGCAAGATCACAACGCATTGTGTTGCAACTTGTGAGCTTATAGGTCTGCTATGTTCGGCAAAGATGTTAGGTTTAGAGGGGGGAAAGGGAGAGGGCCTAGTGTAGAACACAGCAGTCCTGGTTCTCTGTTTGGTTTGGTTCATTTCATATCATCGATACAAGTTATGTTCAGAATCGCTTCTGTTTGGCTGACCTGGATGAAAGCAACTGAATCAGCTACCTCATTTCATAAGCTAAAGTACAGTCACCCTATACAAAAACTTTAAGAAAACCTAGAATTAAAGGTAGGGTAAGTGATTTACTTTGGTTAAAATAAGTGTAAAATAGCTCTATATTCTAGTACTCGTTGCTATAGAGTGTTTGTTCAGTAACAGGAGTCTCCCAGAGACTCCCATGTCTCTCCAGCTCTTTATTAAACAGAAAATGCATTGTCAGTGCTCTCTCCTGATTGGCTTAAATTTTGTCACCTACCTGAAAATGTACTATATTCTGTTTACTAAAGAGCTAGAGAGACCCCTGTGACCGAATAAACGCTCTGTAGCAATGATTACTATCAGAATATAGTACTTTAACCTTTTTTACAAAAAAATAATAATTACCAAAACATATCACTTACCCTATTAAAACTAACAAACAGACCCCAAAACATTTTACAAGGAAAGGCCATTTTAGATTTTAAATCATCAAATCAAATTAACTATTCACAGGTTAATAATTAACACTAGTTTAAAACAGGCAATATTTCATGAATTTTACTTTGCTGTCATCTCATTGCCATAATACTTAAAGCTAGTACACATACTGTAGGTGTAGTTGTCAGATAATGCATATACAGTAGTCAGACACTCTTTGCATCAACTACTAGTTGAAATATACATTTTACATTTATATAAAACAACTCTTTGTACAAAATGTATGCATATTCTCACTCATTAAAGCAATCATTTTTTTTGTTGACAGTAGGCTGACAGGAAATGGGGAGAGACCTGCAGTACAGGCCATCGGGATCGGGACTTGAACCCACGACACACTGTTAGGCTGCACTGTGCCTAGGTGCCTGGACCGCTACGCCAGCGGTCCAGACCTTATTAAAGCATTTTTTTCCCACCTGTGTGTGGTAATTGTGTTAAAAAAAAGAAATTACAAAAAAAGTTTTGGGCGGGCCAAATTTGTTTCTTTCCAAAAGTTCCCAACAAAGAAAAGGAAAAAGCGGGGGTGCAGAGGGTGGGGTTGTGGGGGGGGTTGGGTATGGGGTGGCGAGAAAATCAATAAGCCATTTTAGTCTCTATCTATCAAAGCGGATTCC
>NC_139939.1:37794282-37816782 GCF_963454915.1 Gymnoscopelus microlampas
CACACACACACACACACACACACACACACACACACACACACACACACACACACACACACACACACACACACACACACGTACGTACATGCACACAAACAATTTAATGAATTGCCTTTCTTTCTGAATCTCTTCCAGCTGGTCACAGCTGCATAATATTACAATTTATTTGAGGTTTATTGGGGTCACGTCTCGCTCCTGTAACTCAACATGCTCATCATACAAATAAATTAACCTCAGGCATTGATTGGTAGCCTGGGTTTCCACATATTAAGTAAAACAGACCAGAAACACAACTTTTAAACAATCAGTATCAAATGGTTTTTAAAACATTGATGCAACAATGCAATGTGGCTGTAACAGAGAGGTCCTTTCCTCTGTTACCACAGTATATTGTAACCTGATAGATTTGATTGATTATTTGCACAGCATATTGGCACTTGAGGTATTTGCACGGCATATATACTGAATACATTTTTTTTTTTAAACATTTGTTGCTGGCATACTAGTACTTTTCTATTGATAACCACAATGAGTGTAAAGTATGTGTATGTGGAAAGTATGTGAAGTTCACATTAGGTGATACGTTTTTGTAAATATTGTAATCTCACTCACACTGTTGTGTGTTTGTTGTACTTTAGAAAAAAATCCATTCCATGCATTCCATGCAGGACACCTTATCAAAAACCCAGCACCCAGAATAAATAAATAAAAAACACCCTCATCAATTTGATAAGAGAAGTTGATTTGTTTGTCGGCTGCCGGAATAAGGAAGCACTAAAGGACACTATATAATGGACCTCCTGGGCCTTCTCCGAGAGCTCCACTCCTCTTCCAGTAGGCCGACTCGCTCCAGCCTGATGGTCCTTTCCGGTAGACGACATATTACACCCGGCCCTGCGGTCGCGCCCAGACTCCATCTCTCCTGTTGTTTTTGTTCAGTCACAAAGCATTCTGTGGGCTCCCTTAAGTGCATCCGTGTTTGTTAAGTGCCCAGACCATGGACCGTGGCGTGGTGTTAATCCAATTTGGCCCTTAACATTTTGCGTGCGTGTGTGTGCGCGTGTGTGTGTGTGTGTGTGTGTGTGTGTGTGTGTAAGTGTGCGAGCAGTTGCTAAACCATGCGGTTGGATGGGTAGAAAAAAGGAGGTTAGGGGTTGAAGGGTGGTGGTGCGGGTGGGGGTGGGGGGGTGGGGGGTAGCTTCTCACCTGGGAGAGAAAGGAGTCTATCCTCTCAAGCTCGGGGTCGGGGATGGGGGGATAACGAATTGAAGTTGAAACTAAACGGAACAACAAGGGAGAAGGGATAGGGTCTGAGTGCTACTACCTGTCCCTGTAGTCATTTAAACAGATACACACACACCGTCGTAGCGGAGAGACACTAGTCCACCTGATTAAATTTTCATGTAGAAAGCCTTTTTAGGTCCCGGCTCTCTATTGTCTTTCCCATTAAAGTCCCGGGGATAGGTGGGTGTGTGTGTGTGTGTGTGTGTGGGGGGGGGGGGGGGTCCTCTCCTGCGAGCAGTGACAATGGAAGGGTCCTTTTCCTCCTCGCCTGTACTTTCTGCTCCCTCTGTACCTCTCCCTCTCACCGGGAGATGGAAGTGGGATGTTATTATTATTTCATGCCTCAGAAGAGTCGTCCAAAGCCTCACTTTAGGGCCGCGGGTCGCAGCGCGGGAGCATCCTGCCGCCGGGGGAGGGAGGGAGCGCTCTGAGAGGTGCGCTGAGTGCACACGCCATTGTTCACTCGAGGTCGCGTGCCATTTTCTCCACACCGTGCCCCCCTGAGCGGAAGAGAGAGCTGCTGTTATTTCAGCCTTGTTGCAGCCACTGGTTAAGACAAGGAAAGCATTTACTGACTCCTCCAGGGGTCAAAGGTGACAAGTACCATAATGGACGAGCAAACGGGTCGGGTTAAATACTGTTCACATCTAAGGTGACTTTTTTATTATTATATATGACACAATGTGGATTCAGATTCAGATTCAGACAAATTAAATAAATGCAAACTATTTGCCTTTGTAGTAAACTAGAGGTTCGGGCCGCAACGCCGGTCCGACTGATGTGCCCATATATGGAGATCTCTGTATCTGCCGTCCCTTGTATGCCCATACAGTATATGAATGAATATGAATGAATAGTTTATTTGATGTCAACATATATGGGCATGTCCCCTTTTGTGCCCATATATGGAACTGACTGATTTGTTTGCGCCTGATGCCATGAGATACATTGAGGTTAGACAACACTCTCCATATTTGGGCGAACCTGCATTGGGAACTCCTTATATGGTTATGGGCTATGGAAAGCCGGTTGAGTTTGAGGATAGAAAGATAGATAGGTAGGTATATAGGTAGGTAGGTAGGTAGTTAGTTAGTTAGTTAGTTAGGTAGGTAGGTAGGTAGGTAGGTAGGTAGTTAGTTAGTTAGTTAGTTAGTTAGGTAGGTAGGTAGGTAGGTAGGTAGGTAGGTAGGTAGGTAGGTAGGTAGGTAGGTAGTTAGTTAGTTAGTTAGGTAGGTAGGTAGGTAGGTAGGTAGGTAGGTAGGTAGGTAGGTAGGTAGTTAGGTAGGTAGGTAGGTAGGTAGGTAGGTAGGTAGGTAGGTAGGTAGGTAGGTCGGTCGGTCGGTCGGTCGATCGGTCGATCGGTCAGTAGGCAGGCAGGCAGGCAGACAGATACTTTAGATATATAGATGGATAGAAACACATGGCAGATACAGAAGATAAATGGATATAGGGTAGCAACAAGATACTAAATGAGTAGGGGGAGGTTTACCAGTATGCCTCTGGGTGCATTAAGTTCTGTATCATTGTTGTTTTATTGTGTAATCATTATGGACATGTGTTATGGGAATTTATGTGTTATTTCATGTCATTCATTTATTCATGTATTTATTTAAACATGAGTGTCGATGATAAATGCAGTAAGCCATACACTACACCATACTGTATTTTGCCATACATTTACAACATAACGTGCCATGCCATACAATACAATATACAGTACTTTGCCATACAATAAAACATACAGTACTTTACCATACAATAAAACATACAGTACTTTACCGTACAATAAAACATACAGTACTTTACATGCCATGGCCATGGTGTAGATGCTGATGCACTCAATAAATGCATACCTTCTTGCAAACCTTTCCAGAGGCCCCATTGCCTGGGGTTCCGGTGTGGATGGCTGAGGTGTCTGGGCCTTCTGAAGACATCTGGGGCTGCAATTAATGAAAAATAGACAGGCTGTGACCTTTGAGGCCAGTGATTGACATTGGACAGACAGTTACAATCTCTTAACCTTCAGAAATGTCAAGGTAGACCTAGCCTAAATCGTGTGGCTGAGAGTCATGCTGGCACCTGCACACCCCCACCTCCACCCCGCCCCCCCCTCACTCCCGTCCTCCTGTCTTCCTGGGCCCTGTATGCCACAGCGCAAACCTCCCCGCGTTTACTATCACCTTATTGATTTGTTTGCGAGGATTGCTGCGGTGCCCATTAAATATTCACCACCACCCCTGCCATTCGCCATCACTTTATTCTAAAATAGCAATTTGTCTTCTTTGACGCTCACCCAAGTCATGTTCCTGAAACATGAAGGCAAAATGCTTTCTGCCATTACATTTTTAAACTCTCTATTATTTTCAAATCTCTAAATCTCCTTTATATCCTTTGGCAGTTAGTTCATTTTGCGACGGAACAGTGCTTCAAATAATAATGCGCAGTCAAACGTGGGGGGGGGAGCTCGCTCTTACACTTCTGATAACTATCACTGTCTGGGTTCACCGGCTCCTCACTCCACAGTGGTTTGTCGAAGGACCATTAGGTCCACCCGTAATTGATTCATCGGTTCATGCTATGTTTTGTTTTTCCAAAGGGAAGACATCAAAGATGGAAAGATATCACAGCCAGAGTCAACTTTATCTGCACTTCTCCCTCAACGTCGACTCAAAAGTTTCAAATCGGTTTTAGAAGAAGGGGAAGAAATAAATGCAAAACACTAACTTCTCTTTCTCTCACTCCTTTGTATGCTGTTTTGTTTAGCTTTTATGTATTTTTTTGATGCAACAATGTTAACAACAATGGGGAAAGTAACTGAGGCAGATTAAAGAGTTTCAGTTTTCCACCTCATCCTTAATTCCAGCCTTCCCTGTAGAGTAAGAGACTGAAGTCTTTGCTGCTGTCAATGTGATTAGGTGGAGCTGCCTCCACAGACACACCTAATCACACACACACACACACACACACACACACACACACACACACACACACACACGCCGTCTCCACTGGGTCCTAATTTCATATGAGTAGCTGGAAAGCAGGCTCTGCTTGCGTTATATTTGCGCCTTTTATGTCGAAAAACTTCAAAGGCACCCATCTCCTCTTCGCCTATCAGCGGTGACAGATCCCGCACCCAGGGAGCATGTGTGTCTATCTGTATGTGTGTGAGGGTGTTTGGGAGGGCTTTCTTTATTTGCTCTCCATCTGAAGATGAAATATACCACACACCCGTCCACCCAACCCCCCCGAAAAAAATACGTGGAGATGGAGAACATGGAGATGATAGCGAAAAATGGATGGATGGATGGATATATAGACAGACAGACAGACAGACAGACATATAGATACAGTAGATAGATAGATAGATAGATAGATAGATAGATAGATAGATAGATAGATAGATAGATAGAAAAAAAGAGAGAGAGAGAGAGAGAGAGAGAGAGAGAGCACTGCTGTAGGTGAGGCGAGGGGCTTCTCTTGCGTTAATATGTTAATGTGATGCTCCTGTTGAGTGTCTCCAATCCCCCTGAAGATAGGCAGTAATCAGTTTGTTCCTGTCTGCTGGCTTCCCTCCAGGGGAGGGAGGCGCTAATCAGAAGTGGCGTAGCACTCCGTCGATGCCAGGGCGGAGAGGGGGTAAGGGAGTGGAGGGAGGCGAGGGGAGGGGAGCGAGATGACACTTCACAGATTTATTACCTCCTCCCCGATTTCAGCAGCTGGCCCCAACCCAGCTGGGTGAATCTTCCATTACCAAAAAAAAGAGAGAGAGTAAAATCAAATAAATAAAATCTTTACTCACTCGATCTTAACTAAACGTGGCAAACCGCAGCCCGGAGCTCGGTGCTAAGTGACACTGTTTGAAATTGAGATGAGCACTGTTTTGCCTTTGTTCTTAACTTGTGTGAATATTTTGCATATATTTCAGTGCTGAAAATTAGGATGTTTCTTTTTCTTTTCCGTATAATGCACATTCTGTGATTTGTGTGCATGTTTGTGGTTTAAACTTTTGTAGTGAGACGGTCATCGTGTCATACAATCTCTTCATAATCTAAATAACCACTCAAACTAATTCACTCTAACAAATTAATTAATTTCTGTTAATAAAAGTTTTTCTTGAAAACAGATCACCCTGTAACCATAATCAGTATCCTCTTGCTCTTGTTTTTTTTGTGCTTTTTTACCCAACTTTCTCCACAATTTAGTTGTTATGCCAATTGATTCCTCCCCACACACATTTCTGTGTTGTCACTGCTGTTGTATCCTACTTACCAGTGAGGAGCCCCCTCCGGGAGGACGTAGAGCCTTCGTCCTACTCCTCCTGCCCAACACTTCCTGCTACCACCTGAGCGCCTTCGAGACACTGCATTGAGCTGGTGTTTTATGGCGTGGCTTTAGTGTTTCGGTCTGTGTGTCTGTCTGAGTATCGGGAGCTAATATCGCAAACTGCTGGACCGATCACGGCCAAATCTCTTGTGCACACTGCCCATAGGTAGGAAGTTTAGGTAGTAAAAGTTTTATACTTTGAAAAAATTAACTAAAATGTTATAATGGCAGTCAATGGGGCTTAGATCAGGCTGAAATCTGTATGTATCTCCATATTTCAACTTTTGTCCCGTAAACGAACGCCCTACTTCATCATACAAGAGTAAGGATAAGGATAAGGATAATTCCTCGCACAAAATTAGTGAAAATAGCCGATACAGCAGACCTACAATCTTAATTTAAAAACATAAGGAGGGGGAGCTCGAGTGGCTCAGTGGTAAAGTAGCTGCCCACCACCACAGAGACTGGGGGTTCAAATCCGGCGTGGCGCATCCGGCTTTGTCGAGTGTCTGTACAAACACAATTGGCCCAGGTTCGGGGGAGGGAAGTTGAGCAGGGAGGATGATAATCTTTACTGCATGTAATCCTACGGGCTGTGGTGGCACCTGTCAGCAGGGAGTTTTGGGCGGGAGAAGTAGGACGAAAGCTCTACTTCCTCCCGGTGGGGGCTCCTCACTGACCGGTGAGTCAGTAAAATACAACAGCCAATGACAACACAGAAATAATGTGTGTGGGGAGGAATTTATTTCCATAACGACTAAATTGGGGGGAGATAAAAAAGGAATGAACCTCCCCCCCGTAATAATAATAAAAACGAAACGGTTTTAGACATACCGTATGAGGTTTCCACCCGCCAGCAACGATATACAACTGACGTCAATTAAAGATCCACATCGGAGCTACGCCATTCCCATGTGGATCCAGAGAGAAGCCACATGATTTTTTTTTTCTTACTACTTCAGTTGTGCAGCACTAATCTCTCAAGACACATTCGGCTGAACAGCTGAATCTGTCAACACCACTGTCATAAACATGTAGTGTTGTTAATAGTAGGAATAAACACAGAAACACCTGGTAGGAAGTGGACTAATAAGGGGAGGAGCCAAACAGAGTTCCTGTTTCTACACAAAAAAGGAGGTGGTGCCAAGGGGGAAAAGAAATATATGTTTTTCCATTCGTTATTTTGAACCAAATCGGTTCCCAGATTGGTGCAGCATTGAAGTAACACATCATAGATTCAACAAAGCAGCTTGGTGTTTATAAGCACAATATTTATTGTCTTTGGTAATGCATGCTGTGTATTTTGTCTAATAGAACACATACCTCATCAACTGGCAGGGCTAGACTCTGCTTAACGGTTGCCAAACAATGATAGAAAAGTGCAAAGAGATTATCTTGCTTAGGTTAGCAGTGAACAATGTACCCAATTGACCTTCTATTCTAACAAAAGGTGAGGTGTTTGTTTAATCTTTGGCAAGTGGACACTGCCTGTAAGATGGATATGATTTTAATGAATAACTTCTCATGTTTTATCACTACTTAGGACAGCTAGTTTCAACAAGCAATTTACAAATCCTAACATAGTTACATAGTAGAGTGTACGGAAGTGACGTTTTGTGGGATGACGTCACATCCGTCCATTCCTTCTATCAGAGTCAAGGGATCAACTGGTCACAGAAAATGAATATCCGTTATTATCGCTCATCCGGCCGTTTGTAAACACACCCGGTATCAGTGTGCGTCCCCCAGAGAAAAAATATTCCAACCGCGACGGCCCCTTCTCTTGCAGCAGCACGTTGAAAATACCATGTCTCGCAAAATGCAGGGGAAAAAAAGTCAACTCAAGATACAGCTGATTTCATGAAAAAGCTAAACAGGAAGAACAGTGCGATCTTTTTGAAAACCACTAAAAAACGAAAAGTCGTCAAAGTCGCCCTTGGCAGTGAATTAGTTAAAATCGGGAAAGCATCTGTGTCATTTTTTATTTAGCTATATAGCACATTGGTTGGCTATTCAAAAATAGCAGGTATACAAGGTCACAGCGCGTCACTTTGTGCCGAGCTGCGAGCTTATAGATCTGCTATTTTTGATAAATCATGAAAAAAATTGCAAATCTTTGAATATATAAATGTTTTAAAGCGAACACTTTTAACTCAAATCTTTGCTTCTGGGTAGCATAGTTTTTCAGAATTTAGAAGACATTTGAAGAATCTGCCTCAGATCTTAATGGGTTAAATATCCTGGTGTCTAAGTTGACTGTAGTAGCCGGCAAATAATATGCTATCTTTTACAATGACTTTAAACATAATACATTTTGAATATATTTTGCACATAAACCTGAAAGGTCCGATTCTCAGTTTTATATAATGAATGTGTTCATATAATTAATGCATAAATGTTCATTTCTATTGTGCTTGTGCTGATAAGAGGAGAGAGTTAAGGGCCAATATTGGATGGTTTGTTATTGTTACAAAGCTCCTGTAAGCTACAGATGTTTACATAGTTTCCTTATCTCTAAGTCCAGCAGAGCTTGCTGTGTCTCTCCTTCTCTGCTCTGCCTGCTAACTTCAAGTACTGAGTACTCATAGTAGTCTAATACTTTTGAGTACTTCCTAAGCCCTGCCTCCTGCTTAACTGTCTCTCTCCTTAACTAGGGCAATATATATATGATGTATTGTGTTTGAATGCCAGAAATGATTCAGGTCAAGCTGTACATTGTCTCCTTGCGCAAGTAAAAAGTTAAGGAGATCTCCGTTGTGTCTGTGTCTATCTTATTCCAATGTGTGATCTGAGCCTAAGGTGTTTGTAAAATGATAAAGCAATCTATCATTACCTATACATACATTTTGCATCTTAAAATTAATACAATACTATATAGGCTTCAAACTCTGTTTTGGCAATGTTAAACTGGTAATTATCATTTAACAACCTACTGTATACAGCGTTGCCATTGTAGCCTATCTGTTAGGCCATGCCCCTAATAAGTTTGATCATAGAGTCTCACATAATGGATTTGACCTTTCGCTGTAACTAAAGCTACCTTTCAGCCATGGACACTCACCTTTGACCTCTGTCATTTTCAATATTGGGAGTACAAGTTATGAATGTTGGTATTGATTAGATGTAGTCTTTAAAACATCCAGTTATTGACCCTTGTTCAATCCCCAACCAATTTGATTGGAGATGTGTAGATGATGTTTAGGAAACAATTCTGTCATTTTTTATGCATGTTTTAAAGCAAGTGAACTCATATCACACTATTTCATAAACAAAGTTGAAGTTGTACGTTTGCGTTGCTTTCAATGTATTTATTTATGTATTATATATTCTGAGGGGGTGAGCTGAGGTCCCTGCGCAATTTTCAAGTCATTGCTTACAGGCTGGTAGAAAGGCAGTGCTGATAATGGCAGTTATTAATTGTAATGAATGTATCATTATAAAGGTCTGGATGTACTGTGTACCTGTGGCTAAGTGCTGTTGTTGAGAACATTATGAAGCAGCACAACTATAAATACAGGGTTATTTTCACTTTCTTATTTATTTGAATCACTAGTGTCTTTTTTGTTTCTGTCCTGGTCTATCTGCTCATGTACAGAACCTGTCTACATGTATCTGCCAGTATAACTCCTTCACTTGCTGATCAGGCAGGGTGCAGCCATGTGACCAGCGTGCATTCAGCATTGCATGTATGTGAGCGAATGCACATGCACGTGGAGTTTACGCGTGCACGTGCAGCGCGTGGCAGGGTGGGTGTGTGGCGGGGGCAGTGGGGGTCTATAAAGGTCAGAGCGATGAGTTCAGGAATGACAGGAAACAATGAACCTTCCCGGGCCCCAGTAAATTAACCCATGTCACGGACTGCCCATTCCCTACTGATCAATACTGAACACTTTGCTTTCGGAAAATGAGGGTCATCCTCCTCGGGCCGCGGGCTCCCAGGGGAGGTGGGACGGACGGACAGGAACGCTGATAAAACAATCACCATAAAGAGGTTCCAGACTCTCGCGGCAGCTGCAGAATGAGTGGTAGCCTGGCTCCTCCACTGTCAGCTGGTGAGCTAAGAGCCACCACTCGCTCTCCTCCTTACCTCCCCCACCCTGACAGGGGCATGGTCGATAAAGTGGATTTGAGATATAAATGTTTCCCACAGCCCTCTCCATCACTTGAAGACACCTGCAGGGTCTGGGAGCATGGTGACACAGAGAGAGAGAGAGGGGGGCCCTATTTCACTCTCTGTCCTCACCATCCTTTTGAAAAAGCTACAAGTGTGGCTTGTAATCCCCGACCACTTTGGTACTTTTATCTCTCTACGAATTTCCGTGATGTAACTTGAGCGTTATAAAGGGAAAAAAAGAATCCATTGAGAGCAATGTGTGCTTGGCAGCCCGAGGAATAGATAAATAGATAAAATGTAGAAATACGTTGAAAAAGATTTCCCCCTTGTTCCATTCACCCACCACCACCCACCCCCCCTCTCTCTCTCTCTTTCTCTCTCTCTCTCTCTCTCTCTCTGTCTCTCTCCTCAAGTGCTGATCTCAAGTGCACACAGACACACACACATGAATAACAACTGATTAGAATTGTGTGCGCGCGCACACGTACGCGCACACGGAAGTGTATATAGAGCAAAACATTCCAAAACATGGAGAGAAGGATGCACCACACCTACAGTATACAGAAAGTCATGTTTAGAGACACACATACACACATAAAGATTCACCGAGCCTGACCACAGCTACTGCCTCTACTGTACTGCCCAGAGCATATTAAAGCCTTAGATAAAGAGTGCCTGGCCCATCGGCCTGCAGAAAGTGCTTGGAGCAGCACATGTGGCGACGGCTTGGGGAGCCCTTTTTCCATTAGGAGTCATTTCCAGGTCCACCCTCGGCCGGTGACAAAGTGGTCTCCGCCGCGTCTTCATTTTCTGCTGATCCCGGCGGAGGGCTGGAGACGGTGGGGGACGGGGCGGGGGACTGTCATCCGTTACCGCTGGCCAGCGGCCGCCACCACCCCCTAATTGCGGCCAACTGTCGATGCGTGCATTTGGACCCCTTTCAGGCCTACATTATTTATTGGGAGAAAAATATTGTATTGATTTTGGATGGCGCACGAGGCATAAGTGATGCTGCTAAAGAGCTGACAGGACACTCTATAAACTTTTATAACGCACAGTGTCAAAGCTGCACTTTCCCCAACATAAAATTAACACAGTCCGATATAATGTGGGGAAGACTGCATTGCAGGGAGGCATCTACTGTACTGTATGTAGGAATGTTCTTTGTCACTGCTGGGGTTTGTTCGCCGCAACCTCGTCACTGAAGTGGCAATTTAACTGGACCAGTGACCGGTTTAGTAAAGTTTAAAACATAATACTGACTTAATTAATTCACAGAGATTCGATTGGCAAATTTGCGCTTAACATTCCCATTGTTTGCAACCAAACCCTTAGATTATCTACCCTTCTGTAACCTTCTGTACATCTTACTGGCTCTTTACATGCCAGCACATTCAGTACAGGCAAGTTGAAGGGTAAATAATATATTCTATGGAAAAAAATATATGAAAGAATAAATGTCAATAACCCAAACAGTCCATCTTTTTCTTCAGAAACAAAATTACTTATACTGTAGATATCAATGTTTCCCCAATTCTTCTCTGAATTATTTTTTTTTGCATTCTGTCTTATAATAATTACAGCATACAGTACATATTGGATGTACAAGTGTGTCAGTGTTCTCATTCCTTGTAGAGGTCGCATCAGCTAATCACCTGCACCTGGCGACACATCTGGCTGGCATTAATTATAGTGATCAGCTGAATTCATCACTAAGCTTAGGGACAGATTCTTCCCTGTGCCAGTTTGAGACAGCAGATTGTGTTGTTCCACCAGGCTGTGTGGATAGTGGGAAGTTGTTTTGACAGGGTAGGTTTTAGTTTTTTTAGCCCTGCTTGCGGCGGGGCTCTATTGTCAATTCATCAATCTACACAAGTCCCAAACAAGATATCTCCACAATTACTGCCTGGATTTCCATTAAACTTGCTGTGCATATTCATGCTCCCTGGAGGATGGATCATACTGATTTTGGTGACCTCACCCTTAGGACAGAATTTCCTCTTGCTGTAAGATATCTGAAATTTCGATGGGTGGATTGCAATAAATCTTACTGAGCGCATTCTCCCTGGAGGATGACAAATCCTAACTATTTGAGTGACCCCATGATCTTTCCTCTAGCACTACCTTCAAGCCAAAATGTAACATTTATCAAATCTAATCTTGCAGGATGGAGCGACCACCTGGCCTTTCTATAAATACAAACTGAGAGACAGCTGTCCAGGCCTAATAGAAGGTCAGAGTGGCCAGCCAGACGAACACTGTCATGGAGAGATGAGTGTCGTAACCGCGAGTTCCAGAGAAGCCAAGAGAAGTGGCATCATCATTGCAATATTTACAACTGAGGTCAAGATAGGAACTATACAACAAGCCAAGGTGGAATCGGTTGTGGTTGTGGCTTAAACATGTGCAGAGTCAAATCAGAACGCTTAGAAGCATAGACAACAAGAGGCAGTTTATTAAATAACTGTTAATATCTAGGGTTCTGATCTGACAATCACACTTCCTCGCATTGGCAAGCAGATGAATTAAAATTTCCGGTGCTGAACAGAAATAAAGAGCAGGAAAACCTGCTGTCATCTGTCCCCTGCTACTCAGCTCGTTACATAGACCAATCACAGCGAATTGCACAGCTCATCTGACACTGCTATGCCAATGACAGCTCACCTCACCCTGGTAACCACTCGTTGGCGCCGTAGCAGCACTTCATTGCTGCCTCGTTCACAAACTGCACACCTTTTGTAGTACCTTGCTTGGTATTGTATTTTATTTCACTTATAAGCTTTTGCTGTTTACATAAAATGTGTGTTAATCCTTCAGTAAATATACAATATATACGTACTGTATGGTGATTTAAGCTCTAAGAATGTTGGTTGGTTGAAACCACTTACACACGGTTGTGTGTATGGTGCAGCATGGCCTCTACAGTAGGGACTTCCAGTGTTTCTTTTTATTATCTCCGCCCGGCCAGGGGTGGGGAATATGTTTTCACACCTGTCCGTCCATGTGTTTGTTTGTTTGGCTGTGTACATTGACTGTTCGATATTTGTTGGAGATCTGACGATCCGACCGGTTCCCACTCGGCGCATACTGTATCATTCCCTCGGGTCCTCAGTGATACGCACGCCTGTTTTAAAGTCAATCTGTCAGGCAGTTCTGGAGATATAAAGGTAAATTGCAATGTGCACGACAATGTAGTTGTAGTAGTGATACATATTTACAAGGTAACATTGCTTGTACTGAGCGCACGTTTTGTATCTGGCCAGTGGCCTTGGTGGCTCAGTCATGAGGACATTTACCACACCTTAAAGTAGTCTCTTAAAAATAGTTTATTGTTCATCAAATGTACGCCAGTGTGCACTATGCTGCTGTAGCTTGCAATCTTTTGGAACTGTCTACACGCTCTTATCCCCTTCAGTACAGGACACATTAACGCCATCTGTTGAGACCCTTTTCACTGCAACGGCCTCATTAACAGCCAGGGCACACGGCTAGTTACTAGTGGAAGTGCCGGTGGGCAAATTGGAGCTGTTTAGTTGTATAGGGGCAATAAGGTACATAAGGCCTTGTGTTGGCACTGGCTGTGGGCACTGCAGGAGTCCAATGAACAATGCAAACATCAGGGACTCTGCTCTACATATCGGAGGATCAGTCCTGAGGCTTTATAATGAAACACATGCATGGTGCGGAGTGACACACATAATGCAACCCTAATCTTTTCAGACGTTTTAACAAGGCTGACTTGTCATGTAAAATCACAGTCAGGAACTCGGCTATAAAATACTACATCTAATAGTTAGCGTAGTAAAAAAACAAAACAAGAAAAAAGGCATTATTACTGAGCACACAACTGTTTGCCAAACTGCCACTTTCTTTTGTCTCACAATTGTTTTCATATAAAACAAGGCCTGCTTTTCTCAGGGGGAGGGAGAGCAAAGGGAAAGCTGTATCCGCGCTTTCAATAAAGAGCCCTGTGCTGAGCATACCTGCAATGTTTGATTCCGTATAATTGAAACAAGGCGAGAGCAGGACCTTGCCAGAACATGGCCTCGCCATTTAAGGTAATGTTTGTGCTGCTAAAGCGCCTAATGAATCCAAGTCCTGGGAAGCTGGCACGGCGACGCAGCCTCACCAGGCCCCGAAAGCGCCTCAGGACGCTGTCCCCTTCCCCTTCCATGCAGCTGTGAAAAGTTTAAAAAGCTGGCGGCCCCCATAACATGAAACGGTGAGGGCGAATACAACCGCAATTAAAAACGGGGGGAAAAATATTGCTTTGGCATCCCGAGGTCATTATCCGCAGTTTATTGCCATTTTGTACAGTGCTTTTATTTTGCTTTTATACGAGTAGGACTGGCCTTTATGTGCAGCGTTTGCTTGTTTTTTCCTTGTAGTGGTTTTAATTTCTTGAATGCTTGCATGCGTCAAGGGAGGGGGAAAAAGCGGCATGTGTACCTTCGATGACCCCCTCTTAGTTGCTCCAATAGTTAGCCATGCCCAGTCTCAAACCTTACCTCTCTCCCCCTTTGGGATTCTGAAATCACAACTTCTGACAAAACTTGAGGGTCTTATAAAAATGTAATACTCATTACTAGTGCTAATTTCATCAGAGTTCAGAGCTGGCTGGAGCCTTCTGCCTGAGGATTACAGAGTCTGACGTCTGTGTCTGTCTAATTTGCTCATTTTTGCAACCGTTGAGGAAAAAAATAAGTTATTGTATATTTGGATATACTTGTATATAAGTATAGTTCCTAAACCATTCGTCGTCACTGCCTTCCTTGTTTCTTGTTTACTACAAGGTCAAGGGCCAGATAAGATATTTTATCACGTACACAACCTTTATGGTGACAGAGAGGTTGATAAGCTTGTGCTGACTGGTCAGCTGCTATGTCTTTCCCAGGGATAATACAGCAGCTGACCAATCAGCACAAGCTAAAGCCTTTCTCCTCAAGTGATAATGTGGTTGCTGACCAATCAGCGTGAATTGAACTGTCACTGTGAGTGGCCTTGCTGAAAGAAACTTGACCATCAAACAAAGTTGCTGTGGATGGTTTGATAAAATTCACAGCTGAGGCGATACTGGAGTTTATCCAGGTGTGAAGGAACCAAAAGACAGCAACCTTTGATGGTTCACAGAATGGTGATTCTCTTCTTCTTGGCAGTTGTCACTTACTTCATAATATACTGCTAGTTCTCTCCATGGTCATTGTCGAGGCTCTGCATAGCTCCCACCCTTATCCTCCTTCCTTGCTTTCAAGGTTATAACAATTTAGACATCAAATCTTATTCTGAATGGAAATGCTACATGTAATAAAATGCAAATGTTTTATTTCTAAACACAATCTTTCGTTCCTGCCAGCTTGTCTGTGTGGCGGGGGGGCTTTAGGGTAACACAACACAGAAACACTTCACACAGCATCAGACCACTCTCTGCCAGCAGTACAACAATTACATCTGTCCTCCGAATTAAGAACACATTGGAAACCACAGGCCTCATCTCCCTCTCACTGCTGAATCACATCCCCTTCCCATTACCTCCCTCCTGCTTTCACTCTAATTTACCCTTGTCTTGATTTATAAAAGTAGGGGGGGAAAATTAATGTAAAATAAAAATTCCTTCTACCATCCCTCACAGCTTTTATTCTCACCCTGGCACTCCCCCCCAACACTTGATCTTCGAGGATCACAGGAACATTGTCTGAGGACTATTATGGCTCTGACAGTTGTTCTTTTTTACTGCTACTTGCTTATAATGTCAGCGTGTTGGGAACTGAAGCTCGCTCTACAGTGGTTGCACATGTTGTAAGTCGCTCTGGATGACAGCATCAGCTAAATGGCTGAGACGTAAGTGTAAGAATAAGCTGTGGGGGGTTCTTCTCAACCATGTTAAGATCCTCGTGTGGCTCCCCTTTATTGAGCCATCTGAGAAGGAGAGGGGAGGGGGGGTCTTAATTCAGTAACTGGACCAGAGAGCACCCTAACTGGGCTAATCCACAGGCTCCCAAGGGGCTCTCCCACAGGTAGTGACTGACTGATTGGTAGAGATGGATGGTATCTGGTGTAGCGCAGCTCCACTGGGCATTTAAACAACATTAACATTGTTGAAGATATGGGGAGAGAGAGAGAGCGAGGGAGAGACAGAGAGAGAGAGAGACCATTATGAACTATGAATGATGGCCTCCTGACAAATCTGTACGTGTCATGACAAATGCAGTTTTTATGACGCTCTCCGGTTGCTTCTGTCAGCGGTAGTGACAAATGTAGCCACCGGCTGTGTTCTGTGTGTGTATGTGTGTGTAGCGATGTGAGCTGCATCAATGCCTGGTAACAGAGGAAGCCGATAGTGGCTGTTTATGGCTGTTTATGATTTGGTGTGTTCATGGAAATATATTTCAGTGTCTTTGTTAGACCCTAGTTCACCCCCACCTCACCCCATTTGAGTGAGTGAGTGAGTGAGTGAGTGAGTGAGTGAGTGAGTGAGTGAGTGAGTGAGGACAGCATTCCCTTCTCAGATTTGAGGCCTTTATTGCCCTCTCCATCACACCACACTATAGGTTATAGTATACTGTACTTAATATCATGCACACACAGACACGCACACATGCATATACACACACACACACACACACACACACACACACACACACACACACACACACACACACACACACACACACACACACACACACACACACACACACACATACAAATGTATAATGCTACCTTAAGCTTCTATAAAAAAAATCATAACCTGTTATAACACTACTTTATTTACTATCACTTCAGTCTTATTCTGTAAACTTTAACTTGCATTTTGTTTGAAATAAATAGTTTATTATTATTACTACTAGCATGGGCGCCGGTCTGCAAGTCGTTCCATTTATACTTTGCAGCACAAATGTTATGCAAAGCCATGATCATTATCATTATTACAGTACATGTTGTAAAGTGATGCATCATTTGATAATATCCCTACTCCAAGCTACTGTACAGCTACAAGCTTCTATTCAATTCACAACTCCTCATGGAGTTGTCTGGCCTCATGGCGGCACGTTTATGTACACATCTGCATATGATCTCTATCCTCCCTTCTCACAAAGAAATTACAAATGATTGAGTGCACACAAAAAAGATCACCCACTTCTTTTTACCTGCACCTCTGACGTGACAATAACATTGATTCTGATTCTGAACCCACATTTAAGCAAATAAGGCTTAAATTATTTCCCAGTTACCTCTTTATTGGGTTGTTTATCAGTGATTTCAAAGAGGAAATAATAAGGTTTAGTTCTAATTGTTTAGAATACAGACAGAATGAAAGCACTGTTTGGCATTTTGAACTGATTCTCCGGAATGTGTAGAACTATAATAAAACTTTTCTTTTCTAAATATGTCAGACAGGTGTTCAGAGCTTATGCATATGGCATTGAGCAAGTGCTGCTCTGGAAGGCCCCATATTCTTATGAAATATGTCTTTATGGCCTGCTAGAAGTGGGTGATCTGGTGTCGGAGACCCCCTAGATCTCACATCCAATAGAAACACCCACAGTGCAGTGAATGGCAAGCTGAGTTTACACTATATGATTTAAAATGTCTGAGCAGTGGTGGAAAGTAACTAAGTACATGTACTCAAGTACAATTTTTGAGGTACTTTTACTTTCAAATGTTCAATACTTTTAATTCTACTCCACTACATCTCACAGGCAAATATTGTACTTATACTCCACTATAATGATTTGAGAACTTTAGTTACTACTTTGTAGATTTTGATTTGATACATTAGCCAGTCCAGCCCTATATACATACTTTGGATATTCGAAAATAGCTGATCTACAATGAACTTGTAGTATATTTTGTATGCCAATAGTTTTGTACTTTTACTCAAGTCAATTTTGAATTCTGGACTTTTACTTGTAACAGAGTTACAGTTGTAGAGATGTCTACATTGCAGTATTGATACCTTTATTCAAGTACAATTATTTTAGTACTTTTACCACCACTGGTGGTGATGACTTTTATGAGCATGAGACATGTTATGTTACCATGACCTAACTAAAGGTTAAAACCATAGAAGGATGAGAGAGAGAAAACTATTGGAATGTTTTGCTGATTGTCACCTTTAGTTGTATTAACCCAAATCGCTGTGTTGGAAAGCCTGGATGTTAACTACAATACATACATCAACCAACCATCTTACCATGGTTACAAATGGAATTTCCTCTGGCATCATAATTAAGATGATTTCCTTCCCATTTCATTTGTTGAACAGCGCACTATTGGACCACATTGAAATAACAGCAGCGAACAATTGGGCTAATAAAAAGGAACACGTATCGGCATGGCATAATTGAAGCAAAGCAATATTGGGCCATAATTTAATTACCCCCACAACCCTGCCCCGAGCACCACCCCGATCCCCCCGCCACCCCTTCCACGGTTAAATGATAATCATCTCAAAGATTCACACGCCCATTCTGCTAATTGATATGTTGTAAGTTATTAAAAGTAATCAGCTGCAAAGGAAATCCATTCTGAATTGATTGTGGAATATGCTGATAGAGGCGTGGTATTATTTTGAGGGCGAGACCAGTGTGGGAGTGATCATTAAGAGATCCTCCAAATGAATGGGAATTAAGCTTTATTCTGGCGAGAAAGACAGAGAGAGGACGGGACGGTACAGGGGTGGGGGGTGTTCGGAGGGCTTAGATGAGGAGCGAGAGGGGCCTCTCTGTTTCTCTCTCTCTCACTCTCATTGAAACAGGCCTTAATTAAGAGCTTCAATGTCATTACCATGTGGGGGGAAAGGAGGTCTAAGTCTCTGCTTGAAGGAGAGTATATCTTTCCAAGTCAACGTAGCCAAAGGCAGGGATAGATTTGATTTTTTTCTATAGCAAGACATCTACATTTTACATTTAGCTGACACTATTATCCTATAGTGACTTACAACTGTAACTGGAAGCTTGGACAGCAATCAATAGCAAGGAGTACAAGGATCAGAGCTGTAGTGTTTGTTCAGATAATATTCACAAGGACACAGAGATCAAACCTATGACCTTTCAGGTCATAACCTACCACCTCTTGAGGGATGAAACATATTGTCCTTTTAGCTGAAGATGCCGTCCTTTCTATTCTCTGACTTTGGGTAAAAAGAAAAAAAGAAATCAATGTTGATTAGCGCAGTGATATTATTATGGTGCATGTGGAATTGATGTTTAGGCTTAAGCCAGTCGATGGCTGCAAGGTATTAAACCATGCATTCCTTCACACTAAATCATATTAATAGCTAATTATCCTAGCGAGAAGCTCAATTGGTGACAAACTCAAATTCAATTAGGGACTCATTTTTCCAATACCTTTTTGCTCTATCCTCAGCTTTTTCCACAATGTAGAAACCTCCAGAAAAGCTCTATTGTTTATTGGAGTGACTATCATTTACAATACATAATTAAATCAGGTCTTTCTGGTATATAGTCTTTACACATACTGCTCATGCTAAGATTTCATTGTTTGATTTTCACAAAAAGGAATTAACATGTTGGTACAACAATGTTACAAGGAAATGTAAAAATGTTAATTCAAAAGTGAAAAAAATATGAATACTTTAAAAAAAAAGTTTGCATCATAATTTAATAATATTTAACAAAGCAATATAATTGTCACTCAAAATAGATATGAATAATCTATACGTAACATAATAGCTGCACATCCAGGTTTGGGCCTTTTTTACATTTACAATACATAAGCTACAATTGATTGATTGATTGATGTACTTTATTTAGTAAGACATGAGAACAACAGTACATGGAAGTACAAATTCACAATACAAGGTCTACTAAACTGGAAGACTCATAAAAGCACAGAGCTTGTTTCAAATGTGACTGTCTGTGCCTGCACAGTAATCAATTTTACATCTCCATTTGGTTCCACTTGTACATGCTCAGAGTTAGATTTTAAACACTGAGGAGGATTTTACCGTGTGCCGCCCGGTGCAACATGAGAGCCGCATGGAGGAGAGAGGAGAAGTGAAGAGAGTGAAGGGTACAGTATCATTCCAACCCTGTCTGCTTTGCATTACTGTAACCAACAAGCACAGACGCCACTTAAAAATCGCAGGAAGTCCAGACAAGTAAAATGCCCATGAAGGAAAAAATAAGAGAGGGAAAGAGAGAGAGAGCGAGAGAGAGAGAGAGAGAGAGAGAGAGAGAGAGAGAGAGAGAGAGAGAGAGAGAGAGAGAGAGAGAGAGAGAGAGAGAGAGAGAGAGCGTAGGCACACAGACCAATCTAATGAGATCTGTTATTCTGGCCTCATTTTATGCCCACCTAATCACACGGTCAGATAGACTCCTTGAAACCCCATCTCCCCCTCTGAACGAAGACCCTCCCACCACAGCACTCGTGTGATCTGATTTAAGTATCTGTACATGAGATACCGGGGCCAGGCCAGTAATGAGAGCCAGCCAGAATGTTCCAGTCATTTGATGGGGCGGGTTTGAGCGCTCGCTGAGGTGGAATCATAATTAAGGGCACTTAAAGACAGAACCCCTGGATCAACAGCTCCCATAATGCACTGTAAAAGGAAGAAGAAGAGAAAAAAAAAAGGTGGCCCAATTAGTGCTTATCCAGGAGTTCTTTTCAGTGCGAGTCGAGGCTTTGCGCTCTCCACACTCAGTGATTAGTGGCCAAATCCTGCATGGGGAGTTTCCAGCTAAATCTGTCTCTCGTTCGTTTTCTCTCAGTCCAGCTTCTCCACTCTATTTTCAGAAGTATTTTTTTTTCTACATCTCTGTTCTTGTACAGTATAAATAAATTAAAAAAATGTGACAACCTTTACTCATAAAATTACCTTGATTGCTTTATCTTTCTTTACTCTCAGTTAACTAGCATTCAGGGGGAAAATGTGTGTGTGTGTGTGTGTGTGTGTGTGTGTGTGTGTGTGTGTGTGTGTGTGTGTGTGTGTGTGTGTGTGTGTGTGTGTGTGTGTGTGTGTGTGTGTGTGTGTGTGTGTGTGTGTGTGTGTGTGTGTGTGTGTGTGTATATATATATATATGCACACACACACAAATATGTATGACCTTTTATGCCTTTATGTTCCTTCATGAAATGCTCATTTCACTCTCACTCTCACCAAAAGTGTTATTTGAGTCCTCGGCGCTGAGCGAGAGGTGTTGCTGGAGAGAGGCAGGCTCCAGGAGAGGGTGCCATAGATCAGAATCCAGCTTCTTCTTGCTCCCTTAGAAACACACACGTACACACACTCACACACACACGTACACACACACACACACGTACACACACACACACACACGCACACACACACGCACGCACGCACGCACGCACGCACGCACGCACGCACGCACGCACGCAAACACACGCGCACGCACACACACACACACACACACACACACACACACACACACACACACACGTAGTAGTGTACATGTGTACATACAGCATACTGTATAAGCACAAGTTGTGAAAACATCCAGACATGAACTCATATTGCATAGATACTCCACACTTCCTGTACATTTGACTGATTTACTCTTGTATGTTCACAACCATACAGACACATTGACATGCACGTACACATGGACCTTAGCCAAGCCCATGCAGCCTATAAGAGAACTCAGAGATAGCCATCTATCCGCCATCCCTATCCTCATAGGTCAACCCTTATTTTATGTCCTGTAGAGCTGTGTTAATTACCAGTGGGGAAAACAACCACAAAAAGAAAGGGATCTGGAAAAGAGGAATAAATGTACCTTTGCTGCGAGTGAAAAGTAATTTTATGCCGGACAATACAGTATATAGAGGTTCTTTTTTGTTAGTCTCTCTTTCCTCTTTTCTCTCTCTCGAATCCTGTGTTTTAGTGTGTGTGTGTGTGTGTGTGTGTGTGTGTGTGTGTGTGTGTGTGTGTGTGTGTGTGTGTGTGTGTGTGTGTGTGTGTGTGTGTGTGTGTGTGTGTGTGTGTGTGTCTGTGTGTGTGTGTGTGTGTGTGTGTGTGTGTGTGTGTGTGTGTGTGTGTGCGTGCGCGCGCGCATGCTTTCCCCCGTAGGACCCTAGGTGAGAAGTTATTTCTGCATCTGGCTTGAGGTTCCACCGAGCTTTTACATAATCAAATCAATATTGCTATGATTCACCCTCTGGCAATGACTGCCTCGCGCAAGTTTCACTGGTGATGTTTGGCAGCTTACGCTAGGCCTATAGAAAAAAAGAGAGAGACGGAATGTGTGTGTGTGTGTGTGTCTGTGTGTGTGTGTCTGTGTGTGTGAGAGCGAAAGAGAGAGAACCCTTAGTTAAAAATCTCTGGGCTATTGATTTTTTTCCCTTCCTTCCTCGTCTGTCCTCCCCTCCTTACCACCCTGCTACTCATCCCAATCTCCTTCCTCCTTCCTTCCTCTCCCTCCCTCTCCTTTGTTGTGATCTCTGTGTTGTTGCCTGTGTTTTTTTTTCTTTTATTTCCCCTCACATATTCAGTCAGATAGATAGAGGTATAGGCTACTCCAACATCTAGGTGGGGGTCCACTGGTCTGGGTTCAGGAGGTGGTAGTGATGGTTTCTCTCTGTGAAAGAGGGCAGTCGGAGTGCAGGGTTCGGTGGGGGGGGGGGGGGGGGGTTCAGGGGGCCAGCCCACCCCCACCACCACCACAGCGTGATGCAGCCTGAAGTCTTGACAGAATACAGACAGGTGCAAACGGAATCCTCAATGAAAGTAAATATGACAGCCAAGTGTCTAAAGCAAGAAAGCAAGGAGAAGAAGAAGAAGAAAAAAACGCCCAAAAACA
>NC_139939.1:37821782-37846782 GCF_963454915.1 Gymnoscopelus microlampas
ATTGTGACTCCACATCTTCTGCTAGAAAACAGGCTTGACACCAAGACTGGGGCCCCAGACTCTGAGAGAGAGAGAGAGAGAGAGAGAGAGAGAGAGAGAGAGAGAGAGAGGGTGGAGAGAGAGTATTTTTCCCTTCAATATCTTATATGTTTTTCTTTCCTTTCTTGTTTGTTGGTTGATTTGTTAAAAAAGCAATGAACATATCATTAAAAAGAGAGAGGAGGTTACTGATTGGGAACATGTGAAAGTCAGGTGAGAGAGAGATATAGAGGGGGGGAGAAAGGAAAGGCACATGAGACATAAAGACACAAATTGTGAGGGAGAAGATGAGAGGAAAAGACAGAAGAACTATTGTGAGTGAGGAAAGGAGAGAGAGAGAGAGAGAGAGAGAGAGAGAGAGAGAGAGAAAGAGAGAGAAAGAGAGAGAGAGAGAGAGAGAGAGAGAGAGAGAGAGAGAGAGAGAGAGAGACTATGAAAGCAGCAGGTGATGGCATACACAGAACAGAACCCAGCATCAGAACCCAGGCATGGGTCAGGTCTTTTGATTTTGCACTCGTTTAATCATATTTCACATGAGCCAGACCAGGACATGAAGCAGAGACACTCCACTCACCACTCTCCCGGTCCCCTCAATACAGCACAGGACCCTTTTTTTTTCTTCTAAAAAAAAACTAAAACTAAAACTGAAAAAAATCCCAGGAAATGTGTTTCTTCCAGAAAATGAAAATAATCAGATGAAGGTTGGTCATGTTTATTATGCTTGGTTATGTTGTACCATAAGTGGATATGATAAATTGCAGCGTGTGGCGGGCACCCACGCCAGGAAACTCTGATAAGAGAAATATTTACCCTCATAGCTCTGCCAGTAAACGACTGGTGATGGATGAGCAAGGGACCCGATGTGACTTTAATTGGTGGGGTCTCTGCGATTTTAGCTCCAAAAGCTACAAGAAAAATCTTGATTTGTTCTCAGAAGAAATTCAGTTTCTACACGGTTCTAATTTCTAGCTGTGCAACAACCGAGCCTTTCATGTTTTTTCAGCTGTTTATCTGAAGCATAGCACTCAAGAGGCAGTGATACAAGAATACACAAGAAAGCCACTAAAGTTATTTTATTTAATTAGGTTGTTTCCACTGCAATGCACTCATACAGTGGAAACCTCTCATTGCCGCCATGCAGCTATATTTATACATACAATTACCTAGTGTTAATGAGCAATTTTCAGTTACAAATCAGTTGCAAAAATGTGCAATTTTCACTTTGAGAGTAAAAAACTAAACAAGACATACTGCTGACCTGTAGTTTTGAGAGAAGTAAAAGTGCAGTGTTCCAAGTTAGTCAGGACTTTTGAAATATCCTTATCCCATCAGCGCTAATATTGTGCTAAGTGTTGTGAGCCTAACCGTCGCCCTTGATGTGGCGTTCTTAATGTGGGTGACTATGTGCACGTTTGATTATGGCTGTCTTATCTCACTAGTAGAAAAACTAAAGTAGCGAGGTACAAACAAAGCCATACAATGTGTTGTTCAGTTAGCAAACAAACTGTGGTATGTCCGTTCCCATATACAGTGAGTTACACCAGGCACTGTTAAGTTTGTGTTCCCTAACATCATACATGAGTGTCATGAGCTATATGATTGGATTAATGATTGAAGGTTCAAGAGGGTTTATTTGTCCATCACTCATACAAGTAGTGAAATGTTGGTGTGGCATGCACCGCAGGCTGTGCTAACAACAATTACAATATAACAAGATAATAATCATAACACTGAATGTAATGAAAATAAATATAAAATAAAGATACCATAAAGTTAACTGGTTTACTATTTCTGGAGACAGACATGCATACAGACAAACCCTGTTCTAGACACCCCAGTCTTCAGCCACACCATAAAAACAACACTTTGCACATGCTGACACAAAGTTGAAAGAGACCGTTTTTAAAAGGTGTTGAAATCCTTGTTTTGTGTAGCCTCAGCACTAAGTCATCTAAGACTCTGATAAGTCTGATGATGATAGTACATCTTAGGGCCAAAGTTCCACCATGAAATATTAATCAGAGAGAGAGAGAGAGAGAGAGAGAGAGAGAGAGAGAGAGAGAGAGAGAGAGAGAGAGAGAGGCTAGGCCGCTGTCACTCTCCCATCTTCTTCCAACAGGACTCTGGATTTAGATCGGGCTTCAGTGCCTTTGGCTCAACAAAAAGAGTTGCTGAGTGAGCAGGTGTCTTTGTGTCAAGTCTCCTCGCTTGTTTTGTTCCTGGGCTAACTGTTTGTATTGTTCTGGCTCTGATCGCAAGCTGGGGGAACTTTAATCGTGGCGGGTGAAGCCAATCTCTCGGAGCTGTCATTAAAACGCCCCCCCAAGGTCTACGGCAGTAGACTACAGTTAGGATGTTTTGCACCCAGGCTATCGAAATTGCCATCTAAGGAATCTTCTCTCTCTCTCTCTCTCTCTCTCTCTCTCTCTCTCTCTCTCTCTCTCTCTCTCTCTCACCTTTGGACAAGCTTGCATCAAATCTCTCCCCTTTTAATCCTCTTAACATTGTGTGATTGAACATGACAGCGCTGTAACCAAACTTGAAAGGGAGAGTTTGAAATACAATGCTGCTTTTGCTACTGTTGTGGCTTTGGAAGTGTCAGCTATTTTTTTTTCCCATTTGGTTTGAGGGAGTGAACTTGGCTCAAATCCTCGATGAGTATATTCATTCCTTTAATATCTGATGACGCAACATACGAGAATGAGAAACTATGTTGTGCTCTGTTGTCATTGAGATTATATTACTTGATTAAGCTGTGTCTACTTGTTTAGATTTTTCTTTACCACACTTCTTTAAAAAGAACATTAACACACCAGAAGTCCTTCTCACTACAGCTTGGTACCTTATTTTCTTTCACTTAAACTCTTGATGGTGCGCTCAGCCCAATCCTAAAATGCAGGAATCCAGCAACAACAACAACAACAAAAATGTTGAAGAAACGTGGGACTGGGAGCTTCACAACCCAAACTGTGATAGACTTGGGGCAATTATACTTAATTGGGCCCAGTCGCTTCAGCTTAAAAGCTGTCTTCAGTCGATCACTAGTTCAGAGTCAGTGGGCTGGGGCTGAGAGACCATGGCTGGAGCGTTGCCATTGCTCCTGGCACCCAGAGAACCTCCTCTACAGAGCATGACTCCCTTCTCCTGTCCTCGGCCAGCCCTCGGCTACTATCAGCAGCACCACTGCTACGGCTCACTGTCTGAATCCCAGCCCATTCACTGCTCACTGCAGTGTGCTTTTGAAAGGGAGCAGAGTAACAGTTTAGTAACCAACAATTCACTCGTGTCGGCAATCAGTCAGTGCATGCCCAGCCACAGCAACCCGGCCCTGCCTCATGTTGTGGTTGGATTTTGAGGATTGACAATTGCCTAGATCAGGGGTCTTCAACGTTTTTCAGGCCAAGGACCCCTTAGCTGAGAGAGCGAGATGAAGCAGGGAACCTTTTATACACATTGTATAAAATTGTGTTGCAGATTAAACTTTTTCATAGATTTCATAGATAGCTTCGTAGACTTGATTGTTTGTTGATCTACAAGCTCACAACGCCTCGAGAGCTTGTAGATCTGATATTGTTGGCTAAAGTGCTCAGATCTGCTCAGATTAAGGATTCTAGTGTTCAAGTGGTTAATGTAAAAATATAAATGATCCGATCACAATTTAGCAGCCCCCTGTAGTAACATTGAGGATCCCCTAGGGGTCCCGGACCCCCTCTTGAAGACCCCTGGCCTAGATTGTTACCAAAATAATAGAATTCATTTTACGGGTCCATTTGGGTCCATCTTTTATTTTTAAAATGTTCCTTTTTTTTTGCTCGCCCAGAGTAAAGTCAACAATGAGCCCATAAACTATGACTATAGACTTTTACTGTCAGATTATTTCAACACATAATTGAAAGTGTGCGTGCGTGCGTGCGTGCGTGCGTGCGTGCGTGCGTGCGTGCGTGCGTGCGTGCGTGCCACAAAAGAGGCACTCCTCCTGTATGCTACTGTCTGGTAGTAATCACCTGGTCGAGTGTGCTCTCATTTCAGGGCCCCTTCCTCTCGGTTGGCCCTCTCTGCCTCTGCTGTAGCGGACTAATAAGCATGTCCTGTAATCACGTTAGCCGCCCCACCGGCCCCAGTCAGGGGACCTAATTGGGACAGAGCCTCGGACAAAGTGAAAATTAATAACTTTTGTCAAGCTCCTGGCTGCATTGTCTTGTGGAGCTGTGCGGGGTCAATTAGAAGGCGTGATGCGATAAGGGCCCCAGCAGCAGAGGAGCGCTGACTCAATTAGGACAGGGACTGGATGGACGGGGGACAGACAGACAGACAGACAGACAGACAGACAGACAGACAGACAGACAGACAGACAGACAGACAGACAAATGGAGAAAGACAGTGGATATGAGAAAGAGAAAGATGACTCAATAGATAAAGACGAAAATAGATGGAGGTAGACAATGGGAGAAAGAGAGGGGGTAATCATTAGGGGCATCAAGGTTTCATCTTTAAACTGCTATGAATGAATATAAACGTGCTGGGCTGGCTTCTGTGAAAAGGTCTTCTATGAGGTTTGAGGGACATGGCCCTTAGTGATCTGCTGGACACATTTTCTCCATATCCACCTCCACACAAGAGATAATAGCTTTTAAAACAGCTGCCTGACTGTGTATGTGGGCGTGTGCATGTCTGTGCAGGTGTCTGTGTTCACGCATATGTGTATGCATCTGTTTTGTTGTTTTTTTCTTCTCAGTGATTATGTGCACGAGTGTCCGTCCATCTCACTTTGTGTGTGTGTGTGCATGCATGATTGCATGCATGCGTGTGTGTGTGTGTGTGTGTGTGTGTATGTGTGTGCACGTGTCGTGCATGCGTGTGCATACGCGCAACTACAGCTGTGTGTGTGCGTGTGCATGTGTACTGTACATGCATGTGTGTGTGTGTGTGTGTGTGTGTGTGTGTGTGTGTGTGTGTGTGTGTGTGTGTGTGTGTGTGTGTGTGTGTGTGTGTGTGTGTGTGTGTGTGTGTGTGTGTGTGTGTCTGTGCCTGTGCGCGTGTGTGCACACGCGTGCGACTGCAGATGTTTGTGTCTGTACTGTAGCTGTCACCGAGATAGACTGCTCCCATGCATGCTGTACAAGCCCTCGGAGCACGTATCAATGATGTGCATCAAAGGGATGGTGTGAAAGCCTTTATAGTCATAATGGATGGCTCAAACGGCACACTGGAAAAACCCGTCCATGTTTTCCCCTCCTCTCTTTTTATTCCTCCCCTCTGAAAAGGGATGTGTGGGACCCACTCCAGGAAGAGGGCTGGCGGATGAGTGGCGAGAGGCTTTACTGGAATCACTCGTTCTTCCTCTCCTCCTTTACACTGCCATCAGTAATGCTTCACTCACTGTTGTCCCAGGCAAGGACATAATGGATTCCCCCCCCGAAAGATCTGCGGTTTGATTTCGCCGTTGTTTAAACTATAAGGTCATAATGCATCATTAGTCCTGTGCACTGTGCTTAGTATATAAAGTGAATTACTGAAAACTATATTTTCATAATCGGCAGCCTTCACTGTGGGCTTGAAGCCAATGCACCCCCCCCCCTCCCCCCATCTGTTTTCATCTCTACACTGAGCTGTGTTTAACACCATATGGAATACGTCTTCTCCTGATGACATCACTGGGAGGACTAATTCAAACTATTAACCCTCATTAACTCTGAGGACAAATGAGTAGTGCAAGGTGGTTTGTAATTTGGGGTGTATGTATGAGATTACTCACATAATATATCAGCGTTGTTTTTTTGGTGAACTGTCCTTTTATAAGCTTTATTTCATGAAACATAATAGCGATGACCAGAATGCTTCGAACTTGTGTTCTCTCTCTCTCTCTCTCTCTCTCTCTCTCTCTCTCTCTCTCTCTCTCTCTCTCTCTCTCTCTTCCATTACTCCCCTACTCCCCTACTCCCCTGTACATGTGCTAATGATTTGGCGTATCTCGGGGTTGCTGCAATGCATGTAATTTAATTATCAGCTTGACTTTATGTCAATCCGCATTGTCTGCAGAACACAGGCAGGACCAGTGTCGGCGGGCCAACAACCGCAGGGCTGCCGACCGCCTGCACTCTCTGGAGACGCTGGGAACACAGTTGTCTTTGATTCTTCATAATGTCACTGTGTGTTTTCTCTCTCTTTACTGTTGCCCCCCCCCCATCCCTTCCACTCCCTTGTTGGCTCGCTCCGTTCTCGATAGGCTCAGCTGCTCATCTCAAAGGGCCGTTTCGACGACAAAACACAGGGGACTGATTCTGCGCATAATCACTCACTTAGCCCTGAAGACTGTACAGACTGTCTCACACCAACTTGTTTGATGAGAGATAATAGTTTAACCACGTGAAACATAGCATCCCTATTCTGGGGGCGAGAATATAGCAGAAAATAGTAGATCTACAAGCTCACAATATGTTGTTCGGTGAAGATATTTGGTGTGCACTGTACAATTAATGAAAGGGACATGAGAGGGCAAAAGGAACGGACCAAGTACACCAGGGGGACCCTGGTCAACTAAAGATATAGTTTTCATTTTATTTAGGGTTAATCATAAAATGATATAGTATACAGCTGAGTTTTGTATTATATGGGTGACACATCTGATCAGCTGTAGAACACATTGAGCCATTTAGTGTATCGGGAATATTAGTGCATGTTGTGGGCTGGTCTCAGCATGGAGTTCTGAGAGATTAGATTAGAGGAAGAGGCTGTTATGATAGGTCCCTGCAGAGGTTGTTTGTAGTGGTGATGTCAGTGTCATCTTAGAAGGAATACATGGGAAAACACATCGATATGACCTCCCTGGCTCGTAAGAACTCGTTGTCATGGGGGACCGTACTGTATGTGTTCTAACTAAATATTACATTAGAGCAGAGTGGCGGTGGCAAAAGGCAGATAAAAGAAGGAAAAAAAGGACGATTGGACACAGGTCATGTGACACCTCTGAACCCAGTGTGATTCACTGGCACTCTAGGGTCCAAGAGCAAAGATCTCAGGAGCTTGAGTGATCTGACTCGTCATGGAGAGATGTTGAACAAGAGATGATGGTGCAGACAGGGTTTTCACCCCCAGCTGATTTACTCTATGTGAAAATTGTAGACTTACAGTAAAAAAAAACTGTAGGGCGTGGCCTGGGGGGTAGCTGAGTCCAATGATGCAACCTTCAGAGAAATTACAAAAAACATAAGTGGGAGTGCCCCAGCGGGTACCCCAGCGAGTCCAATGACACCCCACAAGGCACCCTTTAGACATTCCCAAAAGCGGAAGTGAGCATGGCCCAGGGGGGGTCGGCCACCAGTGAAAGGTTATTCAGTTCTTGTCTGTCCCATGTATGCCAAAACTTTCCTCAAACTTTCTGGGTATGTGATAGGCCATTTCACATGAAAGGTTCATAACCTTTTGAGTTGTCCAGACAGAAAAATGGACAGCAGCAGAAACATTACCTCCATGGCAGAGTTACAGTATGTGTGTGACATATGCCTCATGTATAGAGCTGAAATGTGGATATTATGTTCCAGTGTCCGAACAGTACACCATACGTTCAGAATTGATCAAAGCGCCACTAGTTTAATAGGTCTGCCTTCCATAAATAAGGCCTCATTAGAAGTAGATGTTACAATGCTATACTGTAACTCAGTGTATTGTTTGTCTTGATGTTGGTCTTTTAGCTAGGAGGACTACCTTAAAATGAAAAATATTCCTGTGTCCCACGAATGGCAACGCATGATCGAAATCTTCCAGGTAAAGAAACTAGAGTCATGTACAGTATAGGTAATGAATATCCCTGTGTCCCTACAGTGATTACATATGGTAAGGAAATGCTACATAGGTAAAGTCGTCCATATCCAGTGTCCACTCACACGGCCCTGTTGAGGCCTCATGAGCAAATGCTCGACAAACCCATAACTCAATCAGCCTATAGTCGTTCAATAGTTCCACTGCCCTAAAGCGCTGCTCTTGCCTGCACAGGCGTGCGGGGCCAGCGCCATGGAACCGATCAAATGGCCGGTACGCCATCGTATAATGTGATACTGCATGCATCACGCTGTAACATGAGGCAGATGTCTTATTCAGTACTTTTCCAAGTATCCCAATTGTTGAGCAATTCAATCTTGGACTTACATCTGTGTGTAACCTAGTAAGCACCCACCCCCCCACACACACACATCACCCTCCATGCCACCACATTACTGCCCCCCCCCCCCACCTTGTTGTTCCCTGGTGTAGAAGTTTCCATTCCCCACTCTTCTTCACATCCAGGTAATTCGGACAAATGGAGCTTTAATACCATTGGCCGTCCCATCCTACATTCCCTCGCTTTGTCATCTGTTCGCCCACCCACCACCACCAGCACTCCCCCTTCCCCTCTCCCCCATTACTAAACACATTTCTGGACCTTAAGCAGCACTTTATTGTGGCGTGTTAGTTTGTCCAATCGCATTAAATGCACAGCAACCAGGAACCCATTTGAACCTGATGCTTGCTGGAGGCCTCCCTGGTTGAGTCCATTAGCTGTCATACTTGTCCAAAGGCACCACCCCTACACCGCCCACTCCCCAAACGGGCAATGGCCCCAAATGTGTAAGCTGATGCGTTGTCAATAACCCAAAGTGTGCGTGGAGAGAGAATCTGCCTTTCGCTGACTTTAAAGAGTAAAACCTTTTCTGTTTAATGTCTTGCTACCGGAGGGATCTGCAGATTGAATCAAGCACCAGCAGAAGGCCCCTGCGCTAATGCGTTTAATCGCGAGCGAGACGCAACTCTAGACTCTCTCGTCCCGAATGGAAGGGGATGGGATGGTATGGGACCGCCAAACCATCTCACTCTCACACGGTGTCTCCAGCTCCGCCTAAAGTGATCTTCTCATCCGTGAAGTTGTGAGTGCAGATGGGGAGGAGAGAGACATGTGTAAGTTTATACCCCTCATTACAAACTCTGTCTTCTCAAGGGCCTTAAAGACCCCCCTCCCCCCACCACCACCACCACCACCACCACCTTCTCCAACCTCCCATCAGCACCACCATCATCATCATTATCATCATCGGCAAGCAATTTTTCCAACGTTTCTCTCCGTGGAACCATGTCCCTTGTGGAGCTTCCAGAGAAGGGGAGAGGGAAGAGGGAGACTTGAGGCTAGTGGATCCCCAACGTGAGTGCTCCTCCCTCTTCCCTCTTCTTGGGTCTGCTGGGTCTCTCACTCTCACTCTCTCTCTCTCTCTCTCTCTCTCTGGATGCTGGGGGAGAGAGTGAAGGGAGCCACCGCCCTGTGCTGCCTAGAGCAGAGCAGAGCTTCTTTCAGATTTATTGAAACTTCTTGTCCCGTCTCGGTAGCTCATTTGTCAGGAGACCTAATTTACACCGGCCCTTAAGACTAATTGCAAATTTGCGAAAAAATGCTGATGTCGTTGGAACGAGGAAGGGCTTCTTTCGCCCCCTCCCTAGGTGTCCCTTGCCATGCATTCGCTAATGCGTTTCATCTGTAGAGCATAAAAATGGGCAGTGTTTTTTCCGTGAGTGTGTGTGTGTGTGTGTGTGTGTGTGTGTGTGTGTGTGTGTGTGTGTGTGTGTGTGTGTGTGTGTGTGTGTGTGTGTGTGTGTGTGTGTGTGTGTGTGTGTGTGTGTGTGTGAGAGAGAGATTGTGTGTTTGTGTGAGAGTGAGAAAGAGAGATTGAGGGAGAGAGAGACAGAGAGAGAGAGACAGACAGACAGAGAGAGAGAGAACACTTGACTACATGCATCCCTAATGGGACTACAAACAAACAGGAAATCGTGACAAAAACACAAACACTGTTTAATGTTTAATTCACTGCTGTGGAGGACAATAACCTTCAGGTCCCCCTCACCACACACACACACGTCTCTCTCTCACACACACACACACACACACACACACACACACACACACACACACACACACACACACACACACACACACACACACACACACACACACACACACACACACACACACACACACACACACACACACACAATGTATGCTGGCCTGAAACAAGTCCCTAAGCCTCTACACACGCACATACTGTACACACACCGACACATGCATGCAAACCCCCAAGACAGCGGGCCACATGGCAGAGTCTATTCTTGGCAAGCAGCAAACACCACTCTACAATTAGCAGTGCAATTACTGCACTGGCCACTGGTACGTAAGCTCTGTGTGCAGATGGCAGACACCATCACAGGGACTCCTTTATCGGGTTACAGCTCATGTCGGATAGGAAGGATTCTGTAAATGGATTTCTGTGTGTACATGTAGCAGTAGATGTTGCAGGAGTCCTCATTCATGCATGTATCCATGCATCTATCCAACGTTGATAACTACAGTATGTTCAGTGATAGACAGTATGTAAGTCTCTGTTTATGCATTTACTGTTGCATTAGTACTGTATACAGCAGTAGAGTAGACATATCCGAAGTTCCACTTCTTGCATTGACACTGCATAGATATACTGTACTTGTAGCCACCTGGACTTTCTCTTTCATGCATTCATCCTGTACATGGATCTGTACATTAGATTTCCTCCATCATGCATTAATTTTGTGTTGAACTGTAAGTACTGTACTTTTGGCCACCATATACTTTCTATTTCATGCATTCATCCTTACTGTCTTGGAATGGTATACAGTAGATCCAACCGTACTTAATCTCAAAACCCTTGGGCCTCTTAACCAGCTAGCTACTAGGCCATTCCTTATAATGTCCAACAGCTGAAAAGCAAGCATCCACCCTTACCCCCACCATCCCTTCTGGTGATGGAGTCAAACACTGCAGATGTTCAACAAAGCACTATGAGGTGACTATTACCTGTAGGCCTTTGTCAAACATTAAATACCTTCAAAACCTTTTCAGACACTGTATGTTAGCTGTATGCCATGCTGAGGTGGTTGGTTCTGCATGTAATTTCTGGTAAATATTATTTCAATCACAGAATGGCCAATTCCTGAGGTTTTTGTGAATGTTCTTTGAATGTCAATGCGTTGTTCTATACAAGGAAAAAAATGAACATTGGTTTGTTGTTGCAGACAGATTAGGGTTCCATCCTGACCATTAGGTATTAGGTTTCATTAGTGACTCGTTGTTTCCAACAATAATGTTTATATCCTTAAGAGGGTGTGAAGTATGTTGAGCAAAATGGTAGAATTGTGGCGTGCTCTCGATTGGAGCACTCTGGTTGTTTTTGGAACACCCAGAGTAGAAGACTTCAGTGTGTGTGTGTGTGTGTGTGTGTGTGCGTGTGTGCGTGTGTGCGTGTGTGCGTGTGTGCGTGTGTGCGTGTGTGCGTGTGTGCGTGTGTGTGTGTGTGTGTGTGTGTGGACCATGCTGGCTGATTTTAGGGCTAATATGCGTCTCCATGACTCAATCAGTAGACCTCCTCCCCTCATCAAGGCTTTGACACGTCCTGCGTACTTTGTGGCCGTCTTCACATGCGAGTATTTAGAAACTGATACATTCCTCTTGTCGTGTGGAACATGTGTCTGGGGGGCGGCGGCTTCTCACCGCATGCGGAAAAGACTTGATTGAAAGTGGAACGGCTGAGGATTTTCACAGAGGGTTCCCACATTTCTTGTGAACAGTCATTTCTTTTTCTTTTTCTTCTCTCTTGCACTGCGTATGCATCCTCTAAGTCTTGAATCCTACATATTCTGAACCACCTGCGGCTAAAATAAACAAAAAAACACACACACACAAGCGCACAGAGATATAAAGATGCACGCACGCACACACACATACTGTACATGTTTCCTTTCTGCTCTGATGAAGCGGTTCTGAAACTGATCCAGAGTTATGTTGCCTGCAGTATTTGTTTTAGAAACAATAACACACAGGCTCTCTCACTCTCTCTGTCTCTCACAAACACATGCAGGCACGCACACACGCGTGCATATGCCTATATATGAGCATATATACTCGTTTCCGACTTGCATGGTCCCCACTCCTTTGGTGTATGTTTTGTCGCAGTACATTTGCACATACATGACATTTGTCCTTTGCATTTAACCCATTATAATTATTAGGATCAAAGGGCAAGTGCCATTAATACTGCACTCAGGGAGTTGTTAAGGGTTAAGTGTCTTGCTCAGGGACACTTTGACACATAGACAGGGGCCGGGGAGCGAACGGGGGCACCTTCTGATTCCCAGGCGGCCTTTCTGTCTCTATACATTCAGCTATGGCCGCTGAATGGCTGTAGCTGAATATTGTCAAGTTGCTGTTAGCACGTTTTTTCTGAGCATGTTTGTCTTACTATCTTTGTGGGGACATCACAATAAATAAAAATAAAAAATACCAACCTGCTGGCCCAACCTAACTGTAACTGTAACCTTAATCCTTCACCCTAACTCTAAGGCTATAGCCAGAATCTTTGCAGAATTGTAACCTTATTTCTCAAAAGCCTTTTTAACAATAAAAATGACACTGATGGCGCACGCACGCACGCACGCACGCACGCACGCACGCACGCACGCACGCACGCACGCACGCACGCACGCACGCACGCACGCACGCACGCACGCACGCACGCACACACACACACACACACACACACACACACACATGTGTGCACACCTAAAACCAATTAAATAAATCTCTCTCATCTCTGAACACATGACTCACAGACACATAATGTACAACCATATGGACACACATTACAGTACACACACACACAACCACACGCACACACAAACACATCAGATTCAGAACTAGGGGTCAGTTTAAGGGTGGGGTTGGGGGCCAAGCAATTATCTGATTACCGAAAACATTATCTGTCAAAAAGAACAACAAGGTGTAATTGGCTGGCCGTGTCGGTGGAGCGGAGGAGGGCCCAGATGTAGGAAACGTGTGCAAGCCTGTCAGGATGTAATGGCTAACAGCCTGACCGACCATCTCACACACACACACACACACGCACACACGCACACACACACACACACACACACACACACACACACACACACACACACACACACACACACACACACACACAGACAGGGTCTGCAACCAGGAGGGGCCCAAACAAACAATAGCAATAAAAAAACAGCCCTCAAAGCTAGCATGTGTTAGTGTGAGTCCCAATCTCTCTCTCTCTCTCTCCCCCCACTGATCAGATTGGTAAAAATTCACACTCTAATGGGCTCATAAAAAGCACTTTTCCTCGCATCCGGAACAATGCGCTAGAGGGGCTGAGAGCAATGCTGGGGTCACGGACACCTAGCGATTCACAATCCCCCCCCCAAACACACACACACACACACACACACACACACACACACACACACACACACACACACACACACACACACACGCACACACGCACACATTCAAAGACACACAAACACACGCACATACTCACGCATACCACCATCCCCAACCTTCTGGGCATAGTTCTTAGTTCTGAGTTTCCTGGTTCTCTTCATACCCACCGGTTGCCCTCTTCTTGGCTCTCTGTTTAAGAGCCAGCCGGGACGCTCCACGGGCCTTTTAATAGCGGCTGGTGTTGGGGGGGGGGGTGCAGGGGGTGGAGGTAGAGGTGGTGTAGGTGGAGTTTGTAGACCTCCCACACTTAGGTTCAACCACAGCTGCGGCTGCCTCTCAACCCTCTCTCTTTTCTGTCTTTGTCTTTCCTCTTCTGTCTCCTGCAGTAAAGCCAAATATATGCTCGTCACACGACGGTGTGCTACGTGTTGTGAGCTTGTAGGTCTGCTATTTTCTACATGCGACGCAGTATATTTCGGGCTTTACTCACGTTCTCCTCCCCTCTATGCCTTTCTACCTTATCTCTCTCTTCGTCTCTCTCTCTCTCTCTCGCTCTCACACACACACACACACACACACGCACACACGCACACACGCACACACGCACGCACACACTCTCATTTCGTACCTTTTGCTTTCCCTCTCTCTTTCGTTTTCCCCTCTCCATCTCTCTCCCTCTCTCATATTCTGTGTGCACTGCGCCTCTCCCCATCTGTCCATCTCTCTCTCTCTCTCTCTCTCCACACATGTGAGAGCATGATAAAAAAAGAAGGGGGCAGTTGAACCAGCAGCCCTCTGTCTCCAGGAGGAGACCGGGAGAAGGGCTAGCGAGTGCACACAGAGGGAACACATTTACCCAGGCAGAGGGCCAGCGCATAACATTCCCAGGGACCTGTGCAGGGAGTGGGAGAGAGCTGCACAGCACATTTTACGCGTAAATATCCAGTATTGGATGTGGCACGTCATCTTTTTCTTTTCTTCTTCTCCCCCCCCCCCCACCCACCGCCGCCTCCACCCTCTCTATCTTTCTCAGATGTCTCATCCTCTTCACTCAAATCAGGTTCCCATGTTTTGACTGGGCAGCATTGGCCCGCGGTGGACAGCAGACAGACAGCAGGAGTAAAGCAAAACAGAGAGACAGAGAGAGAGAGAGGACGACCAGAGGGGGATCTGGATTCATTTGATTTTGATTTGTATTGCGTCAGGAATTCAAGAGTTACGTTTTTATGCCTGTTGTCCAACGCGAGACGGCCAACTTTACCTCATGGAGCAGATATTTGAGAGGGGTGGGGGTGCTGGGTGGTTGAGAGGGAGGGCGGAGGGGATGGAGAGTGCGTGTTTAGCAAGTGATCCTATCAAAACGCCATGTTTTTGTGCGTGTCGTTGTTTGTCCGTGTGTGTGTGAACGTCGAGGGGCTGATGACTAAAGGCCTGACGACTTGTTTGTTCAAATAATAAAGACATAATGTCATAGGAATATGGGGCTTTGCAGAGCGCCACTTGTTCTCAGATAGTTATTTTTTATGTGTGTGTGTGCTGGTGGGAGGGATGAGGAGTCCCGTTGTACTGTGTAGTCAGGTCTCAGGTTGCCTGCTGATTCTGGCCTCTATTTCTGGTCCTTACATAAGTAACAGGCGCTAATGACTGCTCTGCTCCAACTGCGTTCATATTTCTTACAGTATGTATGTGATAGCAGTATGTATACTCTACAAACGGCGTGTGTGTGTGTGTGTGTGTGTGTGTGTGTGTGTGTGTGTGTGTGTGTGTGTGTGTGTGTGTGTGTGTGTGTGTGTGTGTGTGTGTGTGTGTGTGTGCGCGTGTGTGTGCGTGTGCGTGTGCGTGTGTGTGCGTGTATTACAGTGTACATGATATCAGTTCTATGGAACATGCTTTGCAAATATTTTTTTTAAATTTCATGTGTGCATGTTGTTTGTATGTGGTCATAACTGTGCCTGCAGACAATTTTTCGGGGAGTACAGCATTTATGTTTATACGTGTGTTGCACATGTGAGTACATACATATGCATGTATACGTGTGTGTGTGTGTGTGTGTGTGTGTGTCTCTCTCTCTCTCTCTCTCTCTCTCTCTCTCTCTCTCTCTCTCTCTCTCTCTCTCTCTCTCTCTCTCTCCCCCAGCAGTGCTGATGACTGTGGCGGTGGTAGTGGTAGGATTATGGAGTGGGTGTTCTCTCCCTTTCAACAGTCTCTCCTCATGGCCTCCTGCCTCCTTTGTCTTTTTATAGCCTCCTTCTGGGAGTCGCTGCTCTCTCCCTGAATGCAACACAAGCCAAAACACCTCTCAGTTCCTTAGCCAGAGCCGCACGCCCCGGGAATACTGCTATTCCACACACACACACACACACACACTCACACACACACACACACACACACACACACACACACACACACACACACACACACACACTCACACACTCTCACACACACACACACACACACACACACACACACACACACACACACACACACACACACACACACACACACACACACACACACACACACACACACACACACACACACACACACACACACACACACACCTTCTCTCATCTCTCATCTTCTATACTCGCTCTGTCCCACACCTCCTCCCTCACTCTCTCTGTCCTCACTCTCTCTATTTCCCACAACTACTAATCTCTCTCTCTCTCTCTCTCTCTCTCTCTCTCTCCCACTGCTCTCACTTCTCCTCCTCTGTGTCCATGTCTGTCACTCCTCTCCTTCTCCTGTCTCCTGTTTTTGTCTGCCCTCCTCTTTCTCTCTCCTCTCCTTCTCCTTCCCCTCATCTCTCCTCCTCCTCCTCCTCACCTCTCTCTCCCAATTCAATTCCAAGTGTCTCTATTGGCATGGGCAACGTACATCGAGCATTGCGATAGTTCAGGCAGGCACGGCAGTCAGGCGGTTCTCCGTGCTCAGCTTCAATCAATCTCCCTTCATTCTCATTCACTAACAAGCCAACGCATATGCCCTCAATCTAATGGTTCATTCAAGGTGGTCTTTTTTTTTTACCAGAACACTGTTCACTCCTCATACTTCGTGCTTAGCATTGGGCACAAGACCGTTCCTGGAGCTTGTCAGTGATCAAAGTCCCTCCACCTCCCCGTGGCATCTTCACAATGTTAAATATATGATTCTGTGGATTGTATGATGTTACATCTGTGTATCTTAATTCATGCCCTTGAAGGTTTCACTGTTACATGTAATAACTCTGTATTTTAGTAATCTCAGATTCTGTCATGCTTGTGCATAATCTGGAGCAGAGTCACACCGCCAAACTGAATGCAATATCATTGCAATAAATGTTTAATCTCTCTCTCTGTCTCTGTCTCCCTCTCTCCCTCTCTCTCTCTCTCTCTCTCTCTCTCTCTCTCTCTCTCTCTCTCTCTCTCTCTCTCGCTCTCTCTCTCCAGTCTTAGGTAGTAGATGTATGATGTTTCAAATATGGGTCTGACCTTACGGGATCCTGAATCACTTTGATCTTACCAAAATCCAGGAAAAGGCCACAGTATAGTGTTTATTAAAATTGGCTTCGAAGATATTTATAGATTCACTAAAAATAATCATTTCACACTCTAGAAGGAGAATAGAGACAGGTTTAAAGAACTTGTGCGAGGAGTTTCCCCCCACAGTTCCCCCTGCTAGTGTCACTTCTAAGTACCTTTGTGGAACTGGCCGCTTCCCCCCACCAATGTTATAAAGGGGGCATCTTTGGGAAGTCGGTCGCCAAGATTTCGTGAAAGGCTAATTAGGTGCACTCGACACCGGAGTAGACGTACACCTTTGGAGGGCGGGTCTTTAGCTCTATTTTCAGGTCTGTAGGTTTCAAATAGGGCAGTGGTTCTCTTTTTCATGTCAAGCACCCCCAAAATGATATGTATTTGGCCGTGGACCCCCATCTCAAAATATTTAGTTCCAGGGACCCCCAGAAACAAGGGTTTGAGTTAAAAATGTTCGCTTTAAAAATATATAAATTTTAAATATATCAAAGATTTGCAAAAATGTTTTTTAGAAAATTACGAGCTTGTAGATTTGCTATTTTTTAATAGCCAAAGTATAAAATATGGTTAAAGTGGTTAAAATGATTGTGAAGCTATATTAACAAATTTAGCTGGGGACCCCCTGGTATCCCCCCAAGGAAATGGGAGACCTCCCCCCTTCCTATAATTGTTATGCTTCGAGGCACATGAGCGCTCCTAGGTCAGGAACGGAGCCATTAGGCCAAAGATAAATTGACAGGGGCCTACCGGTAGAGACTGGACGCAAAACTGAGGAACTAGACTTATTTCCCTGGAAGCCACAGGCATGCAAGATAAGTTTGAATGATCCGTGATCTCTATGGCTGGCAGATTTAATTATCATGTTGGTCACCGTGTAACTACAGTTTAAAATAATAAATGACACTCCTGTTGTCAGCCTGTAAAAAAAAACGCTATTATATAGGGTTCCTGTCTTGATTTAAAACATTCCTTGATTTTTAAGTTATTGAGTATTTTTTAAGGGATACACAACAAGCTACTTCGTGTTATATTTAATAATCTATTAATTTAGAGTACTTTTGAACATTTCATTTCCAGCAACTTTACTTTATATAAGTCGTCTCGGTCGGTAGGTCAGTATGTCCTGATAACACCCAATGAATGGTCTGTTAAAAAGTAGGTCAGTATGTCGCCTACTTTGCCCATTCAATGTCTGATAAAACGTGATAATGTCCCATTCAATGCATTGATAGCATCCGAATCAGGTGCCCCCATTACTGTACATTCACTTTAGGTGTAGGTGTGGGACAATATGTATCGAGGTTGGGGGGGGTCTCACCAAACAGATGAAAAATAATTTGTCAGGTGCATTTCATGACTTAAGTATTCACTTAGTGTCGGTTGCTTGGGTTGGCTAACAATGTAATGGCTGAATGAAGACAAATTGTGATGCGCAGTGATTATAAATGTGCAATAACAATAATATTTGACTCATAATAGGTATACTGTTAGTCTGGTATACTGACTTATATACTGACATTAAATTGTCAATTGAAACAAATAAAACGCAGGTTAAATGAGTGTCCCGCTACATTAATGTTTCCCTCTACTTCTGTAGTGACATTTTCTGGGCAAGAAAGTATGCAATGCCTTGAAGTCATTTTATTTTTCTAGTTTAGATCTCTCCAGTTAAGCCATGCTAATTACCCTCACTTTACTCTGCGTGCTAAGCTTCTGCTTTCTTAACCCCCACCCATCCCTGGTTCTTGGCGCTCTCCCTCAATACACCCACCCTCGCTATCCCCCGTGCCCCTGGGTGGCACCGTCAGGCCTACAGGCGTGCCGCGGCAGAGACACGGTCGTTTGTCTTCAGACCGCACCGGCATATGGAGAGGTCTGGCACGGCACAGATGTCCGCTAAGTGCTGATGAAGAGGGGCTGAGGAATGGATGGGGTTGGGGCTGGTCGGGGCTGAGGCTGCAGAGAGGCTCTGTGTTTGGTGCTGCTGGCGCCTGGTACGGTACCGCTCCACCAGCCTCACAGACCCACTGCAGCTCTGGTGTGAACTTAGACTGGAATGGAGAGAGACAGAAAGGAGTGGTCAGGGATATTCGTGTGTGTGTGTGTGTGTGTGTGTGTGTGTGTGTGTGTGTGTGTGTGTGTGTGTGTGTGTGTGTGTGTGTGTGTGTGTGTGTGTGTGTGTGTGTGTGTGTGTGTGTGTGTGTGTGTAGATAATGAGGACAAATGTCTGTTTTCTGTCTCTATATAAAACCTATGCCTACATTTTTTATATCCAACCAATTGGATGTATTCACACTCTTTCTGAGGTGTAAGTGCATGTTTGTTTGTGTGGGAGCCTGGGAGGTTGAGCAAGTGAGCAGCATACAGTTAATCGCTTTGCCCTTTGTAGCTGCTATATCATTATCATCACGTGGTAGAGGTTTGACATGCTTTGTAAAGCATTTTAGTGTGAAAATGTCAACCTCTGTAGTATTCGAATCCCTCCTCATTGTATTGCAATTTCTCGATTCAAATAAAACATCTACACATTACATATAATTATAGTCTGTACAGCATGTCTATTAGATGTGTACAGTATATTACAGTAGTATACCTACATATATTTACAGGACGTAAAGCATGTCTATTAGATGTGTGCAGCATTATAATAGCCATATGTATGCACAGTACAGTAAGCATGCAGACATGAGCGTGAGGGTAAGTGCATTTCACCAGGCCAGGCTAGTGGGTGCTGCTTGGTGGAGAGACAGAGAGAGAGAGAGAGGGAGGGCGTGGTGGACTAGAGATGTAGCATAGAGAACAGGCGGAGAGACTGAACAGCGGCATAATTCTCAGCTTAAGGCCAACAGCTTCAAAGTGTTGAATCCTCTGGGGCCGTCCGGCCCAGGCTCTGAAACTGTCAATGGCAACTTACTCCTTGGATATCACGGCAAAGACTTCAATAATGACATCACCTCGTCACCGGGGTAGACAGAGGGGTGGGGGGATGGGGTGACAGGAGGCCAGCTTTCGGGGTTCGAACAGGGGCCCCTTTCAGAGCACTTTGAAGTCCCACTTGACGAGGGTTTTGCGGCTCTGCCCCGATAGCGGCCATGTTGTTATTCTCTCCGATTGGCCGACAGAAGCCACCGGGGTGGCTTATCAGATTTATCAGGGCTTAACGCTTGACGTTAGGAAGGTGTGCGTGTGTGTGTATGTGTGAGTGTGTGTGTGTGCGTGCCGCACATTTGGTTGTGTGTGTCGAATGTGGGAGGAGGAGCAGGGTGAATAGGGAAAGGGTCATTCCCTCCAACAATCCACCCGTCCCAGTTAATTTGGACAGCGCCCTGGGGGTCTGGGAGTGACGGGCCTAGACTCTACCTCATCCCCTCCTTACGAGTCCCAGGGAGCTGAGCTCAGCAGCCTCCCTCCAAGGAATCTCCTTCATCCCCTCCTCCAGAGGCTGTCCTCTGGAGAGCATCGCTCCCGACGAACCTCCTCCGTCCTCCTCATTAGATATATTTGTTTCCTCCCTCTTGTCTTTGGATAACGTTGTTGTGGCATCGGCCGTGTAGCTAAATTAAATCTGACAGAGGCGTATTTATCTCTGCTGTGCAGGACCTACTGTATTTTATACCGGAGTGATCAAATTCTTTCACCGCCTAATACCCCAGCCTGCCTGTGTCCAATTGGTACTGAGAACACCGCAAGCTAATAGGATGTGGATATGTTACCTTGAATCGCGGGCATTTCTGGAGAAGAAAGTGCACACCGCAATCCCCGTCTCTGTCAGATTTCCCGAGCTAAGGTTTCAGACATCCGACTTCAAAAGCCTTCTTTTCTAATGAGTGGAAAAACATCGCTGCTCCTGCACGACATTAAAAGAGTGCCATTTTTTCTCCGCTTCTTTTCTCTTTTTGTTACTGTTTCACAAGCCCATTCCCTTCCAAATGTTAGCAACTCATTTTCACCTCCAGCACAAACAAACAGTGAAGTATCGCCCGTTGTAGCTGAGTATCAAAGGCAGCATTTGTTAACAATAAAACGCTGGTTTGACATCGCTCCAAGACAGATTTGTGCTCGCACATGCGGGCCAACAAATTTTTTTATGCCCCAGAAATCAAAAAAGGGCGTGAGGGAGTGAGAGCGTGAGAGAAAGAGAAAGATGGCTGAAAGAGAGAAGAAAGGTAATATATGAAGCATGTTCAGAGACTTGCCAGGCAAAGTACAATACCTCAGTTTTATTTAATTGCTGAATCGTTAAGGCTTTGTTCCTCGCGCTGTCATATTTTGAGTTAGATATTTTTTTTTCTTTTTTGCTTCCCCTTCCAGTTTGATAGGCACTGTGTTGTTTGGAGTACTAGGCCCCTATTAAAAGCATATCGAATTTGGGACGCCCTTGCCAGCCTCCGTAACAGATATGGAGAATCGATAAGCGCATCACAAGGCTGTGACAGAAACCCCCCGCCCGCTCATCACGCGCACACACACACACACACACACCCCCACACACACACACACACACACACACACACACACACACACACACACACACACACACACACACACACACACACACACACACACACACACACACACACACACACACACACACACACACACACACACACACACACACACAGACGCACACTCCCTTCTCCTGTCCTAGAGGATGGCAGTGTGACAACGGGCTTTGCTAACGCTCCTGAGATCACATCTCGAACGGATCACATGATCTATCGGGTGACAGTCATTAGTGGGCCATCTCACCCACAGTACATTTGAACTGTGTTTGGTCCCGGCCTCCATTGATTCTGCGAGAGACGTTGGCACTGCAGTCTGCAGTTCCTCGGTTGTTTGTTCTAATGCTTTGTTTTGATTTGAATTCCTAAAAAGTCCCATAGTCTAGCACTAGCAACCTGTGCTCTATTTAGTTATTTGAAACATCTGCACTACATTCCCACACAGCAAAGTTACGGGTCAATTTTTAGGACTCCTAAGGGACCCAAGAGTTAAATTAACACTCTGCATATTGCTGTTCAGTCGTATACAGTGCCTCCACAATTCTTTACCGATGCTATTTTTCTTTTCTTTTCTTTTTTTAAGTTTTGTCCTGATGACATTGCTGTGAGGACACCAAAGTCTTAAGGCAAATGAGTTTGTGCAAGACAGGGTAATATAGGTTATGCATGAGTTTGTATTTATTAGTGAAAATCCCCCTGACAGTGCCACATTGAGGCTGGTGCTTAGGAGTATCAGGTTGAGACCTCAATTAGATCCAGCCAGCCAAAATATCTCAGCTTGTTATAGTACACTTACCATGTAGACCCACACTCAGCTGAGATGTTTGGTTCGGATATGGTTTGGATATGACTCATGGCCTTTAAAGGCATTTGGCAGATGCTCTTATCCAGGGTGACAGTGTTTTCCTCAGGATGGAATTATAGTCTTTGGTTGGGATTGAATTTGTGATGTTGGATGATAACCGGGCTGTCCTCCTCTAGGCCGCCTTGCTACCCAGTGTGACCCGTGTTGCATCCCTCACCTTTCCATCTCTGTTCTCTTCCTCCACGGCGTTGTTCAATAAAACAGAAAATATGCTGTGAAACTCAATGGAATTACACTGCTGTAGGTTGTGAATGCCACACATACTGAACACTCTAGATTTGACTGTGTACCATGAACTGTGTCTATCTCTAAGCCCCTCAGCCTCAGCACCAATACCATCTAGGGGTAAAAACGTAAGAATTCTCCCCCCTCAGCTTGTTGTTCCCAGGTGGAGAGAGCGAGAGAGAAAGAGTGAGAAAGACAGAGAGAGGGATGTGTGTTGTGTGGGGGATGAAAAGAAAGCGAGTGGTGAGCGGTAGGGATTTGTTGGAGTTCAGGACGCGCTGTGTGCCTGTTGGCAGCTTGTTGGGCCAACATTGTTTGACGTTCCACCCCCTGTGCGTTTGTGGGCCTTTGAGGGCTTTATGGATCGTTGTGACTCTCCCGCCAATCGCTTCCAGATGCCGCCGGTGTGGGAACGAATGAGGGGGGGGGGGGAGGGGGGGGGGGGTAGAGAGAAATAGGGGAATAGAGTAGAGAGAAATAGGGGAAAGAGGACCAGAGTGAAGAAGCGTATCCAGGTGTGACCCCCACACCCCTCCTCTACTGTCCAGGATGTTCTCCATCGATTTGTGTGTGTGTGTGTGTGTGTGTGTGGGGGGGGGGGGGTCTATTACAAACACAAACAAGTGAAGGATTGGAGTTTACTTTAAGACACTGTCAGAAAGGTGTGAGAGTCAGGAACATAGAAACACGCACGCACGCTTGCACAGACACACACACACGCAGGCAGGCATGCACGCACGCACGCACACATGCATGCAAAAACACTTACTGTATTCTGTTTTGTTATTTTGCCACTTTTTAACTACTCAACTGCTCTCAACTCCTAAACTCATACACTTGCAAGTAGCCCCTGTGTACGCCCTCTGCCAAGGCACGGAGTTCATGGTTTGAGTCGCGTTGTTCAGCACATTTGCTGCTGGCACCGACCGGGTCTGACATATGGCAACACTCTTGAGTCTCCGGGCCCCGGTGTTTGGGGCTCCGACCAAAACCTGCCAGCCAGCCAGCCAGTCAGCCATCCAGCCAGCCAGCCTCTCCAACAGTGGCCTACTTTAAGGAAGGAAAATCGTCAGCAGGCCCCCTTTAAGGTCCCAAAACCACAAGCACTGATAAATGTCTGCATTTCTCAACATAATTACCTTCAATCCGGTGTCCCTTTTCCCCCAACTGAAAAAGAACAGGGGTGGGGGTGGTGGGAGTGCAGGAAGGAAACAATAGCACCAGGCTTAGAACAACAACACACCGACCAAGCTAACCTGTAAAACAGAAATGTTCCGAACGTCAAGTATGCTGTAAGTATGGTTCTGCTTTGAGCGGTCAAAAAAAAAAAAAGGGTTGCTTGTGGGAAGAGGTAGGGCTGAGTTCAGCAAATGTGCTTTTCATTTAGAGGAGAAAGGTAAAATACGAGGGAAAGAAAAAAATCGTATTGGCAAAAAAATGTTTTCAGTTTGAAATTCTATGGTCTGTGAGGACAAGCAGGGTTGGATGTCGATTGCCTAAGAGCAACATCCAGTTATTGCCTATTATGATTATATTGTTTGTGGTAGTGTGGTCACTGCAGGTAAGATGAACCAAACAGTAATACTGCCTGGAAAACATCATAGAAGATTAAAAGAAGGTTTGTGAGTCAAGTCACAATCATATTCTTTCAAAAGTGTTAATTTATTGAAGTTCTAATATCAGGTTAAATTCTAATTTAATATCCAAGATCAGAGTGAATCTACAGGGGCCACTTATAGGTGAAACGATAGAACAATTCACCAGCAGATCCATAATTCAATCATTTCGAATTTGTGAATTAAATTGAAACATATCTGAATAAGTGCAATACAAGGCATTTTGGAAACCCAAATAGAGGGGGTGGAGACCCAAAGTTTTGGTTGTGGGAAGATTCAAATGGATCCAGACATTTTTTGGGGAGAAACAAGTGATAAATAGCTTCTGACTGGAAAATTATAAGCAGCTACGCTATGCTCTTCAAACCGCTGCAACATAAGATTGGTTCAGGGAAGGGATTTAGGCTTAATAGCCTGAAAAATATGACAACAATATGGCAATATGGTAACAATACTCTTCAAAATCAACTTCTTAAATTGTATTTTCATTTAAAATGATTTAGATTTAACTGCTATGTCTTTTCATCGTCTGTTTAATTCAAGCAGCAGAACCACTGCGTGATATTTCTCACAGTGGCTGATGAAACTGCCATCGTGGATGGTACACTTTCCTCTCAAACCACTGATCTGCAAAACAAACACGAGCCACCCCCACCTGTGCCTGTCTTAAAAGGGGTGAGGGCCCCTGTTAACCTGCCCAGACAAGGGCCACCGACTCGGCCCCTTCCCATTCCCCGCCTCGCCGTCTCTCTCTCTCTCCAGATTATTTCCACTGAGTCGGGTGACTCTCCTGTGCCACTGATAAGAGCACAGCAGGGAGGTGTTGAGAGGGTCAAACCACAAGGGGAATAAGAAAAAGCAAAAACCTTGTAGCAAATATAAGCTAGGAAAAAAATATATATATTTTTTTATTATCCCCGGAAAAGAAGTACTTTATCCTT
>NC_139939.1:37851782-37854282 GCF_963454915.1 Gymnoscopelus microlampas
GTACACTTATAATGCATTATAATCTGCTTATAACACTATGCAGCTATAGTTATAAGAACTCATAAATACTAATAGTGCTTTTTAACAATATTAAGTGTTATAATACTGTGTAGTAGTGTTGCTGGACACTCACAGACATACTGTAGTGTATCATAATTATCATAGTTGCAAAATAAAAAGTCAGTGAGTGACCAGTAATTATGAAGTATTGTGGTACTTGACCTCATGAGTCATTTTAAGAGGCTTTTTAATGTGTTATGATTGCAATATGAGTACTTATATCTCTATTTATACAGTGTTATGAGCAGATTACATTCCATTTATTACTTGACCTTATAAGTAATTATAGAATGCTTTATAATGTGTCATGATTACTATTGAAATCTGTGGACCCCCTTGAATTATTGAATTATTAATTATACAGTGTTATAAGCCGATTATAATGAATTATAAATTATGCTTATTAGGAATTATAGACATGGGATGCATAGCAAGTGTTACCCTATTATACAACAGTTCTACCATAAAATATTTATCAAATAATGAGACAAATTTCCTTCAGGACCCCATCAACAAAAATATTGCTCGGCAACATTATAACATTATAGACAATATAAACTGTCAGCCCTGATTGTGTAAGTAACAGAGTAACATTTGCTAGCTAGTGGCTGTAGCCTGGAGAGTGACACTTTATAGTTCCAGTGCTGTTGTACTGTCTGCAGTCATTGAATGCCTCTTGTCCAATCAAATTACTCCACAAGAACAGTGATATATGAACTGAGCCTTGTTCTACTGTTGCACTCATTTTAAGTGGCTCTAGATAATAGCCTGGACTAAACACCTAAAATGTAAACTGTAGAGCATTTAACAGACACATTTCTGGCACCTTACAAAGGCCTGTTTTATTAAACCTCAGCACATGAGCAGACAAAGGTGCATTGCTCAGACATTCCCTCCTCGAGTGACCCCCTCACTAATTTGCTAGCACCAGCAACTACCACTCATCGTGCCAGTACATCTTTCAATGACTCTATTAATCTAATCGTCCACTAATTGGTCAAGATAGCCTTTTCCCAAATGATTTTTATCATGGGCTAATTAAAAGAGGCCAGTGAAAACCTGCTGAAATCGCGTTGTCTCGTTAAAACGGCTTGATTGACATATTGTCCCCGTGCCTCTCAGTAAAAATCTCTCACTTCACAGAAAATGGCCTCCCTTCAGGCTACTCCACTTCAACTGCACATAGTTTTTATGTTTCAAAGCCCCCACCCTCGCTCTACCGCTGTTCATGCTCAGTAGAAGTAATGTGATGTCGACTTGCCAGTGACTGATAAATCTTTAATATAAAAATTGTACAAGAATTCTGATACAAATTACAAGAGGTATTTGGACAAAATATGAATAAAATTCCATTTACATCCCAAAACCCTTATGCATTTTATGCAAAAACCATAGACAGTTATGATACAGAAACAAATACAAATACAAGGAAAGCAAAAAACAAAACAACAATAAAATAAAAAATAAAATAAAATAAAAAAACAAGGACCATTTTTTTTCTTCCTCACTGCAAATGGGAAAAACCTGTCCAGGTTACATACAGTATTCATGAGGCTACCGAACCAAAATCACCATTATGAAATCAAAGTGACGCAAGCTCCTGTGCTCTGTTCTGATCGTGTGCGGAAGCCATGCTATGCTAGCAGAAACAGGGCTGTCAAGTGTCGACGTGGTGCCATGGGTGTTTCGCTAACACAAAAACACAAATGCATTCAGATACATGAAAACACATTTGGAAAGAAAAGAGAACAAACAAAAAAATGTTTTATTCACAAATCTTCAAGCTTATTTTATACTTAATGGTAAGACTATAAAAATATGGCAATTGGTGTGATGGGAAACATTTATGTTTTAAACCTTTTGACCTTGCAGTAATGTGAAAGAAGTATTTATGTTCCTTTTTCAGCATTGTTGACATGTCATAGTTTCCAGTTTCAAATTTTTACGAGGGTCAATCCTCCGTAACACATCACAAAATACTTAAGACTGAAGCAGCTATACAAATCCATCATTATATATATTTATTACGCTATACCACTTAACATTTTCATCCCATTTTGTTCCATGAATTACCTTGACCAGAGAGCATGCATGTAATGTCACCTCCCTCCCTCCCTGTTAAAAACATGATACATGTACGTTGACAACTTCAATGCTGGACCAAGGCCTACAATTGTTATTGGGACAGCAGCCCTCTCTCTCTCTCTCATCTTCTCCCTCCGTGTGTGTGTGTGTGTGTGTGTGTGTGTGTGTGTGTGTGTGTGTGTGTGTGTGTGTGTGTGTGTGTGTGTGTGTGTGTGTGTGTGTGTGTGTGTGTGTGTGTGTGTGTGTGTGTGTGCTATGTACTGTAGAGTTCTAGAATATCAGAATGCCCAGAAAGTAACCCCATAACACGGTTGACCTCCACGCCAGCAATACTTATTGTCAGAAAGATGAGCGT
>NC_139939.1:37856782-37866782 GCF_963454915.1 Gymnoscopelus microlampas
CTATACTGTGCATGTCATACTGGGAATAGTAAACAATAGGGGGACATTCAACGAAAAATTGCCGATCGATTGACTATTTTCATTATTTGACGAAGTGGTTAAAATGAATTTAAATTAATTGAGCCAAAGTGAATTGTACAGCATTAAAGCTGAATTGACTGTCTCTCTCTCTCTCTCTCTCTCTCTCTCTCTCTCTCTCTCTCTCTCTCTCCCTCTCTCTCTCCCTCTCTCCCTCTCTCTGTCTCTCTTTCTCTCTCACTCTCTCTCTGTCTCTCTTTCTCTCTCACTCTCTCTCTTTGTCTTTCCTGCCGTTGTCACAGTCTTGTCAGCATCTCGGGCGTCTGGCAGCGTAACAAAGTGACAAGTGAGTTATTAGACAGATGAGAGGTGGAACGGCAGGGACGCCTCCAGGTAAAGGAGAAGAAGAAGCACATTTTTAATGATGCTCCCTGTCATTCCTTCCTCCGTAGTCAGCCCTCCACCTCTGCAACCTTTCCATCACTCTCTCTCTCTCTCTCACACCTCTGCCTCTTGCACTCTTGCTTTCTCCCTCTCTCTCTCTCTCTATCTCTATCTCGCTTTCCCTTCCTTTCTCCAAAAATGAGAGGAGAGTGAAAGCTGCTCATTGCCGTGTAGGCGGAGCCTCAAAACAACAACAAAAGATGATGATACACAATGATGGGTTACAGCATAACAGCGTAGGTTGTAGCAAACACACACACACACACACACACACACACACACACACACACACACACACACACACACACACACACACACACACACACACACACACACACACACACACACACACAGAGAGAAAGAGTACGTGCACTAAATGGCTTAAGACAATTAAAAGGTAGAAATGGGATTTTGCAACACTGCCATGAATATAAGTGGTTTGGATTTGAACATTGTACACAGCACACCACGTAACACTGCACACGTTTCTTCCCATCCTCTCCGAGTTGAGAAAAGAGGAGCACATGCCTTTGCTAATACCTGATATTGTTATACTTAGTTGTACATTGTGTCACACACTGAAAATAGCCTGCAACATGTTGTGAGCTAGCAGATCGGCTATTGATGCGCTACACTGGTGTGCAACAAAGTATAAATCAGGCTTAACACACTGATAACCAAACCAAAAAAAAGGAACAATCATTCTGTGTTGTTTTTTAAAATCCTTTTTACAAAAGGTTTTCTCATTCTGGGCAAAAGACAAAACAAAGAAAAAGAAACAATAAAACAAATGTGTGAGGATAACATCACCCATCAATAAATACCCCCTTTCCCCTCTAGCTACTTTGCCCAGTTACTGGAAATACTTGTACCTTAAGATTTAGTTATGAACACAATTTGAAATGGCTTCAAATGATAGCCAGAGAAATGTTTGTTCTTTTCACAGAGCATGCTGGTTGTTGTTGACAACCCAGCAACGGAAACCGATACCCTAAAATATCACAGCAACAAAAGATTTAAGACTCAAGTGCATCATATCAATCCAATAGGGCTATAATTACAGTACAACCTTATACTGGAGGACTTTTTTCATTTTTTAAGTGAATGCTTGTTTTGGTCACAGTTGAAGGACTATTTTCTTTTCATCTTTATATTTCCCACCTTTTTTTCTTACATCCTCTTTTTTCTTTTTCTTTTTTCTTTTTTTCAAATCAATGGTCATTAAGACGCCCATTTCTTTACTTGGAGTATTTCAAAGAACATTAAAAAAAACCAATCACCGGCTCTTGCATTGATAAACCGCGGTGCGACCGTGTCACAATAAGTACATGCAGTAGAAAGGTTCTCGCCACTAAACCTTTTTGAGCTAATTACGGTGATGGTACCTGGTAGCCAACACAGAGTTACTCCGTTAAACAAAAGGGACAACAGAGAATAGATTCCTTAGCACATCAAAACAAAATGTTGCGTTCATAGAAAACAGCAGTTCATATTCAGTCACGCACAGGATCCGTTCTGAAGGAATAAAAGTATGTTGAACCCGGAGACACTTGACTTGGAATGGGGGGGGGGGGGGGGGGCTTGAGAATGGGGCGAGATCTTGTTTTTTGTTCAAGACGGCTACGTGTGTTTTCCATTGTGATGACATAGCATTTGAAAAAGAACTAAGCACGTGCAAAATAAAAGAGAGGAAAGAACCTGGCACAGGGATGTTGAACATACTGTCATCTCCCTTGGTGTGTTTAGCCATCAATGACTCCCCCAAACAGCACCAAAACTCACCACTGCAAAAAGTCCTTGTTAATAATAATATTACACATCCCCTTGTATAGATGCAAAGTGCAAAAAACTGAATCGGTATACTAAAGCTAATTAACATAAACGACAAAAAAAAGGAAAAGAAAAATCTATCAAAGCAGAAATGGAAAATGATATCAGTGTAGGAGCCAAAAAAGCATGCCGGCAACCTCTGAATATCTAACAAGTAGATAAAACAAGTCACATGATATTCTTTTTTTTTTTTCATCCTACTGCCTCGGTTTAAAATGTGTCTTTGAGGCTAACATAAATGAGTCAAGCTAGTTAAGATGCTACCTCTTTCTTGCCTATAGCTGGAAGTATTGTACTTTACTGTAACATAAAAACAATAACGAGAGAGAGAGGGGAAACAGAAAATAGAAGCGAACGACCATCAATACAACTGTTATACACCAAAAAGCCTCTTGGGACATTATTTACAAATGAACTTGTCATGCTCTGGTAAAGGGGATGGGGTTCCTTTAAAAGCTATCATTACACAAATACAACAAGAAGAGTTTAACTTTTTTCTCTTTTTTTTCTTCAACATTATCATTTTTGCAGGCAAAGTCACAAATAAGATTTTGAATAGATTCTTTGGAGATGGGACATTAAAACAAAAGTGGAGAGAAGTGTTAAAGGAATGAGGGGAAGAAGAAGTGGGTATATGGAAAGAAAAAAAGTCATTTTTTAAACTTTTGGAATAAAGGGTACTCCACGCACATCAAGTGTCTTATCCTATTCTTCCAAAGAAGGAAAAGTCAAAAGTCACAATGCTCTGTTTTTTGTTTGTTTGTTTGGAAACATATTATAGTCATTGAATTTTCAGAGGGGGTCTTAGAAATGTGGAACAATGACTTTAACAGGGGACGGGTAGTAGGCATACACGCATTTAAGCTTGTATTTGATGGCCCTGGGAGGGGGTGGAGTCAAGAGCTGATTTGAAGAGGAGGAGGATTTAGGATGAAGGAGGATGATGAGGGGCCAGCAGTCAGACTGAGCGGAGGGATAGAGCTAAACGTCATTCGTTCTCTCAGTCTATGACAGAGGAGAAGGGCATGTTTTTGTGGAGGTTGGGGTTCTGCGAGTGCCGGTTGCGGCTTCGCACGGAGCTGAACACCATGTTGCAGCCCGGGATCTTGCACTTGTGCATCTCACGCAAGTGCACAGTCTTGTAGTGCACGCGCAGGGTCCCCTTGTTGCTGTACATTTTGTGGCAGATGTTGCAGAGGATCCCGCCAATGCTGCCGTTGGTGGCGCTCCCGGTGGACGAGAGGAGAACCGGCGAAGGGGATGGGTCCATGCCCTCCCCCCGCGCCTCTCCTGCGCCGACTCCGGCTTTATCCCGACGCCCTCCCTCGGCCTGCCGGGAGGAGCAGTCCTCCCCCTCACTGTCCTCGTCCTCGTCCCCGTGTCCCGCCTCCTCCCCCTCCTCCCCCTCCTCCTCCTCCCCCTCCAGGTCGTCCAATAGGATGCCCTCGTCGCTGCACTCGTCAGACTCGTGGGAGGAGTGGATGCTGCCGCTGGACTGGACGCTGGAAGTGGTGCTCAGGTCCAGAACCATGTAGTCTGCCGGCTGGCCTCGGTAGAAACCGTTGGTGTGTTGGTGGTGTTGGTGGTGTTGGTGGTGGAGGTGGTGGTGCTGCTGCTGCCGCTGGAGGTCTTGGTGGTGGTTGAGAAGAGGGTGGTGGAGGTGGTGATGGTGGGGGTATTCGTTGTTTGCCGGGGAGCTGGCATCGCGGTTCAGTCCGGCGGTGTTGGTAGTGATGGGGTTGGTCATTCCTCCCAGGCCGGCACCAACGATGCCCACTCCAGACATAGCGTCCAGGCTGGTGCCCAGGTGGTGCTGGTGCCCGGCATAGATTTTGGCCAGGAACTCGGCCCGCAGGTCCTTGGGCAGGGGCGTGAGTTGGGGGTCGAGGACAATGTCATCCAGCTCTTTGGTCAGCAGTTTACGGTGCAGGTTAATGTTGGAGCTGTGCCTGCCGTGTCAGGAGAGAACACATAGTTGAACATCAGATGGTTGTATGTCAGATACAATGGCACTATATTTGGATGTCTATGGAGACAGCAACATGAATTTGCATATAATAAGCAACAAAAACAAATCATATTTCATGAATGAACAGCACCTGTCAAATAAAACCAGGCATGCTATTTTATATTAATACATAAACACAAATTTTGGTAGCGTGGGCTAATTCAGTCAATATGACTGTAAAAAAATACACTATCCAGGAAGTGCTTGTAACTTTAACTACTGTAATTATGCGGAGTAACTACCCTGAGATACTCGCACACAGATGGAACTCTATCCTGCAGCTCTCCCGACCGTACTGGAGCACAACACGCTAACATGGAGAGAAAGAGAGCATCCTGCTAGCGTGTTTACCACTGTCAGCATGTCTGCCCTGCACAGCCCTGTCTCAAATCCAATAGACTCTGACTCAATTAAATACTCCACCATATTGAATGGGAGTTTATCAATTGATTCGAGCTGTGGTAATGTGATAATCGAGGGGAACTGGATAGCATATTAGCGCCGGGCCCTGACAGCATTATCGCATTGGCTCCCTATTGGAGGTGGCTTAATCGAGCATCACTGCCCATACCGTGAACATATCATCCTTGTAGTCCTGGCTTTAATAAAGACAGCCTTTTTTTTCTCTTTCCCCAAACACAAGACAAGCAGTAGTATACCATAATGCGTCACAGCCGATGAAATAAAAGAAACCAGAGCTATGTACAGTAACAAGTGCCATGCTAAACGCCACAATGCTGTTAGTTATTTGGGGTTAGCATACAAGCCATGCTCATAGGATGTGAAGTGAAATGGGCCTGACAAGCCGAACTCGATGCGTTTTCCACTCCAATTTCACAGCTGCCAATTCAAACTAAAGGAAAAGAGGGAGACCCACAGCACACAGTGACACAAAACAATAAAAAAATAAATGCACACAAAGACAACTTCAAGCAACTAATGACTGGTGTCAGGAATGACCATTCACATAAGGCCCCACTCCTATCATATGAAATCATAGAAAGCAGGAAACACCCAGTGTTTTTTGTGTGCGTATTTTTCCATGCAGGGAGGGCACATGTGTGTTTTAAAAAAGAAAAAAAGAAGAGGGTCAGTCCTTGGAAGGACGGGCAAAATTAAAAAATCAAAATCAAAATCAAATGGAGTCAGAATGTATTGTAGAGCTTACCAGCAGTGGCAGGGTTGATGCAGTCAAAAAGGGTCCCTCTCCTTTAATTATTTACTTCCCTATCCGACATTCTCCTGCAAGAGGTAAACATACATTCATTTGAGGGACCCTTTTCTATGAACCAGGCAACCAGGAGCCCGTCCACTAGAGCATCGTCAGCACCAAGGGGGAGAGCGAGCGTGGCAAATCGATTGGCCGTGGCTGTCATTGTTCGCACACGGAGCGTGTGTGTGTGTGTGTGTGTGTGTGTGTGTGTGTGTGTGTGTGTGTGTGTGTGTGTGTGTGTGTGTGTGTGTGTGTGTGTGTGTGTGTGTGTGTGTGTGTGTGTGTGTGTGTGTGCGCGTGCGTGTGCACGTGCAAAAGATAGAAAATATACTACTTCCATACTGTGGGACTTCGATCAAAAAGACTATATAAATCCTTTGTTCTTTTATCCTTTGATAGTGCAGTTGCACCCATATGTGCGTTAGCTTATGGCTAAAATATGGGAGTCGTGATTCAGTATCTGTGGCAGTGTCTGTCTGGTCAGATACATGTGGCATTTGGGCCAAGAAAGGCCAGGATTATTAAAGACAATCTATTGTGCAAATACTGTAGTGAATGGTGAAGATATTATCCAATACAAGGGGAAAATCTGCTGAATTTAATTTATTTATTCATTAGCAGTGATAACCAACTAACAGGCTTAGGTGTACGTTACATGACACCGAAAATCTGAAAGGCGCGGGATGCTGTACTTGATGCTCAGGTAGGCGGGTCCATTGCAACAATGTCTTCCATCGCTATAACAACACCTTCACACTGCTAATAAGCTCTAGGTTGCCATGGCTACCTACAGCTCTCAAGATGTTAAAGTCAGACATGCTAAATGCCATGCAGTTAAGTTCCCTGTGCTACATGTACTGTAGGCTACTGTTTAAAACAAGACACTAAAACATAAATGCATACCTGTTCTACAGTACCACATCTAAATGGAAAGATATTCACATCATTCACAACGACGCTCATCGTGTACATTTTTTAAATGTGACAATGACAATTTATAAAAATAAAAATAAAAAAACAAGATATCAAAGGATTATAAATGTGTAACTGCCATTGTTTGGAAATGATTCACTCAGTAGTACACTGGCTTTACAATGGTGTACACAGCACAGTGCAAGTATGTTGTTTATCAGGGAGATATACATTTTCAGCAGGTCTATAACAAGTTAGAGGACTGGAATAAGGTGATGAAGTAAAGTCACTGAAAGTATTTGATTATTCACCACCTGTGATGGAAGTGTATACGTAACTTTCTATCACTGTAATCAGTGGTGGTATATACTAAAGCATACTATATATACTAAGTATATACTAAAGTATAATTAAGTAACCAACATTTTCAGAAATCTTCAGAAATAGTGAAACCCCTTCCTAGAAATGAGTCCAAAGTATAATATTTCTATTTAAAATGTAGCAGAGTGAAAGTCATGGGTTTGCAAAGAAAACAAACACTCCAAAGTCTAGTACTGTCTGTAATGTTCTACAAAGACCAGGTTGGTCCAGACACACTCTGAAGATACTTATCCCTTCAAGTATCAGCCTCTCCCTTTCCCCCTGTCTACCTGCATGGCTTCATCCCACTACACTCCATGTTTCCAGCCCCAAACCAACGCCGCAAGTACACCTCCCCCCTATCCCCTTCCTCTTTCACTTCTCCACCTCCCTACTGCCTCCCCGTTGGCCGGTAATGTGGCTCGCAAACCAATTTTGACGGTCTCATCTTCGCCCAGAAGGCGGGGGAGGCCTCGGGAGATGCCATTTTTGTCAGTGCAGAGGAGGCAGCACAAGCGTGTGCCTGTCCCGACCGCCGTTAATCATCTTTAGGTTCTTGTGATGGCCCTTGCCCCGTTTGTGTGTGTGTGCGCAATCTGCGCATGCGTGTGTGAGTGTGTGAGTGTGTGCGCGCGCGCGTACGCAGATGCATGCAAACTTGCTTGTGTGTGTGCAGATGCTAGTAAAAGCATTTGCAGTTGTGTATATGTGCTCATGTGTACAATTCAAGATGTGTATGTGTAGATGGATGGATGTACTGTATATCTGCACATGAGCCTGCATGCAAGTAAATGTGCACGGTAAAAAATTCCGTATTTAATTTAACTGAGAATGTAGAAATTGGGTCAATTGTTACTCTCTTCAGAGTTACACTAACACTGAGTGTTACTGTGTGTGTGTGTGTGTGTGTGTGTGTGTGTGTGTGTGTGTGTGTGTGTGTGTGTGTGTGTGTGTGTGTGTGTGTGTGTGTGTGTGTGTGTGTGTGAGTGTGCACGCGTGTGTTGACTAAATGAGTCCTAATGCGTAAATGAGAGGGGAGGCGGTGGTTCTTTGTCTTTCCTGTCATTTGGGCTGTGTTATGAGGTTTGTCTGGGAAGTGGGAGGACAAGAGAGTTTTGCTAACATTTATCATTCTCCGTCACTCCTCAGACTGTCCATACTGCATCGTCTCATTGTGCTGCACAAGCACCACACGAGAAATAATTATGCTGTCTGAGAGTGAAGATGAAGCGATTTATTTTTAGTGCTAGGCTATATACCCATTTGGGTAAAAAAAAACAAGAAAAAGAAAATCTGTATTTATAATATTACAGGATGCAATAATTAAAGACTTAATTGATCCGCTATACTTTGACAAGGACCACATTTATTAAAATGTTATTATGGGAATAGATTTGGGAAGAAATTTAGCAGATTTCTACTCAAATATTGTTCAAATATAGTGTATATTGGAACTTCATCATAGGAAACGATAATGAAATTACTTACAGCGTTAACTTGACATAGTTTCCCTCACTCACTGCTATCATATCCTCTATTTATAGTACATTGTCCTCTACAGTCTCTACAGCTAAATATTTAACAGTAAGATAAGTCCAAACGCACAACCAAACACATCACAAGGAAACTGTCAGTGATATAAGACAAGAAGCAGTATCTGCAGTGAAAGTATCACACTTTGTAATCGGTGGACATTTTGATCTCGTATGCGTGGCTTTCCATTAATATATTCCCTCTACATAAGCGATGGGCTCTTTGTTTATGAGAGGCAAGCAAAGAGCGGCTTGCGAGGGAGCAGCGCTGGTCCCGCATGCTGTGAGGGGAACGAGGGAGAAGGGAGGCAGGGAGAGAGGGAAAAAGAGTGAGAAGGAAGGGAGGAGAGAGGAGGAAAGAGACTCTCCAACATAATTAACCTTCACTCTCTCTCTCCCTTTGCGAGTGGCCCATGTACGGGGATCGTGGGCTGCATGCACACCCCAGTGCACTGTGGGAACGAGGAGAAAGACGAAAGAAGTGAAAGAGGGCTGCCTGCTGGCCACCACGGCGACGCATAGAGTGCAGGTTGTAGAAGGAAGGTTTAAAAAAGAGTGTGATAAAAAAGGGGGATAAGTGAAAGAAAGTTGTACGACTGATTTTGAAAATATGATTAATGAGGCTAATAACGGCCATGATTACTGGTACGCTCGCCTTTCCACCAGTTAATCACAAGGCTTCTTCAGGGCTGCTGTGGCTGCTGCTGACGACCGCTGCTCGCTCCCCACAATAAATATGCAATCATTTACCTCTGTGCTGCAGGCAGCCTGGGGGCTAGGGGGGAAACACCCCACTGTGCAGCCACACGTGCACGCACGCACACACGCACGTGCATGTGTGGTTTGCTGTAGGCCGCATTAGATTATCCTCAGCTGTGTGTGTGTGTGTGTGTGTGTGTGTGTGTGTGTGTGTGTGTGTGTGTGTGTGTTCCGCTGTTTACTCTAGTCTCATTAACATAATGGACCCGAGACGATTGATTTTGATCTTTAGCTGTGTCATCACATTTGCAATGTGTGTCCCACTCCGACGATGTCATTGTCTCAGTTGTTTTTCCCTCATTTACTGACGAGGCACAGCACACAGAAATGTCCTCATATTCTTATTCACTTTGGAGCCTCTGTTTATGGGTGCGCCTACACGCCTTTGGGATGTCACTCAAACTGAGGCGACGGGCTAATCCGATATGCGTGCTGTGGGTTGGCATTCATCGTTTGGACTGTAACGAACAAATTGGGCTCCCAGGTGATTCTTTAGTCAGCTATTTTTGTTCATCTTCCTCTTTTTATAAAGAAAACACGTCTCACTATTCTGTCGTTAAACTTCCCCTGAAAGTCTGTATTGTAGTGATTTCGATTAGTCATTGCATCTTCTTTTTTTGCCAAATCATCAGCAGTTTGTAAAAATCTGAACGAAGTGGACAATCTCTCCAATAATGTTATTTACCGATAATATAATTTGAAACTACCTCATCTCCATTTTGTGCAATTTGCTTCAGTTGTGCCATTTTGCAATTTCAAAGTGCATAACGTTATCAGGAAGAAAAAAACTGTCTCTTATGAAAATGACCAAATTATTTCCCCATGTTACCACTACCATTACACTCAAACATACATTATGTAGTTATAGGATTATCCAGGGACACATTTGATGAGAGCTTGGCCGGACCACTGGCTGGGCCTGAA
>NC_139939.1:37871782-37911782 GCF_963454915.1 Gymnoscopelus microlampas
TGAGGTCTTTGTCTCGGTTGTTGCGCAGCATGGGCATGTGTAGGCGGGGGTTGGGGTTGGCACTGTGGCGGTTGCGGCTGCGCAGCGAGCTGAAGACCATGTTGCAGCCTTCAATGGTGCAACGGTGCTTGATCTTCAAGTGTACAGCATTATAGTGGATCTTCAGGGTGCCTTTGTCATAGAAGGTCTTTCCACAAGAGTTACAGCAGACGCGGCCCTTGCGGGAGGTGGCCCCCATGCGGCGCATGCGGTGCATTTTGGAGGAGAAGGAGGAGTGGGTTATGGCCTTGGACTGCTCATGCTTCACAAAGTGGTGGTGGACCTGGTGGTCGTTCATGCTGTGGGGCTGATGAGGTTGATTGTGAGTCTGCGGTGGAATCTGTGGTGGCTGCTGCTGCAGCGGCGTCTGCCCCTGTTGGCCCTGATGAGCTGAAGGAGTTGGTGAGATGGGCGACGCTCGGTTGCTTGGCTCCGACTTGGGCTCAATGTTGTTCATTGGCCCGATGGCCAAACGGCTTGGACTCTGGCCACTGCGAAAAGGTGAAAGGGACACTTCAGACTCACTAGTGTCTATCTGCTCACTCTGGTTAGGCAAGCTTGGCTCGCGGAGCCGCAGAGCAGACTGCTCCATCGGCAGTCCATTGGGAGGCAGGCCCAGCATGGGGGCAGATACCGGATTGATGTACTGGAAGGGTAGAAGGAAGGCCAGGCTGTTGGGGATGTTCTCGAAGTGGTGAATGCTGGAGGGGCTGCTGTTCTCCAGATGTGTCAGTAGCCCCGGGCTGCGGCTTCGATTGTTACTTTCAATGAATGTCCTGATCCCGGATTCTATCTTGGAGGAGGGAACCGTGACCGCCTGGCCTTCCTTCTCCTGAATGGCCATCAGCTCAACGATGGACTTGGTCTCGCCGAAGCGAAGGAACTGCTGCAGGGTGATGATCTCTTCTTCCCGGGACATGATGGTCCAGCGGTCCAGCACCTTGCCTGCAGTATCCTGGAGGCCCAAGAGAGGAGACAAGAGAGAAGACAAACACAAAAAACATCATTGATTGTGCATAAATCAGCGTGGTCAATAGGGAGGTAGGGAGGGGGGGGGGTTTCTGCTCATGAAATTCAGGGGGCCCTGGAGCGACAAATGAATAATAGAACTTTGTCAAAATACTCCCTCCCACTGTCCCACTGTTTTCCTATCTCTCTTCATCCACTTTTAGCTATTATTCAGCCATGCAAATGCAGTCATTAGCTACAAAGCGATGAGAACGGGTGAGAGATTAATCGAGTCTAAAGCAAACAAATTGAGACCACCAGGGTGGGGGCTATTAACGGGTCTCAGTGAAATTTCTACATTGTGGGGACGACGCTGTTGATCTACTTGCTGTGAGACTCTTTAACAAAAACAGCCCTCTAAAAGATGTGAACTCTTGCTGAGACTCCCTCTATACACGCACACAGTCCCCTCTAATATTTACATCCAGCGTCAGTCGTTAAGGGAAATAATAGGATAATTAACGTGAGCCACTAATTGCACCTCAGTTGGCAAGCATTTTTCTTAGTGTGCGTTTACATCTCAGAGGTAATGTAATCCTCAAGGGAGCAGCAAGGCAGGCTTACAATGTACTGTGTGAGGGAACAGTGTTGGACATTCAAATAAGAAAACTCATGTTTATTTAAGGTCGTCTTTGAAGACGCCTTCGAGGTGACACTGAGCTCGCTTTCCTCTCATTAAGCTGGCTGTGGAGCAGTATTTACCGTACTTTATGTTAATGAGGTTTACAGGATGCATATCTTCTGTCAGATTAAATATTAATGAAGCTGTACTTTGTCACCAGGGACTGTGTCAACTGAAAATGCATGTGCTTGCATTTCACCATGTCTGCCCATGAGGAGAGAGACGGAGTTGGGGCCAAGGATGTAATGAAGTGAATGTCAGGAGTAGATATTTTACATGAGCCATGGAGTTTCATAATCCTGGACTTTTGTAGACCCTGGGAAGCGTGGGAAACTAGTTTCCATCCTGAGAGGAACAGGATTGCTCCAATGGGAGACTTTTGGAGCATTATTCCAAAAGGAGCAGTTTCCTTGGCTAGTGTGTTTTTCTGGAGATGGTGCTATTAACCGCTGAAAAGTAAAACGCCCAGACTCCCTTGCAAAATGTGCGCATTGCCAAACACCAAGACATGGCAAGGAATTCTGGGAAAAGAATCTTGGCAAGGCCCGAATGCAAGATTTGCGGTTGAGCTCCTAACTTTGATGATGTACAGAATACTTGACCCAGTGCTTTTGTCACCTTGTATGAACCCAGTGTTCTCAACGACTTCAAGCAGTACTGATAACACAACTCTGGAATAAAATGGTTGCTTATGTAGCAGAGTAGCCCTGCCTGAAGACCAGAAGACTAATATCTCCCATGGCCAGAGGGGATTCCTTTTGGATGAGCAGCAGAGGTTTTGTTTCCCATATACGGGAGACCAGGGTTCAGGTAGTTACACAGCTATGGCTGTTGTATGAGATGGTCTGTGTATTTGTGTGAACGTGAGAGAGAGATAGATAGAACAAAGGGAGAGTGAAAGAAGTGAAGAGTGAAGAAAGAAAGAGAGAGAGACGAGGAAAGATTAGTCTAATGTGTTTAATACTACAGTTGACACAGGGTCCTGTGGGACCAGACGCGAGTAGTGACAATTATGGTAACATTTCATCCCTTGCCTGCTAGAACCAATAAAAGATAAATGGCATTTCTTGAGAGTGAAAATCTGTAGAAAACCAACATCACAAAGCACAAAGGGTCTGTATGGAGAAAACAGAAGATAAATTCTTAAAGAGAGAGAAGGGGAGATAGAATGGAAGAGATATCATACAGAGAGAGGAATAGTAAAGCACAAAAATCAGAAAAAGTGAAAGAGAGAGAGGAGGCAGGGGGTTGTTGAGTGGTTTCACATCACGCCCTCAGATATACTGGAGAAGCAGACCTTCTGAGACAAAACATCAATAGTCACTGGGGCATTTGTTGTTAAATATACATTAAAAAACATTTTACACTTTCATTCTGTGTGCGCTCCAGTGCGAGTCTTTGCCTCGAGGTATAACTTTAAATTTGAGGTCTGGGCACTATTATTTCGTACTGCACGGCCATTGGGGCATTTGTATACTTCCATTTGATTTAATTGAAACAAAAAAACAGAGGCAAATTAGAAAGCGAATACTTGAATAGTTTCAGTAAGAATATTTTTTTCAGTTCGCCAAATATAAAAAGAAAAAGAAAGAAAGACAATAAGCCCTTTTAAATAAAATGCATGCTAGTGTGAGCACGCTTGCCGGTCCACACTTCCTGTTATATGTCTGAAGCTGAACATCAATTACATTATTTATACAAGAAATTCTGAAATAATAATGAAGTGAAGTGACTTGCATTAAGTCTGTGCTCTATTCCAGTGCGAAGCACGGTCTATATTTTTGGTGCTTCTCCAGATATCAGTACGGTACGGTACAGGACGGCAAACATTTGCTAGTGTGCTGCCTGCTTTCCATGTCCATTAAACAATATACCTGTTAATGAAGTTGCAAAAAGAGAGTGGAAGAGAGAGAGGAGAGGAGAGAATCGAAAGAGGCTGAAAAGAGAAAGAAATATATGTGGAGCAACAATGTTGGCTCTGTTCAACGGCGGAAACAAAGTACATCCTTCACAGCTATACAGCTTGTAACATTAGAACTGCTTTGGGCTTATTCTGAATATATACAAAACACATCTACATCTCATTTATTTCATCTTCGTGACTTTTTGCTTGCACCGTCGTATTGCTCCGTCTGTTTGGACAGACCTGAGGCATAGCTCCTCCCAGTCAGCACGGTTAGTACCAAGACAAAAGGTCCAGTCCGGGTCAGTTGGTATTGGTGAAAAAATGGTGTCATGACATCCTGTACCATGCCGTTCAGGTGATGTGCAGAAGTGCCATTTGTGATATGCCAGGCTACCCCCCCCCCCCCACACGCACAGGCATGCATGTACGTGTGCACACACACACACACACACACACACACACACACACACACACACACACACACACACACACACACACACACACACACACACACACACACACACACACACACACACACAGACACACACACACACACACACACACACACACACACACACACACACACACACACACACACACATACACACAGTTCCCCACGGATAAAGGAACCAAATGTTGCTCATGCTCGTACATTAATCTGATCCTAGTCTACTCCTCCTTTGCTCTACTTCCCCACTCATTGTTCAATCAAAGAAGAAAGTCTGAATGCAATGGTGCGGCCTGTAATTTCTACCAAATGGAATCCGTTAGTGTTAGTGAGGGCCAGCCAGCTGTCAAGCTACAGGTCAGGAACTCTGCTGAGCAGAGTGTGTCTGAGAGGGGGGCTACACAAACACACCCCGTCCGCTGGTCCACCGACTTCTGGAGCCCAATCAACAGGGGCTTTAGGCCATGGCCTAGCTTGGAACACGGAGAGCAAGCAGAGAAACTCAAGCCTGCCTGCAGACGGAGACTGGAGCAAAGCATCACAGCGGGCTAGAGAAGGTTATGAGGGCAGACAAGCTTGGCTAACTGACTAAACTGATCCACAGATCTCGTACAGTAGTGGGAAAATTCATGTGCTTTTTATTTAAGTTTAGGAACTTCTCATTACATGGCCATTCCTTTAACCTCAGTGCTATATAACTGTGGTATGCAGCGCTGTAGTTCGCAATACCTTGTTTTATGGTAACTATCAAATTCCAGACCACAGGATTATATGGACAGAAATGGCTAAATGCTCCATAAACGGTAATAGATGATCAAAGTCTACAAATGTAGCAATTTCTTTTCACAGCATTAAGACTTAAGTGTTTTTAATACATACTGTATAATCAATCTTATTATCAAAGAGCCTAAACCAACGTATTAATTGAGAATTACACATCTCCACACAGTCTACAAAATCTATATGATGTATTTAAACGTGAAATCACTTATCAACACTACTTAAATGGTTCTCTCGCTCCATGATGAGAAACACATACCTGTGCGTGTGTGTGTGTGTGTGTGTGCGTGCGTGCGTGCGTGCGTGCGTGCGAGATATGTGAAGTCGAGATAATACAGTATATACTGTACAGTACAGAGTAAAATCCCCAGTGTTAATTTAACTCTTTAAAAGAGAAGGTATCAATTCCAAAATTGCAAAATGAACTCTTAAGGTCCTTACACACCGGGGCGATTTTTTCGTGCGAATAATGTGTTTTTTTTTAAAACCTTATAAAGTCAATGGCTCCGTACATGGAGCGAAAAAGCGAAAAAAGCGAAGCGAAAAAACGTCTTTTAATTATTCGGAACGAGTCCGAATTTTGCGTATATTCGCTATATTCGCCGGTATGTAAGGACCTTTATGGGTCTGAGTTACAAGTGTACAAATGAACACTGGGGAGTTTTACATTGTATAATATTATAAAGAGTGGGACAGTGAACATGGAAACAGAATATAGTTCATGTGCATGCCATGGGCCTGAGTGTGTACACAACACACCACTGCATATTTGCAGACAAACACAGGTCCCCGTAGCCCTCGCTGCTACTTCTTAGCCCACTCTGGCGCATTAGCCTGGCGACGTTGCCGGCAGAGTAACAAATATGCCATTAGAAGCACTTTTACAAGTAGGCACTCATCTTCCAATTAGCTTAATGTGCTCCCTTCCCCCACCCACACCCACACCCCCGTCCCTGGATTTTCCAGGCCTATATCTACCTCCTCATGCACACACGCACATTCCCTCCAGTAAAATCTCATTAAAACCCCACCCTCCCCCCCTTCGCTCTCACCCACCCCTGTGTGCTGCTATGACATATTAGTCTGTCATTATGCATCCCTGAGTCCTTTAAACAATTCGCCTAAACCTCTGTTTGCCAGGTTAATGACTATTAGCCAATAATTACAGTGGAGAGAGTGAGCAAGGGTGTCAGAGAGAGAGAGAGAGAGAGAGAGAGAGAGAGAGAGAGAGAGACACACAGAGAGACAGAGAGACAGAGAGAGAGAGAGAGAGAGAGAGAGACAGAGAGACAGAGAGACAGAGAGAGAGATGACAGGAAAACAACACTCTTCATTTGGAGGATGGTCTGTCTACTGGTATGTTTTACGGTATTCACTGCTTCTTTTGCATCGCTCTGAACCCAGGTGACGACCACATTATCCATACCACTAACACTAACGTTACCTCCTGCCTGCCGCAGAGCGCCATTTATATGTTTGTTGGACTTACTGCGGTAAAAATATTGTGGTGGTGTCGTGGTGGGTATGTGTGTGTGTGTGTGTGTGTGTGTGTGTGTGTGTGTGTGTGTGTGTGTGTGTGTGTGTGTGTGTGTGTGTGTGTGTGTGTGTGTGTGTGTGTGTGTGTGTTGTTACAGGGCGGGGGGTACCTGCCTTGTAAATTAACGCTGACAAGCAGGATGAGCAAATTATGAACCTTGTCATGGGCCAAGACACCACCACTGTCAGTTAAAACAAAGCAGCCAATTATGCAATTAGCCAGCCACGCTGCATTAACAACCCTCTATGTGTGTGTATGTGTGTGTGCACATGCGTATGTGTGTGTGCGCAAAGGCGCACATGTGTGTGTGTGTGTGTGTGTGTGTGTGTGTGTGTGTGTGTGTGTGTGTGTGTGTGTGCGTGCACGCACGCGCCTGTGTGTGTAACCATAGGGGCTTCTAGGGTGGTTTGCTTAAGGGATTAAGGGCTGTGCATACACAATATTTTCACTAATCATCACCTATCATACTCACTGACTGAGTGTATTTGGAAAGCAGTGCAGAAGAAAGGTGGTGTGCTTAGCACAGGCAAGCAAGGTTAATGTGAGCAATTAATATGAGAGGTCCAGGACCGTGTGTTGAATGGCAGATCCTTCATCTACAGAATGCTGAGCTACAGGTATGTAGTTATGTGCAGTGTTCAGTGTACGCACAGTACAGTCTTTATTTTATTGCTGTCCCTATACAGTAAATACCCTGACATTGCCAGACCAATTTACAAATGCGAATAGTCTGGAACATCTCAGATCCTTTTTTATTTCCAAGGGGCATTATCAACGGGCGCAGAACAAAAGACTCTGCAGTCTTTGCAATTGGATAGAGCTACAACCAATCAGAGCAACCAAAGTTGTGACATAATTGCTGAGCGACATGGACCATGGTTGGCTGGTGCTTGGTTTTTAGATCTTCCGTTTTCAAGCAGGAAAAATGGGGGCCCGGTCACAAACTTTCATATTACAGCTAAGAGCACACAGAAACATGTTTCTGAAAACATCTGAAGCAGGAAATAGGCAAGTAGCAGAATCTTGATTTGATCAGCACTGCCTAGCTTGACAGTTTGTTTGAGTTTCGTAAAACCTGGTGTGTTGCACTGAATGGACCTGTGGACTGTCAGTCATGGTATCAAACCTGTGCCATATTAGATAAACGGCTGTGATTGGCCCGACCTGGGCCAGGTCGGCTAGAGATCTGTCGGAGCGGGAGGGGGGCCAGGCGTATATGCCAGAGCAAATAAAAAGTGAGCTCACAGATTCGTCTGGTTCCCAGGCTAGTAAATATCAGTGTTTTCCTGCACCAGTGTCACCAAGACAAATTCCTGTCCAGCTGCTGTACTTGGCAAACACAGTGTCTCTGGCTCTGATTCTCCTGTCAAGTTTGCCGTGTGGTACACTAGCCTGAGGTGTTTACATGTTCATCTTGGCCTATAGACAAGCTGTATCAGCTTGCGTGGGATGACAGCTGCTTTGGATGCACCTTCACCTTAGGGCAGCTCAGTGTGACCGGCCAATCACGAGGCTGCATCACACTGCAATGAGGGGGGAATGGCTCTCACAGTGGCAAGACAAACCATGGGAACCGCATTGATCCACCAATCGCCTGGTGGTGAACGCGATCCCCTACCCAGGCCTCAGGGGAATCCCACATTGATCCCTGGGCCTGGCTCTCAGATACAGCTCCCAGAGAAAAGCATCTCTATCCCTGTGCTGCCACTTCAAGGGAGGTTAAGCAGAAGTTCCTTGTGATCTGAGAAGGTCTTGAACCTTTGGTGCTTCCTCTTCCATATTCCTTTCTCTCTGTCTCTCTCCTCCCATCTCCTGGCGGTATGAATAATGCAGGATGGCTAGTGGCGAGAGAGGGGGCACATGGGGTGGGGTGGGGTTGCGGGAGGATGGGGTTCAACACAAAGCCCATCGCCTGGAGCCATCACTTCAGAGGGCCCAGAGCTCCCATGGCCCTTTAGACCCCCACTCCCATTGGCTGGCTCCCCTGTGGCAGGTCATGGGTCATGTGTGAACAACCATCTCTCCACATCTTCTGCTGTGATGGACCGCGGGGGAGTTGATAAGCTACAGACGTGGGTGGAGGACATTGTAAGAAGCGCTGAGGTTAAAATTAGCGCCCTGTGATCATGGTAAATACTATGTTCTCGTGCTCGTACTTCAAAAGAAGCATCTACTTTTGGTTGTGACGCGTACTGTACATGGAGGTATTGTGTCCGCTTTAGAAGTTAGCTGTAGTGTCTCATCTGCAGTAGCCAGAGTTGTAATTCAGTGTTCAGTAAGTAAGTCAATATCTTCTGTACTTGTGCTTGTTACATTCAAAAGTTTACAATAGACACTATTATGTGACAGAACATGAAGCATCTGGATTTAAATGATTAGATCTATCCTCATGTCGCAAAGCATGGACCAGTCTCTAAATTTTGGCAGAGTTCGTAGTGCTGTAATTATACAACAACATATACGTCAGAGTACAACAGCCCTTGTATAGTGATGGCCAGGAGCCTCTAAATTCAGTAAAGAATGATAAAAGAAAGCTTTTTTCAGAGTCTGGCTGAAGAGAAAGGTCTCATCTGGAACCGCACAAGCCAGATTCAGTGAATCCTGTTTTCCATATAAAGCCAGTACTCCCTCTTAAAAAAAAAAGAAAAAAGGAAAAAAAGGGCAGACTTGGAAAACACAGGTGATTCAATAAAGTCCACACATGGCCCTCTGTGCTCCCTCATATTCCTTATTACAACATGGACCAGATCTATCTAGGCTTGATTCCTTCTCTGTTATTTAATTAACAACCGCGCAAAGGGGCCCTCATCTTGGTCAATATTATGCTCATCATCAGTGCCAGACAAGAGTGGTGATTGTGGAGGCTCTGGTGTGAGTGAATGCGATGAGGCCACAGGCCTATTTGACCAGGGCCAGACACCGCTGATCAACCAACTAGCCCACGAGATACCCCTGCCTTCACCTCTCAACCTGATTTAACTCAAGGCTTTGGTTAAAAATTCATGACCCTGTGTCAGTTGTTGCTACGGGCACACTAATCGACTGGAGGGTAGATTTATAGCAAGAGACTGCAAAGGTGTGTGTGTGTGTGGGGGGGGGGCAGAGGGGTTGTTATAGAGGGCTTTAACACAAAAGGGTGAGTCACAATCTGGCGCTCTCTAATGTCCAGGTGGCTCTTGGTAAACACTCTCCCTTCTTTTTTTTCTGCCATGTTCTTGTCTCTCTTTTTCTCTCTCTCTCTCTCTACCTGCTTTTCTGAAAAACAGCCCCGCCGCCGTGAATAAAGAAAAGTGTCTCATAACCTCCGGTTCACCCCCTCTCCCCTCTCTCTCCTTTTGTTTTAAATCTGTCCCACTGCATCTTTCAAAGAGGAAAGGACAGTCCTTTGGCCACAGCCCAGCAGAGGTGCAGATGTGGGGCGGCACATGGAAGCCATTTTGGGCCCCTGGTGGGTGCGCCGCCTCAGTGGAGCAAAGTCAAGCCTGCGGTCTGAGATCAGAACCTCCACACATGCACGCACGCACGAACACATGCGCTCGTGCGTGTGTGCGCGCGCACACACACACACACACACACACACACACACACACACACACGCACACATGCCCTCAGTGTGAGCACCGTGTGGACCCCTGGGGCCTGATCCATCGATTACACTGTCTCTTTTCACGAGCTGTCTGTGGTAACGTCAGCCTGGCCTTGCCCCGACCGTGCTAAAGGAACCGTAGCCGTGATGGTCAACGCAAAACAAGAACAGAACAAACTCAGCAGACTCAGTACGTGACCAAGGGGGACGCCTCAGAGAACCGGGGTGAAGGGGAGGGAGGTGGGAGGGCAGGAGGGGGAGGAGGAGGGGGAGAGAGCGATAGGAGCAGTGAAAGGGGTGGGGGGGGGGGGTGTCTGCCTGATGGTTCACATTAATTGAGGATGATTCGTGTGATCTGCTCTGGGTTTGGATGCGGCAGCCAGGGTCTAGTCGGGGGCCTGGGAGACAGATGTGGAGGCCGCTGTTGTGCTCTCCCTCCTCCAGGGCCAATGGAGAGCAGTGAGGCGGCTGAGAAATGGTCTGTCTGTCTGTCCAGCAGTGTGGGAGGGGAGGGGAGAGAGGGGGGAGGCATTGGTGTGACAACCTCCTTTTCTTCTTTGTTTCTATCACATCTCCTTTGTCTTGATTACTATTTTGGCTGGAGGCCGACGGCAGAAAAAAAAAAAAAGTGCATTAACATATGCTCACAATTTGCTCTTTGGCTACGTGGTTGCGTGTTTGTGTTGTGCACCCATGTATCTGTCGTTCCTGCGCTCCCTTTTCAGTGTAATACCGACCCCCAAACACACATCACCCCTAACACATAACACACAGTATCAGCCGAGACTCAGGAAATGTACTGGTCTTTGATGATTATATACTGCGCTGGTTCAAAATAAGTTAAGCTGGGATATGTGATATATTACCTTATTTTCAACCTTAAGGATATTTATGTATATTAAACGAGCCCATATGTAAACATAAATTATGTGACTCTAGTGTACAAATATATGTTGAAAAGCTACATTTGCAGCACCAAAGGTTATATGAATTCAGAGTGTTCTGAATCATTATCATCTACACAGAATAAAAAACCTATATATGTTGATGTTACATACATTAATATATATACTGTCCAAACGTCTGTAATATCTAGTAATTTTATTTAAATCTATTTTGGGGTTGAGGGTTAGGGGTGTCTGTCGCAGCCATTGCTGTCCTGTGCTCCTGTGTCATTTTCCTTCTACAGGAGAAAGAGGAAGGAGTGCGCAGGGAGGAAAGAGAATAAGCTAATGGACTCTTTACTTAATGTGATCAGAGCTATTATTGACATGCTGCCAGGAAGATGCAAGACCATTAACTCAACCATGCTTCTGCTCGTCCCTTCCGTGTCCACTTCTCTCCCTTTACCCCCTGCAGTATTTCACTGCCTCCCTGCCAGACTAAAACCAGGACGAGACATACCAACAGGGGGGAAAGCGGAGGGTTGCCCCAAAGGACATGGTATTGGTCAGCTTAACCAGGAATCCATGCAAAGCCAGGTGTATTAACAGTAATGTGCTACAGCACAGATCTATCTGGTTCTGGAAAATGTATTATGTATGTATAAAATGTATAACACCTGGATGTGATAGCATACAACTTCCAACTTTATGTTTAAATTGTTTTTAAATTTACAACATGTTTCTTTGCTTTTCGTTAAAGTTTTCTAAATGAAGACTACATTTGAAAGGAATACCAATTAGTAGGCTATTACGTTTGGACTTTGGCCATTCACCATGGTATGAAAGAAAAATCTTCTAACATCATGTACAAAAATATTTCTAGTGAAGCGAAATATCACTTTGAATAGTTCAAAAACAGGCCTTAGTTGGAATTACAATGGTGTGCTCTGGTTTTAAATGGCCTCCTTGGAATCAGTGCCTGGCATGAGAGTTGGCCCGTTCATCATAGCAGAGGTGGACTGCAGTGTAGCTGTGGTGTGATTTACACTGGCCCAAACTGCACCATGTGCCAGAGCACATCTATCTGTGGCGCAGGAACTCTGTGTGCGTGCGTGGCTGCGTGTGTGCATGGATGCGTGTACAGTAAGCGTAGGTGCATAATGTATATGCATGTGTGCAGTATGCGTACTATACAGTCTATGCATTCATACAGTACAGTCTTTGCATGTGTGTGTATATACTGTAGTATATATACATACATGTGCAGATGCCAGACACACAAAGGCATGTGTGTATGGGTTTGCGAATCAGTAACTACATGTACAGTACACAAGTGTGTGTGTGTGTGTGTGTGTGTGTGTGTGTGTGTGTGTGTGTGTGTGTGTGTGTGTGTGTGTGTGTGTGTGTGTGTGTGAGTGTGCGTGTGCGTGTGCGTGTGCGTGTGTGTGTGTGTGACGGCACAATGATGCCTGATTTATAGTTGATTGCACATCGCGTCGCGCGCCGGAAAGAGCCGATGTACCAGCTCACACCGCATTGTGCCTGCAACGCGTTGTGAGCTTGTAAATCTGCTATCTTGGGCGTGCGACCTGACACGGAACTAAGTATAAATCAGGCTTGGAGATCCGGCGCTCTGGGGTCTCTCGGGGCACAGCTCCAGGTCCCTGGGCCCTGTCTACTGTCATAAGCTCCAGAATGGTGATTACTTACTACCAAAATAAACATCATTACCATCTGCTGCACTGTAACCTATACACCAGCAAAAGCTGTGGACCATCAAGACACACACAGCCCAGAACAATAACACAAAAAATACATATCAGACCTGCACGCTGCATTTTTCATTCTGCCGTTTGAGTCCCCCCTGTCCGTGTGTGTGTGTGTGTGTGTGCGTGCGTGTGAGCATAATAACTCAGATGAATACCTCTCAATCTGGAAGCTTTAGATTGAAACCAAATTCGATTTCAAAAGGCAGAATAAAAGCGTGTGTAAAAAAAAAAGACAACAGACAAGTCCTGATATATTATCTGACAGGGCAGATAGTAAACCATGCAAGCTTTTACCAGGACGTGTGTGTGTGTGTGTGTGTGTGTGTGTGTGTGTGTGTGTGTGTGTGTGTGTGTGTGTGTGTGTGTGTGTGTGTGTGTGTGCGTGTGTGTGTGTGCACACTGTACGGGCATGTGCGTGTGTGCGTAAGAGAAATGCATGCGAAGAGGGTTCTGTGCATATGACTGTCTGCGTGTGATTGTGTGTGTCTGTATGATAGAGGGCTGGGAAAGTGTGTGTGTGTGTGTGTGTGTGTGTGTGTGTGTGTGTGTGTGTGTGTGTGTGTGTGTGTGTGTGTGTGTGTGTGTGTGTGTGTATGTGTGTGAGAGAGAGCGAGTGAGTCAAATGCATGGAGACAGAGCTGGGTTGATGGGGAACGGCCGGATTGCTCTCAGAGCCAGCAGATGTTTGATCCATCCGATGCACATCTGGTCCTCAACCCTTTTCTTTCACTCCGCTGGACCTCTCCTCCTTTTAGATGTTCATTGTTCCTGGTGGACCCGTAAGCCCTGCCTTTCGCCCCTCGTGGCCCACAAAATTCACTTTTCACCATCAGTCAACGCTACCCACTTAGAGTGACGCTTAACCTACAAGCTTTTTGTATTGAGTATTTATGGGTATGATTTGTGTGGGTTTTACTGGCCTAAGTGATATTTGTCGCGTGTATTTTCTTTAATGCCAAGTCTCACTCTCCCATAGCCGCAAACAGGTCCCACCCTGCAATACCAGCTTTAGCAAGTAATACCCCAGTAAGGAAATACGCATCCCAGTGGCGCTCGGCAGCAAAATGAAAGCTGTCGTTGGGCTGTAGTGGGGCCTGCGAGGGTCATACAGCGCACTTAACGACTTCATTGTTTCTTTTATTGTCGGGAGCGGAGAGGAAGGGAGGGAGGTGGACGCGCGGGGGAGGGGAGAGTGCGGATTCCTGCAGGATGGATGGCTGTGGGGACGACGTGACGAGAGGACTGTCAACCCCGTCGCTAACTCGCCATGGAACTTCCCTTGGTAAATGTCAACTCTGTGACCCTGGCCGCAGAGCCCCTGGGCAGGGCAGGGCTGAGAGGGGCGTGACCGCGGGGCTGATGGGAGGCCACACAATGACTGTGGCTGGCCCCTGGTGACATTGTGTGTGTGTGTGTGTGTGTGTGTGTGTGTGTGTGTGTGTGTGTGTGTGTGTGTGTGTGTGTGTGTGTGTGTGTGTGTGTGTGTGTGGAGAGGGAAGGCGGGTGGCGGGGGCGGCGGGGTGGCGTGGAAGGAAATGGCTGCTGTGTTTGTTCAGAGGGAGACGTGGGGCCACCTGGAGAACACGGTAACAGGACTGCCAGAGAAAAACATAACCTCAAGGGTGACAGTACTTGTGTGTGTACTGTACGTGTGTTATGCAGCAAGCTGTGTGTGTGTGTGTGTGTGTGTGTGTGTGTGTGTGTGTGTGTGTGTGTGTGTGTGTGTGTGTGTGTGCGTGTGCGTGTGCGTGCGCGTGTGCGTGTGCGTGTGTGTGTTCGTGTGCACGTACGTGCGAGTACATGCGTGCATGTGTGTGTGTGCACAGAACAGTATGTAGAGACAGAAAACTGTATGAATGAACTGTACTGTGTTTTACAACGAGCAGTGCAGACATAATACCTGTATAGACCTACTGTATGTGGTAATGCTATCTGCCATTGTTTGGGTCAGTCCCAGTCTGGCTCTAATGCTGTGCTGCTCCACTCTATCGATCTCTGTTGGCCCTGTGGTCAGCGGGGTTCCTGTCAGTAAACTCATTGAGCCGGGGCACCCTCTCCTCCCCTCCCCTGACCCCGCGTAGCACTACAAGCTAAACAGCCCTCACAGAAACTCAATACGGGGCCGGGCCCAGACTACTACTGGGGCCCCGAGAGTCCTGAGCATCTTCAGCTATAGCAGCCAGCCAGCCAACGTCTTTGTTCGCGGCTGTCCCGTGAGACTCGCACTAAGTCAATTTAGCGTTAGCATTGGAACCTGTTGCCAGGCACAGCTCAGCACGTGTTAGTGCTAATATGTCTCTATCTGTGTGAATTACAAGGCTGGGGGAGAGGGACCCAGATGCAATAAGTATGGATTAGCTAATGTCCAGGTTCTGTCTAGGTTGTTAGGTTATTAGGAAAGATGTAGTGTGTGTGTGTGTGTGTGTGTGTGTGTGTGTGTGTGTGTGTGTGTGTGTGTGTGTGTGTGTGTGTGTGCGTGTGCGTGTGCGTGTGCGTGTGCGTGTGCGTGTGCGTGTGCGTGTGCGTGTGCGGGCGCGGGCGCGCGCGTGTGTGTGTGGGTGTGTACGGGTGTGTGTGGGTGTGTGTGTGGGGGTGGGGGTGTGTGATAGGTGGGTGTGATAGTCACAGTAATGGCCTGGGATGGGTGTCTGGCTGTGGCTTGTTGTGCATGTGCATGTGTGTGCATGTCTGTGTGTAAGAGCTGTTTTCAAGGAGTGCTGGGAATTGAACTTCTTTGAACTTTGGTGTTTGGTGAGGAATTGGAGGGAGGAGGTGGGAGGGAGGGGGAAGGAGTGGTATCATTGAGAAAACGATTAGTGAAGAGGTAGAGATGGAAAGAGAGAAAGAGAGACTGTAAGAGATGTTAATGTATTTATCTGTCTATTGATCAACCTGGAGGGTTAGTGGGGCTCGGGTTAAAGGTCCTACAGCTTGTCTTGTCCTCTCTGCATACAGTATGTATACAAACTAACCAAAAATGTTTGTGTGCATGCGCGGGTGCATACGTTTGCGTGCATACATGTGTGCGCCAGCGCTTGTATCTGACGATTGATTAGTGTTGTGTCTGTCTGGTTTGGCCTCAGTGTAGGCCAATGCCCCTGACAGAAGGAGAGTGGGATGGGAGCAGGGCCTGGGCAGAGAACAAAGACAGAGAGGTGGAAGACGAGGTGAGTGTGTGGTCAAACGGGGGCGTAATTAGGCACCATGTTTTCCACTATCTCTATATATCGATCGGCCTAATTCACAATCACCATATCTTCCACAGCAACCCCCCACGGCCGCCCGGGTGCCTGGGTTGCCTTTAATAATGCATGCCGCATACATCTCTTTTGCACACAGCTAACCAATACCCATCTACATGTGCTGCATCTGTTCTCCAGCCAATGGAGGGGGAGAGTCAAGAATGTGTCACGGCCTGTTCTTTTAGTGCTTTGTAGACTTTAAGACATTCAGAAGTCTGTTTTTCGTGTCAGTATTGAAAACACATGTCGTCGGTTTGATGTCAGTGTTCTTGCGTGTCACCACACCGCAGACATAATTTATCACAGGGAATCCTGGGACTTGTCACAACTCATTCAGAATACTGATTCTATTAAATTATATGTGTGTGTGGGGAGATAGAACGCATGGAACAATGTTTTGTCAACTGGTTTGAAGCTGGGATCAGACTTTTGTATTGATCATAAAGCACTGAACCAATTATTAAAAAACAAAATATCTGTTCGTACAATGTAAAGTACAATGTAAAGCGACAATAGCCAACCTTGTAGATCTTTTTGAAACTTATTAAAAATATTCACACATTTTTGGACAAATTCTGCCTATAATGACATATCCAAAAAAGTTATGCCATGTTGATTAAAACAACATAAAACGTATTTCCTGTTGAAATGTCCTTGACAAAGGCACTGAATAACTACTTGCTCACTCATTGTAAGTTAGGTCACACTGGATAAGTGAGTCTGCCGAATACCTAAAATTAAAAAAAGTTAATTCCCCAAAAAATGCATTCCGAGTGAGTTCGGCCTCGACGTGGTGTGTCTCACTTGTAGCTGGATAAATGAAAATGAAATGTAAAATATTCGGCAGAGTTATTTGCTTTTTTACAAGGCTATGCAGAGAGAGGGGGGAAAAGGAAATTGATGTACAGGTGTCTGACTTTCATGGCCTGCCATGAAAGCATAGAAAATAAGGTATAATTGAAAGAAAGTGTGAGCAATTTGACACTTTTACAAGGTTGAAACTGAGGTCTGTTGACTCTGAAAACTTTGTGCCTATGCTACAAAATAAAAACTGTACCACACGCATAATTTGAGAAAAACACACACGTGCGTGTGCCCACTGCCCACACACACAAAAATACACTTAGACACACTGACAAATACGCACGCTCGCACGCCACGGCACGCATGCATGCACACACACACGTGCACACACAGGTTGTGTCTGGCCAGGCGTCATGACTGCCTTCGGACTGTGAGGAGGTGCCAGGTCCCCACAGCGTAAGAGAGGGCTAGTGTGCCATAGTGCAGCGCTGGGCCCTTCTCTGGGCTGCTTTGATGTGCGCGCGCACGCGCGTGTGTGTGTGCGTGTGCATGCGTGCGTGCGTGCACACACGCGCGTGGCCAGTGTGAGACAGCACAGGGAGTGTGTAATCCTGTGTCAAGCCTGTGGAAAAATACTGTGGTTCCTCAGACAGAGGGTTGGACTAGAGGCTCAGAGGAGCAGTCCGTGTGTCCACAGGTCCCTGCATATGGGACTGGCCACTGTAATGTGGAAAAATGTCACACATATATACACTGCATGGATACTGTACAGTATAAACGAACAAACAAACACACACTCCTCTCTGTGTTGATGTTGGGAGGGGATGCAGAGATACTGTAGTAATGGCCTCAGTGTCAATCATGCGCTCACACAGACACACATGGTGCCTGGTGTGGTATCTGGCTGATCCAGAGTCCAGAGTCAGTAGACCAAGTGTGTGAGGACAGGAGGAGAGGAGAGGAGAGGAGAGGAGCAGTGACTAAAGTGAAAAGTCATGCCAGGCTGCAGAGGGGCTGAGCCGGTCGTCCACTGGGAGAAGTGACTACATCTACAGCTGCACTCAAGTGCTCTTAAAGTCTCTCTGGTCTCTCCCTCCCTCCTTCTCTCTGTGTCCTTATACCCTCCTTCTCTCCACTTTATCCATGCCTCCCGGTTTCACCCCCCTACAGCCCTCCCTGTGTTCAGACCCATGTACAAATGGCTGTTTGCTGTACAACTCCCACAGCGTGTTTGTGTGTGTTAGTGCTTGACGCTAACAGCATGTAGAACAAAGAGAGTGAGAGAGAGAGAGAGCGAGAGAGAGAGAGAGTGGTCTCTTTTCTTTATTCACAAATGGCTCTCGGAAAACAAAAGGCACTTCCTGAATGGAGATGTCAGAGTGCTATTAAAGGTGATTTATACTTAGTCGTGCGCCGGTGTCACACACTGAAAGCAGTCGATCTACAAGCTCACAATGCAGCGCAGTGCGACATGTTGTGAACTTGTACATCCGCTATTTGCACAGTGCACGACACTGGTGTGCAACTAAGTATAAATGTGGCTTTAGAGGCTGAGCTGCACTGCAGCCACACTCCTCCCCTGTCAATAGCCCTTAATGCGCCAAGGAGCCCTGCACGCTCATTGTGTGTGTGTGTGTGTGTGTGTGTGTGTGTGTGTGTGTGTGTGTGTGTGTGTGTGTGTGTGTGTGTGTGTGTGTGTGTGTGTGTGTGTGTGTGTGTGTGTGTGTGTGTCACAGAGTGTCCCGTTCTAAAACTCAAGAGCGCTGTGCTCTGGGATCACTCAGAGTGCACACTGACTGCGCCGAGAGTAAAGCTGGACTGCCAGAGTGCCTGAACAATGATGGAGAAAGCATTGTGAAATGCGATGGTTGCAGCTTGTTTGGTACTCTAGACAGTGTTCAACAAACATATTCATGTAACAGAACCGGTATTAATCAGGTTCATTGGGTACATTAACAATCATTTGAATTAATTTTAAAAGATGAAAATGGCATTAGTTAATTCATGAGTATTAATAAATGAATACATGATATCAGAGTGATGTTAAAAACCAGAGTGCTCTGAAATCAGAGCAGGTTCTCATTCACCCATTATGAAAATGGTTTATTTTTCAAATACCCAGGAAGTGCAATTTTTAACTGCTGTAGCAATTCTATTATTTCTATACAATTTCTTTTTTATTATTTCACACGTTTCAACTGCAATAAGTTGCAATAAAAACTAGGTGACTGATGAGGAAGTTAAAAAAGAAAGGCGTTACATCAAAATGAACATCTCACACAGCTTTGGATGGCATGGGAGACCTAATTGTGTCATGTCGAGACTGAGCGAGAGTGTGGCTAAATCAAGAGGTGAGTATTAAAGGGATGACGGCTGTCGGTGTTAAAGGGATGATCATCAGCAGGGCTGCTAACTGTCACCTGCCAGGGGTTAACCCCGCGGGTGCCAACACTTCCCTAACACAGAACAAAACACAGGGAGACAAGCCTTTCATTCTGACACCTATACAGCAGCCCTCCTCTGTCAGCTGGCATAAGACTGTGCATGTGTGTGTGTGTGTGTGCGCGTGTGTGTGTGTGTGTGTGCCTGTGTGTGCCTATGTGTGTGCGTGCGTGCATGCGTGTCCATGTGCATGTCTGGTGTGTGCGGGCACAGATGTGATTGTCTGTCTTTGTGTATGTGGTGTGCATGTGGGCCTTTATGTGTGTTTATAGTCATGTGTGCATCAGAGACATATTTCCCCCCCTCTAATTAGCACGGGGGCGCCCTGGGGGCAATCAGAGTGGAGGTTAATGAGAGCGAGAGGGAGAGGGAGAGAGAGGTACGGCAGTGCAGTGTGTTACTGTGTGCAGAGCTGACACTCCATGTACAATACAGGCCCTCTCATCACGCTGTCACCCTGAAGGGGCATCAGCCTCACAGCGCTTCTTCAGAATCACTTCTCTGCTTGACACGGAAGACAAAATGAGAGAGAGAGAGATGGGACACACACACACATGCATGCACGCACTCACACGCACATGCACACACACACTGTCGGCTGTGTGCTGTGAGAGCAGGCGGCCTTCCAGATGTCACCTCGGAGCATCTTGCCGGGTGATGTGAGCACTGAGTGGCGTGCTGAACAGTAACACCTCTCATCATCATCATCATCATCATCAGACCCTGGCTTTTCTTTTCTCAGCTCCTCACCATGGTATCCTCACCCCCCAAAACAAACTCTCCACTCCACCTCCAACGCCTATGACTTGGCTCTCTTACAAAGATTTGAGACTGTCCTGGCGTTTGCTGTTTTAATTGTGAGTTTTTTGTAGTACAGCTTTTCAGGCTACCAGTACTTTTCCTATGCACCTGTCAACTGCAATACACAATACACAGCTGTACACAGGATTTACTATTGAAATGTTTACCACCTTGCTCGTGGCAGAACCAGCTGATACCACACAGTAAAGTCAAGAGCGTTCATTTAACTCTCAGGATTCCACTATGTCTTCTGTAACCTCTACCTCTGCCTCACCTTCTTTCTAGCCCCTCCTATCACATCCCTCAGGTCCTAAGTGTGGTTTATCAACTTTCAAGCACACAGACACACATGCGCGCGCGTACACACACACACACACACACACACACACACACACACACACACACACACACACACAGGACTGTGGGGGGACACAAATCTGTTTGCGTGGCTCATTTGGCCGTCACTCCCATCAGGACGGTGACGGGTGATGCAGAGAGCGGACGGCCGGAGAGGAAGGCCGCTGCATTATTAATGAGAGTGCCTGCCATTAAAGACATTTATACGTATGCTACTGTATGCTGACATGGTCGCATGAGAAAAGCACTAGTGCACAATGCGTGTACATACCGAGCGTGTACAAATGTGGGGACAAGCCCAGAATGCATGTGATAAAACTGAGATAAACATAGATGCGCACACACACACGCGTGCACACACGCAGCTCCAAACCTCTGGCCATGGAAGCCACATTTAACATCTCTCATGAGAGGAATTTACTGTAAATGCTGGCGGGGCCACTACGTTTACAAAAAAAAACTTATATTTTTTTCTGATACTTCCAGGTTTTAGCGGGTGCAACATCACATTTATAACATCAATGGTGCATTTCACTCCCTTTGATTTCATTATTGCTCCCTGCTGCCAAAAAGCATCAAATCTCATTCAGCCAACAAAAACATTCCTCTATGATCCCTACATGCACTTCTCTGTCTGTGTCCGTGTCGGGGGGGGGGGGGGGGGGGGGGGTGAATGTACTTGTGTCGTTTTTACACTGCATACGCCTTCACCTCCTCTGCTCTCACACCTGTTACCCATAATGCATCAATAAAGAGCAGGGTACATGGGACGAAAGAAATGCCAGCGATGCCGCGGCACACCGATGGAGAGAAGAGAGCGTTGCCAAAGGGAGGGAGGGGGGAGATGAAGACGGAGAGAAAAAGAAACAGAGAGTGAAAGAGAGACAGAGGGGAGTTGGGGAGTTACGGCGCTCGGCGAGCATCGCTCGGCGGATTTATGGCCGTCGGTCCCTGAACCGCGCCGTATAAATTTCCCAGAGTGACATCCGTTTCTACTGCGTCCAAGCCGACCACCCCCCCCACCCTTCAATCCACGCACCACCTCCACCTCCCCTCCACCCCCCGAAAGATCTCCTCCCCAGACGCACACTTGGAAACCCCTTAAGAACAGATACCAGGCCAGATGTAGTCTGGTCTTCTCTTTTATTTATTAAATTTTTCACTTCTTCAAATGTTTTTTTTTCTCGTTCCGACATTGGACCGAACGCGCGAGCGGGGGTCGGTGGTGGGGGGTGATTGGGGAGGTGAATGTCTCCAAGGAGAGCTGCTTTGGTGCTTTTTGATGTGGCCGCTGACACACACACACACACACACACACACACACACACACACATGCAGATGCATCAGACACACACATAGGAATGCATGAGTGTAATTTACGGGTGTGATGTGTGTCATGTGTGTGAGTGCGTGAGTGTGTGTGTGTGTGTGTGTGTGTGTGTGTGTGTGTGTGTGTGTGTGTGTGTGTGTGTGTGTGTGTGTGTGTGTGTGTGTGTGTGTGTGTGTGTGTGTGTGTGTGTGTGTGTGTGTGAGTGGGATGGGGATAAATGAGAAAGCCAAAGAGGACCAAAGGGAGGCCATAGATCTGGCGATGGGGGCGGGGGGGGTTTAGGGGGACAGAGAGACGAGTTGGGGGGAGCTTGGCACTGCTCACGTCTGAGTGATGGCCATTCTGGACTTGTCCTCCTTTAATCTCTCTATTGTTAGACATGGACATGGAAATGTAGTGGAGATGAGAGCTAGGTTAGCTTGCAAACATTAGAAACATGGGCTCATACATTACCTCACTCACTCACTCACTCACTCACTCACTCACTCACTCACTCACACACACAGATTGAGTGGCAGATAGAGAGAAATGAGTTGTTGCTCATTGAACTTACACCTCTAGTCTATGGAATGCAATGTTCTCATAGTGATCCCTCCACATGTGTGTGTGTGTATATACATGTGTTGGTCTAGCTGTATTCCCCCTCTCCTTCCTCCTGTGTGGTACATTACAGTAGCAGACTGTGAACTTAAATGGCCCCATGGTCCATCATAACGTCTTGACTCTTTACATGTCAGTACTTGGGGGCGAAGGAGTCTATGGGGGGACTTGTATCATGTTCATCTGACAAGCAGAGGGCCATGGTGAGTCCATCTTCACACTACACACCTATAAAAACAACTTTGGTGACACTCGCCTTAAAGAAACCGCGCACCAAATCAAAAGAAGGAATGTAATGGAGGTCTAGGAAGCTGTAGCAATCTGCAAAGAAAACACGGAGACTAAGTTAGTACTTCACTGCACTGATGGCAGATTGCGATGTAGGCGCAACACCTGTTTCCATTTAGAACCGCGCGGAGGCCGGTAGCGAGATTAGCTAAACATGCCCATAAAGGGAGAAGGTGCCGGGGCTTTGTGCTCTGATAACAACGGGAGAAAATAGAAGGGAACAGAACGGAGCAGAACAAAGGACCACATAGGGCAGAACAAAGGCGCATGGAACACAACATAATACAACAGAACTGAACAGATTTCTGGCACACGTAGGCCTGCAGATATTTCAAACTGGCTGAGGGAACGAAGCAATGCTTAGGTCATAACACCAAGGAATGAGACAAAAGGAACATTCCACACTTCGCGCAAGGGTGCGCTGCTGTCAATCAGCCAGAAAACAATTTTAGTCGGGAACTTGTGTGCCTTGAGGTATGCCTTTCTGATTAGGGGCAGAGTTTTCCCTGAATATGTCTGTTTTGCAAGTCTTATAGATCCATCGTAGATGGTTTTAAAGCAATAATAATGTTGTCACCGGTGGCACATTTTTCCCAGCCCTGCACTCCCACACTGCCTGGAGGTATTTAAAGGTGTTAGCTAATGAACAGGTAATGTGATTTAACACATATTCACTCGCTAGACAGGCTAAAACACATACCCCAGACACTAATTGTCACATACAAAGTAGAAGGCAGCAACATAAGGAATTCTCGACGTGTGATTACGAGCGCACTCTGTGTTCAGACCGGGGGAATTGTGGTAAATCAACAGAATCCGGGAGAAAATTCCACACCTGGGGGAGAGCTACTTCGGAGTTCACAGATAACCATTGTGAGTGATCTAGGGATGATCCTGGTAAGTCTTCCCCCAGCATTAATTACATTTGTCAAGAGTTGGGGGAAAAGTGGGGAACCGCTTTGTACTGTCTCCCATCGACAGGTTTGCGCAGTTTGCCAGAGATCAAACAGACGCTGAACCCCATGTACCTAAATAGTTACCGTGGCTCTTGACAGAGGTGTGATATACTAGGCTTATTGTACCACCTGGGATCTGACAAAGTCATTGTCACATTGTCAGGGGCACATTTGGCCCCTAACAATGTGTCTCGAAGGGTTGCTGTGATAACATTGTCAGGTCACTGTTCTGATCCGTGCACCGCGGCAAAAGGCTGCCTGTGGCATGAAGCCTGACAGCATGCCAGGGAGGACTTTAGCGCCTTGTGCTGACACTGACAGTCACCACTTAGCAGTTGGCAACACTTAGCACTCACACACCCTCTCCCACCTCATCACACCCTCTCCAATTCCAGTACACCCAATCCCACCCCAGCTCACCCTCTCCACGCCCCAACCACTCTCATATGTCTGTGCACTGCACACCCTCTCCTATACCCCAGCACCCGAGCAACTCTCACCGACATCTGTGTTGAGATATAAGTGCTACTCACTGCTTGTAAGGGGAACAATTTGAGCTGCTACATACCAGTCACAGGTTCAGGCAACCACAGGCTAAATCAAACGGACTAAAGTTCATTTCAATTTAATTTCAATTTAGGCATCGTAGCAGATGCTGTTATCCAGAGTGGCTCACGCAGTGCAAGGTTCGATTATAAGTGAAAGGACATTTTGTCAACAATAACAGGAATTATAGTGAAAGCTAACAAGTACAAGACAGTAACTAGGAAACTATAAAAGTAACTAGGATAACAAGTGAACAACAAACCTGGACTACTGTACATCTATCTACATAACATCCCTTGCATCGGTCTACAAGTAAACATGTTCTGGCACACACTCAAAGCCTTCTGCTCCTTCTACCGTGATCATTTTAAGCATGTTACTGTATATTTTTGTTGATGTTTTCTACATATTGTTATTACATATTATCTTTTGTGTATTGTCTTGTGTTGTGTTTTTGTGCGGTGCTGCAAATCAAATTTCCCCCTATGAGACGGTAAAGTTTTGAAACAAATGGAAGCACCAGTGGCATGCTGAACTGTGTCCTGCTCTTCCTGAAACCCGGCTGTACCATTGGCAGCTACACAAATATGAAACATGTTTATGCATAAATAAACACAAACGCATAAAAGCATACATACACAAACAATAACCATGCGCATGCAAATACACAACGAGCCACGCGACTGTGGTCTCCCTGTAATGGCTTTTGGCCCTCAAGGGGCCAGAATGTCCCTGAACTTATCTTTGTTTATACACTGAGGGTAAATCCTCAGAGTTGACGGCTACATGTACAGTAGGCACGTTGTAGGTGTGTGTGTGTGCATATGTTGTATATGTGTCCATGTGCCCTTGCATGTTTTTTGTCCAAAATGTGTTTAATGTGTTTAATGTGCATGCATGCGTGTGTGTGTGTGTGTGTGTGTGTGTGTGTGTGTGTGTGTGTGTGTGTGTGTGTGTGTGTGTGTGTGTGTGTGTGTGTGTGTGTGTGTGTGTGTGTGTGTGTTGCGGAGAGGTGATAAGGCAGTGCCTGGCACCAGTGTACAAGCTGGCACTGAGCCCTAGATCTTGGAGATGGGAGAAAGAGTAATGGACTGTGCAAATATACACGCGTACGTTCACACGCACACGCGCACACACACACACACACACACACACACACACACACACACACACACACACACACACACACACACACACTCTAACAGAAATAACTGTAGCCAGCCACTAGCTTAAACTATTGAGGTTAGTTGGAAAAGACCCAAAGAGAGCATGCCACACTTAATTACCACTGCATGTGCCTGTGTGTGTGTGCGTGCACGTGCACATGCACATGCACGTGCGTGTGTGTGTGTGTATGTGTGCGCACGTGCGTGTGTGCTGGGGGTTCACTAAAGTCAGTCACCTGTGGCCTAGTATTGATCCACCCTCCTAAGGCAGCCCTGTTGTCTTTGGTGATTACTGCCTTTGCCTTCACAGAAGCAGATGCATGCCTCTGTGTGTGTGTGTGTGTGTGTGTGTGTGTGTGTGTGTGTGTGTGTGTGTGTGTGTGTGTGTGTGTGTGTGTGTGCGTGCGTGCGTGCGTGCGTGCGTGCGTGCGTGCGTGCGTGCGTGCGTGCGTGCGTGCGTGCGTGCGTGCGTGCGTGCGTGCGCGTGCACGTGCACGTGCGCGTGTTTGCTTAGTAGTAGTGTGTGCCAAGAGAACTAATGTGTCATTCTGAGCTAAAGGTTCTGCTGGTACATTGCGGGTGGCGGTGCCCAAACCCTGATGCAGCCATGTCCCTTGTTGATGTGCCCTCCAGCAATGAGCTGAACTCCATACCTGCTCGCTCATTTGAAGTCTCTCTCTCTCTCTCTCTCTCTCTCTCTCTCTCTCTCTCTCTCTCTCTCTCTCTCTCTCTCTCTCTCTCTCTCTCTCTCTCTCTCTCTCTCCGATTAAGAGTGTCAGCTAAATGGCTGAAATGTAAATATAAAGTGATGTCATATCCTGTCCACAGCCCATAGAGAGCAGTGTGTGCCCCAGAGACAGACTGGCTGCCCGGCCGTCTTGGTGGTCCCTGCACTCAGCCACTTACCCATTTAATAAGAGCGTCTTTAAGAGCACAGAGCCAAGCATTTGCACAGGGTTGCTGGACCAGTTTTCCCCTGTTTTCCTCCCTTTTACAAGAACCCCTTTTTGTAGGAGGCCCAAGGGCTGGCATTGGCCAAGTCTGTCTGTGTGTGTGTGTGTGTGTGTGTGTGTGTGTGTGTGTGTGTGTGTGTGTGTGTGTGTGTGTGTGTGTGTGTGTGTGTGTGTGTGTGTGTGTGTGTGTGTGTGTGTGTGTGTGTGTGTGTGTCTGTCTGTGGTGGGGGGGGGGTGGCTGTTCACTATCCAAATGTGTGGTACTCTTGTGTATTATTGGGATCATCTACAATCTCTCTCCCTCTTTCTGTTGCTTCTCATTTCTCTCTCTCCTCTTTCCTTCCCCGCTCCATTATTCCTTGTCTTTCCTTCTCTCTATGTCTCTCTCCCTTTCCCTTTCTCTTTGTCTTTCTCTCAGTGATATTATAATAAACAATCAGGCGTAGGCTCCATGCAGAGAAGCCCTTATAATGGCCTCCTAATTAGTCAACCCCAAACACACACACAGACGCGCGCACTCACACATATACACGCATGCACACACACACACACACACACACACACACGCACGCATGCACACGCATAGCCTACATGCATGCACGCACGCACACCAAGTGACTGCTTCACGCCTCGCTTTCTGCACTAATCTCCACAAAACTGGATGAATTGATTCCATTTGCTCGCCACTTAATGTGCTGATTGTTTATTGGCATGGCTGAGAATGATTTAAAAACAACAACAGACAAACAAAAACCAACAAACAAGAAAACATTTGCAAAACCTAAGAATAAATCCATCTGAAACGTCTAAAATATTTTAGATGTTTTAACGTTCTAATGTCTAAAACATTAGAATTTTGTTTAGTTATTTTCTTAACCATTTAAGGGTTAGGGTTAGGGTTCAAAAATAGTTAAAACAGCCAATCTACAAGCTCATGCATTGCACTGTGATGCGTTGTGTGCATGCAGATCTGCTATTTTCGCTATTATTATTTTTTTGATTCAGAAATTCTTTGAAAGGTTAAAAAAAATAGACAATTTTGTGAAATAGTTTTTTTTTATGTAATGTAATGACATGCCCAAAATAGTGATGCCAGGTTGACACAATGGTTAATAAAAAAAATATTAAAATATTATTGGGACAGATTTGCTTTCTTCTTAGCTGAAATGCGTGGCTGTGCCTTCGCTGCAACCCCCCCCCCCCCCCCTTCACACACACACACACACACACACACACACACACACACACACACACACACACACCTCCTCCATCCCCTCAATCCTGCACTCCTCTCCTGTCGGAGGTGAAGTGAAGCCAGACCAATTGGCGGAGGAGAGACAGTGTCTGCCCAGACCAGAGAGAGAGAGAGAGAGAGAGAGAGAGAGAGAGAGAGAGAGAGAGAGAGAGAGAGAAAGAAAGAGGGAGGGAGAGAAACAGAGAAAGACAGACAGACAGACAGACAGAGAAGGACAGAAGTGGACCTCTCCTCATACCTGGCTGGCAGGTCATCCTGCTTAATAAAGGCACTCATCCAGAACATGTCACAGAGAGGCAGGGGGGGGGGGGTTAATGAATTAAGAGAGAGAGCTAGATAAAAGAGGGTAAAGGCAGATAGATCGACCTACACAGCACAAACTTTGATGGTGGGGTTGATGTTTTGAGAGAGACAGCGAGAGACAGAGAGAGAGAGAATATTGATAGTTAAACTCGCAGTATGCATGTTTGTGTGAAACAGGGACATGTCTTAACTGACAAGAACAAGGTCTATATACAAAAAAAGTGGTATAGTTTGTACAATTTTATGTATGCAAGTATACATGACTTAACATGACTAAACATGCAAAAACACTGGACGCAAAAACAATGGATTAAGATTTTACACAGGGTTAACCCAAAAGACTGTGGTCACATGCCAGGTCAGCTATATCTTCAGAACCACGCCCGTGTCAGTGGGATACAAGCTTCTGCCTATACCTTTTCGATCAGGCTAAAAGAAAATGCTTTTTATAATGTCTCACTGTGCATTGTTCAAAGAATATTGGAATAAACTATTCATTAATTCTAATACAGTAATTACATTGAACAAATAATATGCACATTCTTCGAGGCTTATAATAATAATTCTACTATTATTATTATTATTATTGTTATTACACTTATTATATTCTAATTCATTACCAATTGTTTAGTTAACACTCTTTTCCAGAGTGACTAACAATTGAGCAGGTAAGTTCTTCTAGGTCTTGTTCAAGGACACCATGACAGGACAAAGTGCTGCAACATGAACTGAACCTGGGACACTAATCATCAGACCATGGTGTGCCTCTACCCACGAGGCACAACATGCCTGCCCTGTGCCAGTGACATGACATCATGGCACACCCTGAGGAAAATACAGGGAGTCAAACACAGCAGGGTCCATCGGTGAAAGATGAGAGCGAGTGAGAGACGTGGAGCAGAGTCTAACCACAATCACCGGTTGTGTGTGTGTGTGTGTGTGTGTGTGTGTGTGTGTGTGTGTGTGTGTGTGTATGTGTGCGCACGCACGCGCGCGCACGTTTGGATGTATGTGCAGTTGTGAAAGAAGTACTCTTATTTAAGTAAAAGTCCTGTATTCAAAATGTCACTAGTATTTGTAAAATTACAAAAGTATTTGCGTAAAAATATACTTAAAGTACGAAAGCAAAAGTACTCTGTATGAATGGCTCATTTGACAATTATTTTCAAAAATGTACATGCTTACAACGCATGGTGAGCTTGTAGATCGCCATTTTTGTAAGTAAGTAACTTGTAACTAAAGTTTTAAAATAATTGTAGTGGAGTAGAAGATTAGTACAGTACTTGAGTAGTTACTTTCCACCACTGTGTGTTTGTGTGTCTACATTATGACCTGATTTGGGCCTGAAGAACTATTACATATCCACATTGTTTATGTGGATATGGGCTTGTGTGGGTATATGTGTGTCTGTGTGTGTGCGTGTTTGTGCATGCATCATTCCACATGTTTGCGAGTGGGTATGTACTATTTAAATGGCTATGGGGAGGGTTATTTAAATGTGCGTGTGCGTGTGTGTGTGTGTGTGTGTGTGTGTGTGTGTGTGTGTGTGTGTGTGTGTGTGTGTGTGTGTGTGTGTGTGTGTGTGTGTGTGTGTGTGAGGTCTTCCAGTGCAGTGTGTGTGTCATCCATCTCTCCCTCCCAGCCTACCTAGCTCATTTCCTTCACAGCCTGCCTCCCTGCTACTTTATGACTGAGAGATTCTACGGGCGGCTCTCACCTCAGGACACACTTCAGTGTTTAAACGTTTCCATTCGCATCAGGGAAATGACACACACACACACACACACACACACACACACACACACACACACACACACACACACAGACAGACAGACAGACAGACAGACAGACAGACAGACAGACAGACAGACAGACAGACAGACACAGACAGACACAGACACACACCACATTGGCCAGGAGGTGCAAAACGCCATGACATTTTGCAAAGATAAACGATCAAACCAGAAAACAACATTCACAAAACAAAGCAACAAACATGAAAATTAACACAACGTTTCAGTCTTTGAGATGTTACTCTGGATCTACAAATGCCTTCTAAATCAGTAGTTATAACACTTTCAAGATTTTTCAAAAAATTAAAAAATTGCAGATGTACAAGCAAGCAGCATGGCATGAAGTGACGCGATGTGAGCTTGTATATCTGCTATTTTTGAATAGCCAACGCAAAAATCTAAAATGACACAGATGCTTTCCCGGTTTTAAAGGGTTAAAATAGAATCATTTGTGAGTATTTGTGTAGAACAGTTTATAGAACACAAACATGTTATCCAACTTCACAGGGTACCACTGGGATAAATATGGAGTGGTAAACTTCCATGAAAATTGTATTACTGTGTGTGTTCCTGATAAAACTGTCTAATGGAAGAGTACATTTTAAAATAATACCAAAATGAATTAACCAGCTGGAAAGCATGAGGAAATCATTATTAATAGATTAATTATGTTAATAAATTCATGTAAAATGTAAGAACACACTAGACATACAAAACACAAAACTGATACCAGACGTTGTTGGGAATGCAGGAAACACAGAGGCTGATGGACACAGTGGCTCAGCGTGTCACAGTACGCACCTACACTCAGTGGTGTAAAGTAACTAAGTACATTTACTTAAGTACAATGTTGAGGTATTTGTACTTTACTTGAGTATTTCCAATTTCCAATACTTTTACTTCTACTCCACTACATCTCAGAGGCAAATATTGTACTTTTACTCCACTACAATTATTTGAAAACTTACTTTGCAGATATAAATTATGCGACGCGTTGTGAGCTTGTAGATCTGCTATTTTCAAATATTTTAGTACTTTTACTTTTGGTACTTTAAGTACATTTTGATGGCAATACTGTTGTACTGTTACTCAAGTAGATTTTTAATTCTGGACTTTCACTTGTAACAGAGTAATTTGTAACGGAGTACATTGCAATATTGATACTTCTACTTAAGTAAAACATTTGCGTACTTTTTCCACCACTGCACTACAGTACAGTAAATGTTCAGCTTGTGTGTTAAAGGCAGTAATGTGTTGAGATCCAATTTCTAAAGGGAAAGTTTCATGGAGAATGAGAAAGGATTATAGAGGGCTCAGGGACTGGAGTTAAGAAAACAGATGTTGTTCAAAAGGTTACGCGTTCAAACCATGTGGTCAAATTACACCGCGTAGAATGGCATATTTTGCAGATATAAGATATATGGTGTATTCTGATTTTATTCTTTTATCATGTATATTTTAGTATGTAATAATAACGGATAAATCTATATATAAGGTGCATGGTTTAAAAGAAAATATAAATAACAGCAGTACTGTAAGCACAGTAAGGTGTATTTTTTGACAAAGGCACCTCATAGCTATCCTGTGACCATCATGTCCATAATCATGCTTAAGAATGACTTCTTGGATATTATTTCTATATCACAATACAGTATTACTGTATCTATACCCACCCCAATTAAATACTATATCACAGTATTATCTACACCCAGCCAGACTAAAAACGATATCACACCACAGTATCGCCTACAACTCTCACCCAAAACTGCAGAGCACTGAGTGACAGGTCACCGCAGAGGCTCCAGCAGATCAATACGATGGGATGCAGCCAGAAGAGCCACAAACAGACTTTGTCTCCCCTACATCAACACCTTTCCCTCTCCATCATTAATGTCGCTGACCTTGAAGTAAAATTCAATTTCCCGCTGTAACAAACAGCCGTGAAAGCTGCCACATGCAGCTCCGCCAAACCCCTTCGCGCACGCTACAACAGCCTCTGTATCTCGCAGCCATTTCCCTCCCCCTTCCCTTTCCGACACAAACGAGGCTGAGACAGGATATTATCACTTCTGAAAAAGGACGGGGAATGGAGTGAGGGACGGGATGACAGTTGAGGGAGGGAAGGTAGAAAGAAAGAAAGAAAGAAAGAAAGAAAGAAAGAAAAAAAAAGAAGAAGAAAAAAATTGAGCAAGAAGCCGGAGAGAGGAAGAGATTCTGTTTGAGGAGGTAATCATTACACAGTCTCCTTTGAAAAGTAGAAAGAAGTGTGCGCTGAGGTAAATAAAAATCCCCCCTGATATGTAACGGGCCCTGGCGAGGATCCCCGGCCTCAATTAGGGCTCGGCAGCTGACTGCGAGAGCCTCTCTCTGGGGAGAGGCGGCTAGGACTCACAGTAGGGATATGCGAGTGTGTGTGTGTGTGTGAGTGTGTGTGTGTGTGTGTGTGTGTGCGTGGGGGGGGGGGGGGGGGGGGGTATTCCCATTGGGCCTCCCACAAAAGAGAAGAAGAGAAAGGCAAATGTCGTAGCAACAGAAAACCAGGGACCCCATTACCAGGGATGAGTGCATATCACATAAGAGAGCATGTGCGCGTGTGTGTATGTGTGGGGTGAGGGGGGGTCAGAGGGAGAGTGATGGGACAGAAGAAAGAGAGCGAGAGGCAAGAGAGAGAGGAAGCCACCCCATTAATACAGGCAGAATATTCCTTTTCATTGTAATGATGACATGCTTATGGAAGTTTGGGAGAGAGAGAGAGAGAGAGACAGAGAGAGAGAGAGGAGTGCAAGAGAAGAGAGGAAAAGGAAGGAGAGAGCAGACGAGAGAAGTCTTAGTCCCCCCACCCCGTGATATTACTCTGATATGGATTGAGGGGTAGGAAGAGGATGCAGTGGCCAAGGAAGAATAGGAGAGAGGGATGGGGGGGGGCATGGGAAGAAGGAGGTGACGGACGGAGCCAGCGAATCAAACCAGTATCTGTGATAAAGCTGTAGGATTGCCTGCTAGTGCTTTGAAGTGAGCGTTATGGTGGGAGATTTGAGGTTGGGGGAAGCATGGCGTAAGGTGGGGGGGGGGGTCTTTATGTGTGTGTGTGTGTGTGTGTGTGTGTGTGTGTGTGTGTGTGTGTGTGTGTGTGTGTGTGTGTGTGTGTGTGTGTGCACGCAAAATATGCCGTTCTCCCCCGGCTCCCAGGGGAACCCCCCTGGTCATAACCATGTATGTTAAACATATCACTCTCACTTTCTGAAGCCGTGAATTAAACCTTTATTTGATGCTCAACCACCGCCCCGCCCTCCAATCCCCCTCACACCATCCCCAATCCTCCGCTCAACCGACCCATGTGTTTTTGTCCAGGGAATATTCATCGACTTTAAATTGCACCGTATATACTGGGTCAAACCCTGTTCCTTGTTTAAATTGACTTAAGGTGTTGAAATATACATGTGACCACCATGCATGTAATAAATGCAGAGGAAGTATTTTTTTAATATTATCATTACAGCAGAATGTCTAGGGGAGACATTGGAAGTGTATACTGGCTCTGTAACTGTGTAACTGTGGGTGAATGTTTGTCCATAATCCTTCTTAGCCCGACGTTCAGATTATATCAACAGTAATACTAATAGAACATGAAGTGCTGTGATACATACGCTCAGACATGTGTGACGACTAGGAATAATTCAAACTAAAGATACAGTATTAGTATTAGTTTATTAGGTTGACTTGTATAGTTATCTGTCATTGCATTGAGTGAGTGACTGAGTGAGTGTGTGCACGTTTGTGTGCATGCATCATGCATGTGTGTGCGTGAGCAGAGCATTCTGGTGTTGGTCCAAAAGCCGGCTGAACTTAGAACAACATGTTAAATTTAAATAACACAACACCACACTACAGCTCATAACACATAAAGCCTGAATACACACACAGAAAAAACATCTCTCTTCGGGAGAGATGTTTGTGTGTGTGTGTGTGTGTGTGTGTGTGTGTGTGTGTGTGTGTGTGTGTGTGTGTGTGTGTGTGTGTGTGTGTGTGTGTGTGTGTGTGTGTGTGTGTGTGTGACATTGCAATCTGCTGGCTCAAAGCCATAGTAGGGCTGTGAACTGGCCATGCTGAAAGCCTCTCTGATCAACTAGATCAATGATAGGCCACGAACGACACTCGCTGCAGGGCCCTACACACACATGTGCGCACGCCGAACACACACACACACACACACACACACACACACACACACACACACACACACACACACACACACACACACACACACACACACACACACACACACACACACAGCAATAACAATAATATCTTCCAAACCTTGGAGAATTTGAGCTTTGAGCAGATCACCCAAGACCACCACTCATAACATGCATCACTCCGCGACAGACCTCAGTCTTCTACCTTCTTCAGAAAGGTGTTTTTCTTCTCAGCCGTTACCTGATAACATGAGCACTTAAGGTGTTACAAGAAAATGTAACACCAAACTGCTTTCACTTCATAATTTATCACTCTCGATTTATTAATTCTTCCTCAATGTTTCAAATCGTAGCACTATTCGTTCGCTTATTCGTTCCGAGAGCCGCGGCGTTGGGAGTCGAGCGCGCCGTCCAAATCCAATATAAGGGGAATTACTTCCCAAATTCCTGCATACGATGTAACCCGCTCGTAACCTCTCCTCTCCAGCTTGAATCCATTTGAGGCTTGGGTTGAGGACTGAGCGCGAGAGGGACGGAGGATTTGGCATGGCTTGGGGGGACTTGTGTAACGATCCGGGCCCGCAAGCTTTGGCGAGAGCTGGGAAAAAAACGACGACGAAACACCCTCACACGTTCCGAGCACCCTTCACACTTTCACAACTTCATAAACCCAAATTTGCTTTTTATGCTTTTTGTAAGCCCCGTTTTAAGATGGTGGTTTGTGTGGGAAAGGAGTTTTTTTCTATTTTTTTACCTTGTGTGAGCCGTCGCATCATAGTGCCGTTTTAAGACTTGCTGTTTGCACCTTGCATCCACCGACTCTAACCTGAAAATATCCTCGTTTTTATTTATTTATTTTGTTATCTCTGGCTGACTTAGAAGTGAGTGATAGAGAGAATGAAGAGTAACACACTGATAAGGCTGCTAGGGAGGACAAGTGCGTGTGTGTGTGTGTGTGTGTGTGTGTGTGTGTGTGTGTGTGTGTGTGTGTGCGCGCGCACGCACGCACGCACACGCGGCGCATGAAGTTGCCTCTGTGTGTGCGTAGGGTTGGGGGGGAACTGGGATCACCTTGATTCAGTACACCGGCCCTCTTTGAAGTGCTTGGAGCCCAGCACGGCGAGCGCAGAGCCAACACTAAGCCTCGCAGCAAAAGAAGGGAGAGAAAAAAAAACACCCTGACGTCCCCGCAAAATCATAACCATATGAACCCAAGAATTTCCACCTTAAGAGAACGTGCCCCCTCCCTTTGCTGTCTCCTTCCCTCCCTCCCTCCCTCCCTCCATCCCTCTCTCCCCTACCTTCATCCACCCCTCTCTCCTTCACTCGTCCATCTCCCAGGATGAGGCAGTAAGCAGTGATAACACAAAACAGGTTCTGAGGGGAGGCGGGGTGGGGAGGGGGGGGGGGGGGGAGCGGGGTTTTGCAAGCGCACAAGCGTACGGAGGAGATTGGAGAACAGGGGGGATTGCGTCCAAAAAAACAGTGTTGCACGTTGCACGGAGCATGGGGCAGGACTGCCTAAAATGGAAGTTTCTCAGGCAAGGATCAAGAGATACGATGACCTTCACAGTTGACAGAGACTGAGAGACAGAGAAACAGAGAGGGGGAGAGGGGGGGGTTGGAGAGAGAGAGAGAGAGACAGAAGGAGAGACAGAGAGAGAGAGAGACAGAAGGAGAGAGAGAGAGAGAGAGAGAGAGAGAGAGAGAGAGAGAGAGAGAGAGAGAGAGAGAGAGAGAGAGAGAGAGAGAAGGGTGAAAAAGAGAGAAAGAGAAATTCTGAATTCGGATTGAATTTCGCTAAATTCCTGTAGCACTGCCACTAAAAGGAAGGCTGAGTGGTGCCTTTTGTTTTGTTTTTTTCTCTCTAAGGCCCCAGGAACCACCTGCAACTGGAAATGGTTTCCTGTCTTACACGAAATGCTGTTACACCCTAATCCACGTAATTACGCCTTGTATCGCACATGTGCAAGTGCACATGTACAGTACAACATTACAATGACGGCTTCTTTGCTAAAGTGAGGATATGAATACCCCCCCCCCCCCCCACACACACACACACACACACACACACACACACACACACACACACACACACACACACACACACACACACACACACACACACACACACACACAATGATGCCATGCTGATGTAGTTACTGAATCACTTATTAACTCAAATCAACTTAACTAAAATGTGTTTGTCATTTACTTCATCTAAATAAATGAAGAACAATACATACGTATGCTGGTAACTATAGGCTACATTAAACACACAGATAAGCTCAATCCATATCCACATATTAGATGCCTCAGGTACAGTATAGGGGCTAAATGTACATGAATGGTAAGTCTGGCACAGAAATCCACAACCACACACATGCAAATGAAGCCGTGCACTCTCTGTCTGTCTGTCTGTCTGTCTGTCTGTCTGTCTGTCTGTCTGTCTGTCTGTCTGTCTGTCTGTCTCTCTCTCTCTCTCTCTCTCTCTCTCTCTCTCTCTCTCTCTCTCTCTCTCTCTCTCCCTCTCCCTCTCCCTCTCTCTCTCTCTCTCTCTCTCTCTCTCTCTCTCTTGCCCGGGCATGCGCCGCCGCAACAAATTCCTGAATGCAACCCAAGATGAAGCCGGGACCACACTGTGCCCAGATGTCTGCTTATTTGAATAAAATGGCCCCATTGTGCCCCCACCCCCATCCCCATCTCACTTTCTCCTTCACTTTCTCCTCTCTCTCTCTCTCTCTTCTCTCTCTCTCCCCGGAGGAGAGACAGAAAGTAGAAGAAGAGGGGAAAAGGTTGGTGGTGTTGGAAGTGTTCTGTAGGGCAGGCGTGTGTGTGTGTGTGCGTGTGTGCGTGTGCTCACGCGTGCGTACGTGCGTACAGTATGTGCGTGCGTGAGCGTTTGTGTGTTTACCTGATCGTTTGCATATGCATGCATGCGTGTGCGTGTGCGTGTGCGTGTGCGTGTGTGTGTGTGTGTGTGTGTGTGTGTGTGTGTGTGTGTGTGTGTGTGTGTGTGTGTGTGTGTGTGTGTGTGTGAGTGTGTGTGAGTGTGTGTGAGCGCGTGCATGTGGGTGTGCGGCTGTGCGCGTGCATGTGTGTGTGTAATTAGGCGAATACTGTGTGTGTGTGTGTGTGTGTGTGTGTGTGTGTGTGTGTGTGTGTGTGTGTGTGTGTGTGTGTGTGTGTGTGTGTGTGTGTGTGTGTGTGTGTGTGTGTGTGTGTGTGTGTGTGTGTGTGTGTGTGTGGTTTGCAGTGTTAGCGGTTCCATCTGTGTGTGCTGGAAGCAGTGTGCAGTCAGGAAAACCACAGCTCATAAAAGGGGAGGCGGTTCAGTGTTGTACAAGGACAGAACATTACTGGGAATGTCGCTCAGGAAAACCCTGAGCCTGGACCCAAATGTGGGCTTATCTCTCTCTCTCTCTATCCCGCTCTCTCCATCTCTCCCAGTCTGGACCCACATTTGGGCTTATAGCCTGAGTTGTACTTGTAGAGCAGGTATTTTGGATGTGCGACACCAGCACACAACTAAATATAACTCAGGCTTATCTCTCTCTCTATCCCACTCTCTGTTTTCACTCCGCCTATGTCCCTCTCTGTTCTCTGCTCTCTGTTTATCTCTCTCTGTCTGTCTCTCTCTTTGTCTTCTCTGTTCCCTTCTTCCTCTATCCCTCTATTTGATTTTGACTTAGTAAGTGGAACGGGAGGTGGAGAAGGAAGACAAGAGATAGACAATGTGGAAGAGAGAGAGAGTGTGTGTGTGTGTGTGTGTGTGTGTGAGAGAGAGAGAGAGAGAGAGAGGGAGAGAGAGAGAGAGAGGCACTGATGGCAATCCCATCTGTGGATGGAACAAGGGATGAGCGGTTGACAGGCAGAGAGAGACATGTGTACGTGCGTGTGTGTGTGTGTGTGTGTGTGTGTGTGTGTGTGTGTGTGTGTGTGTGTGTGTGTGTGTGTGTGTGTGTGTGTGTGTGTGTGTGTGTGTGTGTCGGGCGGGCGGGTGGGGGGCATCTGGTCTGCATTGGCCGTGGGTCTGTCTGGAAACAGCCATGGGAGTGATAGAGAGAGAGAGAGAGAGAGAGAAGAGAGAGGGATGAGAAGATGCAGAGAGAAAGGGGAGGACCAAGGACAGCTGAAGAGTGGAGGTGAAGTCCTGCCAAGGAGAGGAGCGACGAGGAGGGAGGGAGGGAGGGAGGGAGGGAGGGAGGGAGGGAGGAGAGAGGAGACTCTGGCATGTGGTACTACACATGTGAATATGATTCACTTTTTCACACGTTGTTTTGGGTTGGTTATGGTTGGGGTGGGTGGGGCATGGTATGCACGCACGCACACACACGCACGCACACACACACACACACACACACACACACACACACACACACACACGCAAGCACACACACGCACATATAAGCACTTCACATCCTGTACATGTACAGTATGTACAGTAGATGTTTTGGTTGTTGTGTTTGCAGTATTGCTTCATGTACACGCTGTACCCAATGGATACTGTATGTATGCATTCATGTATTGTGCAGAAGACAATTTCTAACACAGTACACAAACCGCTGAAAGATTAAAAAAAACTTTACTTTTTGTCATTTCAGCTATATTTAATACAGCTTGGAATATAAGGTGAAATTATTTGTTTAAAACTTTCTAATGAATGGCCAATAACCATGCAATTTACTTTTATCGGCCAAACCGTGCTTGATAAAGCGAAACACAGCATCGAAGAGTGAGAAGTATTTCTCTTTAAAGTATAAGAAAGTAGAATTTGGCTGAAAATTACCATCTTGGTTTCTCAGGACAATCTCCTAATGGACTGTTTTACAGCGCCCCGATGTCAGTCCGTGGCGAGGACCATTGCGAAAAGGTCATTAAAGCACTTTTTTCAAATTAAAACGGCAGAATATGTGATGACAGGGAGCCATTCCAGTCTCCCTGGTGTGGCGCTCAGAATGGCTTTGCTGAGTACCTCCAAATACCTGTGGACTCATTAGGTTATTGCATGGATGCGTGGTTGATTGCAGTTGATTGTTTACAATGCATATATATGTGTGTGCCAGTCCTGTGTGTGTGTGTGTGTGTGTGTGTGTGTGTGTGTGTGTGTGTGTGTGTGTGTGTGTGTGTGTGTGTGTGTGCGCGCGCGTGCACTCGCCCAGGCGTGAGAGGTGTGCGTGTTTGTGCTCGTGCAGAAATACATTTTATACGGCAATAGTAATTGACTGCACAAGTGCACTTGTAAGCAGTGAACATGTGGGAGGTGGGGGTCGGGGTGGGGTTGTGCATGTCTGTGTGTCTGTTGTAGAGGTATACGTTTCTGTGAGAGCAATCCATGTGAAGGTCGGGCCTCAAAGGGTCCATAGAAGAATGAGAGGGAGCAGAGAGAAGGAGAGACACAGAGAGAGAGAGAGAGAGAGAGCGAAAGAACAACAATCATTTATTTTAATGGCTATTGATGTTATGTATAATTCCTCCCCTTCACAAATCAAAATTCCAACCACTTGACGAGTCATTGAGTCTTTTATGCTATCGATTCATTTCCTCTGCTTAAACAGCCTATTACAATGGTAAATTGCAAAATGTACGCATATTTAGTCACGCCTGAGTGATATATTTACCCTTGTCATGTGGCGCGTGGTGAAGCATGCATAGTCCGGGATCAAGTTAGTCTTTGGTGCTTGCATTAATTAATTCAACTTGAGTAAAAAGGAGCTAAATGAAAGCGCATGGTGACAAATGTAGAGGAATTAGCGGAATGTAATTGATATTGGTTTGATTCTAAATACGGTAGGGTGAGAGTGGCTGTTCTGCCCCCAGGGCAGATTTATTATTTAAACTTTGTGGTATCAGGCACCCTAACTGGACAGAACAGTGGCAGAATAGGACAATAGCAGTAATGACATCAATGAGGACGGGAATGATGATTATCATGATGATGATGATGATGACGATGATAGTGAAGCTTTGGCACTGTGACTCAAGACAAAAGGTCCACTGACCATAGAATGAAAATATATAAGGGTCTGAACCCAACTCAAGACCTAGTCTCACCACTGCACTCACTGTCCAACCAAGCAGTAATATCATTTTTTTTAAGACGACGATGATGAGTTACTTTAACTCATCATCGTCGTCTTTAAAAAAATGATATATAGGAACCCCAGCATCGATATTCTGGGGTGACATTAGCCAGACATTAGCCAGAGGGGTGACATTAGCCAGAAATAGCAGATCTACAAGCTCTTTGTGGGCATGTAGATCGGCTACTTTTGGCAAAGAGATTTGGTATAGACGGAAAAAACGGTCGAAGTACAGCTGCAACTCAGCTCCGTTTTACTAACAATAGATTCTCAAAATATTTTTGAGGAATCGTGAAAATGAGTGCA
>NC_139939.1:37919282-37930938 GCF_963454915.1 Gymnoscopelus microlampas
GGGGTACAGAGAGAAAGAGAGGAAGACAGGTGGAGAGAGAGAGAGAGAGAGAGAGAGAGAGAGAGAGAGTCCGTCAATCAACCACTCATGGAGGCGAGAGAGAGAGCGCGATAAAGAGCAAGAATAAATACGGTATGAGGAGGGAGTGAGAGACAGAGGGCAGTCATCAATCAAACGTCACACAAATAACACAGAGCAGAATAATACTGAAGTCACAAAAGAAGCATCAACTGTGCACAATACTGGAATCCTGATTATTCCTCACACACCATAAAGGACCATTAGATAAATATCTTAAAAGTGTAACAATATTGATTTGCTTAACCGATGATATTATATAACAACGACAACCATAAACTACAAACAAGCAATTATAATATTTTCACAGCGCTACGGCTATTGACAGAAATCTCATTAAAGAAAGTTAATGAAAGCATAATGAAATGTAATCAGCCACTGGATTTCGTTGCTTCAGAAACTCATTGTCAACAAGTGGGCCAGACCTCTTCTTTCCAACTCAACTTCCCAGAATTCATGTGAGCAGACAGACGTGCCACTGCTTCCTGAAGACAGAGGGAATGTGACTTGTTTTGACTGGGGCCTCCATTACTCAATAGTAGTGCTGCACTCAGCCTGACCCCGAAAAGCTTTTAGCGGTGAGAGGTTAAGTGTCCAGACTTGATGGGGGTGTGTCTGGTGTGTGTGTGTGTGTGTGTGTGTGTGTGTGTGTGTGTGTGTGTGTGTGTGTGTGTGTGTGTGTGTGTGTGTGTGTGTGTGTGTGTGTGTGTGTGTGTGTGTGTGTGTGTGTGTCTGTGTGTGTGTGTGTCTGTGTGTGTGTGTGTGTGTGTGTGTGTGTGTGTGTGTGTGTGTGTGTGTGTGTGTGTGTGTCCTATAGGGTTAGTCTGCATGGCCTGATAAGACCAAACATTCGTCAGCCACTTTTAAAAACAAACAGAAAGAGAAAAATCTTTAGAAAGTCGGGTACATTCTACGGGAAGTACTTTTGATACGACTCGCCTAACAACATGTTTCCCATTCTCCCGCTCCTTCGAGTAAAAGGCGTTCGAATTAAACGTGCGGCTTCACATTTTCAGGCATTGGCCTGTGTTCTACGCTCAAGCGACTTCTAGGAATGCATTTAACCGGATTCACACTGGACGACACCGCTCCAAGACAAATACACCTTCCCATGAACACAGACCCGCCTTCCAAACCAATGCATGCTCCAAGCCACAAGATTTCACGTTGACATGGGTAGAGGACAGAGGGAAAAAGAATAAGAAAAGAAAAGAACGAGAAGGCAGAAAGGGGAAGGAGGAGTGACATTTCACATGAGTATTAATCATATTTGGCAGTCATCTCCGTATTGGCCCATTGTTATGCTTAGGACAAGAGAGTGATAAATCAAAATATTTACACAGAAAATCTCACAGTCCTTTTTGAGTCAAATCTGCTTTAAGTGGGGAAAACATTTGCAGTGTTCGAGAAATGGTCTAGCGAGTCGCGCTATGGAAATAACACATTTTCCACTTATCGCGCCGCCCCTGTGATACTTCATCCAAATACATCACAATGTAATCTATCTTAGGATATTTAAAGCAGAAAAACAACAACTCTGTAATCACTGAAATTACCAAATGAAAACATCAAAGTATAAAATTACCAAAAGTTAACCAGGTCATTGATGTGAATCACCATTCATTTATTTTGACAGCAAATTCATATTCATATTAGCGCTGCTCTGTGCGTACAATTGTGCGTCTGGCTGCAAAAGATATGGTAAGACAAACAGAGAGACACCATCTGTCTTCAAGCCAAACGCCAATGAATTCATAGTCTGCACTAAATATGTCATCTCATAAGGTCTTAACAGTACTTTTGCAAGCCAGTGGTGAGACAATAACACCACACCACACAGACACGCACGCATATACGCACACACGCATGACAAGCACGCACAGGGGTTGGAGTCGGTTGGAGTCCATATCATGATGCAGGTGACCCATATTTCACCATGACAGAAACAGCACTGAACTTCCAGGCGAGAGAGAAAGTCGGCAGTTCAGAGCCGTTCTCTTCCTCACAGAACAAACGGACACACGACATCCACAGAATATTTCCACCCGATTACATATTACAGACACACGGCAACCACTGCACTTTGGATCTGTGGTAGTAAATCAAGGTGAAGTGAGCCAAAAAACACCCGCACATCTGCAATGTACACATGTTCCACAGCAGCACATGTTCCAGTACAAACTGCACTCTACCTACAAACTAGAAGACACATTTCCAAAATGTGTACCCTATTCCAGTGATCCTCAAACAGTTTCATGCCAGGGACCGACCGTCAAATTGGGACCCCTATCTGAAAAATATTTTATGCCGGGGACAGATAGGATTTGTCAATATTTGTCAGTATTTTTCAAAAATAGCCAAAAAATTAAACAAGGCTTAAGTGATAAAGCTGTTGGTAATTTTCTGGGGACCCCCTGGAACCCCGTCAAGGACACCTGGTCCTTTTCGAGAACGAGTGCCCTATTCTATTCAATTCTATACTGTATCTGCCTGCAATGCACAAAATACACATAAATAAAACAAACCGAATTGCATGTACTCTGCATGTGTAGCACCCGTGGATTAAGCCACTTTCCCATGCGTCAGGATTTCAACTGCTCATCTCCTAATATACTGGTTATGACCACTACAAAATTCAAACTCAACTTCTTCCACCCAGGTGTTGTAAACCAGATTAGCGACTGGAGGTGTCAAAATGAACATGGGCTAATCTGAGATTAAACAGAACATTACACCAGCTCTTAACACGTCGCCCCACTGTTTGACACTGAAGGAGACAGGAGACAGAGATTATTTGACTTAATGCCATTTTTTAAGCTCTCCAGGTGCCAGCGCGGCAAACCACCCCCCACCCCCCCCACCCCATCCTCCGTACAGGAGGATTATACTTTATGTGTGTCATGAGTGCAGGTGCATTTCGCATGAAATGTCAGTGAATGGCAGTATATAGCATGGACTTTTTAAAACCTTCAGGAATTTTGGCGTGCTTGTGATGTAATACACGTAGAGGAAAAAAACTCAGTGAATAGGCTATATAAAAGTGGAGGCAATTTGAACATATTTATTTACCAGTTGTTAATGAAGGCTGAATTACACTCTTTGTCTGTCATTCTTCAAATTTTGAACCCCAGTACTCAGGAAAATAATAGTAGCAGTCACCCTAAATTTAACAGACCATCACACGACAAAGCTCTTTTCAACGGAACACGTTAGAATCGAATAGAACTTAATGGAACAGAACACAACACCACTGAACAGAAACTTGACTGTTCGCTTTTTGGTAATTAACCGCACAGCCCAGCGGTGCTAACGACAGCAGATGTGTATTAAAGGAACACAAATAGAAATATCAAACGCACTCCACTAAAGCCCCCCCCACCCCCTCCTTCCCATTTACGAGCTTGGGGTCTGCTGACAGCTGATGAGATAGTTAAGAGGCATCTAATGCAGCAATTAGAGCGTGCCACTGTCTGTCTATCTGTCTGGAGGGCTGCTACTGCTACTGCTGTTGTGACAAGGCTGCAGCTCCCTCTAATCACTGACTTATTACACGCTGGCTCCGCTAGCAGCACCTCTCATATCTGGCTGGGCCCATTAGGCCAGACAGCGGCATTAAGAAACATTATAAAGGACAGCACAACACTGCTATCACCCCTCCCTCCCTCCCTCACCCCCCTGCTGAAGAAGCAAGGATCAGTGAGTAAGTGTATGTGTGTACGCATTTCTGCATACCGTGTAAATGTTAAAGAGAAGGAATTATTTTAATATATATGGGGAGAGCGTTGAGGTGCACACACAGCACTCTCTACCACTTTGCACGTCCCACATTCAGAGTGGATAATAAACAAGCGTACTTACAGTACAGTATGTACAGTCAAGTGCACACTGTACTGCGTGCTGTTCTTTAGTGCTTTGTGAATTACCGCCAAATGCATGGAATGATCCTAATTTAAGCGATTGTACAATAATTGATAAGGAGGTATAGAAAATACAAATGAAATGAAAAGAGAAGAAGGATACAGGAAATTCTCACGATTCCTGTAGAGTTAAAACTCTTTAATTCTCCCTCCTCTCTCTCTCTCTCTCTCTCTCTCTCTCTCTCTCTCTCTCTCTCTCTCTCTCTTTGTCTGTCTCTCTCTCTTTCCTTGAGCCTGTGGGATGTTTGTCTGGGTTTTTTCGGGGGTTTTAACCCGTGACTGGCCTGGGCTGGGCCAGGGACAAGCGTGGGCTTGGATACCCAATGCTACATGTGCACATGTCTTTGTCACAGCAGGCCGAGGAGAGAAGGACAAGGAGGAGGAGAGTGAGGGGGGGGGGGGGGGCAGGCTGTGTGTTATCTGAGCACTGGCCAGATACACAGCATTAGTCACTATGTTAGAGTCTCGCCAGGGTTTCCTCTTTGGCCCAAATACTAAAGGGGATGAAAAGGACAGAGAGAGAGGAAGGGTGTGTGCGTGTGCGTGTGCGTGTGCGTGTGCGTGTGCGTGTGCGTGTGTGTGTGCGTGTGCGTGTGTGCGTGTGCGTGTGCGTGTGTGCGTGTGTGTGTGTGTGTGCATGCGTGCGTGCGTGAGTTAGTGCGTGCGTGTGTGAGTTAGTGCGTGCGTGTGTGCGGGACTGTGCGCGCGTGCATGAGTGAATGAGTGCATACATGCATGCGATAAGTTCCTGAAAATCATTAGAAACCCAATCATTCAGAGAAAAACAAAACAACAACAGGACTTGTCTGTAAGTACAAAAAAGACAGTTGTATTAATCTGAGCAAAACTATTACACACACACACACACACACAGGGTAATATAATCAGCATTTCAAATGACACATACTCAGCCACTCCTTATCTGTTCCAAGTGTTTGTGTGTGTGTGTGTGTGTGTGTGTGTGTGTGTGTGTGTGTGTGTGTGTGTGTGTGTGTGTGTGTGTGTGTGTGTGTGTGTGTGTGTGTGTGTGTGTGTGTGTGTGTGTGCGTGCGTGCGCGTGTGCACGTGTACTTGCGCGTGTGTGTGTGTGTGTGCGTGTCTCACTGTTAGCCTTTTGTTTAGCTGGAGTCTTGATGTTTAATGGATGTTTGTTTTGGCCCGTGAAACGCTGTCCCAGCCCCTTTATATAAACAGTGACAGGCAGCGGTGGCCAACACCAGAGCAGACTCTCAATTAAAACACTGTAACTGGGACAGATAGACTGAGGAACTGCAGGATATGAGCTACAGCACAGCACACTACAGCGGGGACCAGACATTACAATGTTCTGTGCGTTGTGAAAGTTCCTGGCTGTGGCTGTAGGGTTGTTATCAAATGAAATACTGCGCTACTCCACACAGTAAAACCACAGTGTTACATTTAAATGAACACAATGGATTTTACTGTACTCTTATTATATAACCTTTTATTCAAACTACTCATTATTTTGTCATCATCATAGGCACACACAAAAAAGTTTCAATTATTTAAAAACAAAAGTTTACAAAGAGTGAAATTAGGAGATCTACAAGCTCACAATATCACCGAAGATATTTGGTGTAGAGGGAAAAAAGGAGGGTCAACTAAGTAGAGGGCTTAAGTGGTTAAAGATCACAGACTTGGGTTTTACAAATTCATATTTACAAAAGCTGTACCATGATATGATACGAAACTCAATACTGTCCACCTTGTGCTTTCTTTGGCTTTAACGATCAGAACAGGTCCAGGTGGCAGTGTGGACTCTGTAGGTCCAGCTGCCATGTGGACAACGTGGTCTCTGTATGACTGAATCAATGCTCTTAGATAAAAGTACACTTAGTCCTGTCCCTTTGACCGAGCTTAGACTATTTACACCTCAGCCATGTTGTTTTGGCTGACAGGAATAGATTTTCAATAGCATGTCATTTGTTTTAGTAAATTGTAGTTTTATCCTTTTTTGTAATAAAAATGGTATAATTTAAATATATATATTTATGTAATAGGTACAGCTAAACCAAACCAAGCTAAATTAAATGAAAATGACCTAATATTAACTCTAGTCTAGACTACCACAATGTCATGAGTCAGGACACATAATGGTCATTTTTTACACCGGATTTTTGCAGTGTGTGAGGTTGGTATCGTTGATCATCCACTGCATGCAGGAGCTTACAAAAGCAGCCTCCTGCCTGGTCCCCTCCAGTAATTGTACTGTACTGTACTGTAGCACACGGAGCCCAGCAGAACGCCAGCAAGGCCAGCTGTTGAAGGCTGGCTGAGTATTGTTCTTTCTGCTTTAATTGAAACCTTTAGCATGTTCAACACGGAGCCACAGACCACAGCTCTTGTTTGGTGAGTTAAGCAAAGCCGAGGTCTAAATGAAAACCCTGTGTGTACAGGGTGTGTGTGCGTGCGTGTGTGGGCGCTTGCATGTGAGCATGAGCGTGTGAGTATGAGTGTGAGTGTGTGTGAGTGTGTGCGCACGCATGCATGTGTGCGTGCATGTGTGTGTGCCTGCAGCAGCCTCAGATCTGAATTTGTCTCTGCTTAGGGTCAGTGTAAAACACTGGGAGCATCTTGTCCTCTCTTCCACCCACAAGATATTATCTCATCCATGAGTTAGCTGCTGAAACGCTGTCAATTTCCTGCCAGAAAATGTGCGGACAACGTGTGCAAGGCAAAAAAAGAAAAAAGAAAGAAAGCTAAGAAATGGAGGCGCAGCAGCATCGCGTGTCATAAACTGGGGCCCTGGCTCCGACAGATAGCTCAGGACTTCACAGTGTCCATATTGAAACCAGGTGACAAATAAAACGTCTGCTGGATAAAGAAAGTCTTTGTAGTCAGGACGCAGCACGCCACAAAAATTCTGAGGGGAGTAAACCGCTTTACGCCAAGGCTAATTTTTGCTTGTTTTGACTTTATGCGTCGGGTTTCGACTTGAAAAACGGTCCCTCTGCATGCCTGCCTCACAAAGTACTGCAAAATAAACAATGATTAATCATTTGTGCACTGACTTCAGTGGCATGTAAAAAGACCTGCGTTGTAAAAGGGGGAGCGGGGGGGGGGGCTGAAAGAAGAGAAGAGAAGAGAAGAGAAGAGAAGAGAAGAGAAGAGAAGAGAAGAGAAGAGAAGAGAAGAGAAGAGAAAAAGAAAAGAAGAGAAAAGTCTCTGAAATCCCCCGTAGAGCGAGGCCCCCAGTTCTCTGTCATGTCAGCTCTGGTCTTTGAGCCGTGCTGCTGGCAGTCGTAGAGCCAGAGGTCCCTGTCCTGTGTGCAGCTGTGCGTCTGGGCTCTGACACGGGGCAGAGGGACCAGAGCTATGCTAATGGGAACCAAATGGGGCGTGAGTCCCCAGTGGATTCACAGAGGACGAACGAGACGCAGGAGGAGAGGGAGGAGAAGAAGAGAGGCATGTGTTTTCATGTATTCATGACGGAGACATGGGAACCCCCCCCTCTCTCTCTCTCTCTCTCTCTCTCTTTCTCTCTCTCTGAAAGTTTCTTTCTTTCTTTCTTTCTTTCTTTCTTTCTTTCTTTCTTTCTTTCTTTCTTTCTTTCTTTCTTTCTGTCTCTCTCAAGCTTTCTATAATAGTTTTTATGCATGCTGTTTTTTTCTTATTCTTGATCTGATCTGAGAGCCATTCTCTCTGCACGGGACTCCAAAGCTGCTTTCCATTGGACAGGTTCTGAGACATTCTGTATTATCAATGAGCGAAATGGGTCTCAGAGATCAAGATAAAGAGAAAAACAGCACACATAATAAAATAAAACTATTACAGAAGTTTACTTAAAGCTCTCACTGAAGGAAACGTAAATAGATTACCATGCACTGCTTGCTTAGTCCAAGCAATGAGGGACCCAAACAAAAACCTTGAATTAAAGCAGCCATGTGAAAAGGGAGAGGGCTAGCCGAACGACATGAAGTCAGATGAATTTCAGATGTTTGGCCACAGCCCTGGCAGTTCTTGTTGCACTTCGTACACTCTCTACACACCAGATCACATCACATCCTAGGGCCAGCTGTGACAGCACACAGTGCTGTCAAAAAAAAGAGAGAAAAAGGTTGGGGGGAGGGGGGGGGGGGGGGTGGTTGGACTCTAGTCTTCTCAGAATTCCCTTGGGGCCATTGTCTGCTCTGTTCCTGATGCCCGCACAGACAGGGGCAGACGACTTGGTGGTGGTCCTGGCTGCCGCCTGGGTCCTGGAGGTGGCAGTAAAGCTGTGACAGGGGACAGTGTTTAGTCTGTCTGGCTGGAAAGAATGTCATTACACACCAGGAGACCCAGCTGAGTCAGTGTGTCTCACTACGCCATTGCCAGTGGCACTGTGAGTCACCGTCATCATCATCATCAAAATCCAAATGCATTATGGGTCCAGGACTGAACTATCATCGCTGTCAGGCAGAAAATGATGTACAGTATGTCCAAAACTTTCAGGAAATGGAAAAAATAACCTGTGTTCCAAAGGATCCAATGTTATTAGTCATAAGCTCTAAGTAATACCTTTCAGTGGTTATAAAACCCATAGACAGGCATTGGTATTATATTATTATTATTATTATTATTTTTAAACGTATAAAGCTTTGCCACACGCTGTGACCTTGTAGTTATTTTGCAACTTTTTTTGTGATACTGTCATACAACGTCATACAAGTATTCCATTAATTTATGAAAAAACATAAAATATGGAGATACAAGGTTATATATATATACCCATGACAAAGGGTCCCTATCAATACTACAGTTCATAGCAGTGCCACTAGTGCAACTTAAAAAGCTGGACTTAAATACTGACATATCTGTCCTTCAGTGTCCGTCCTGCTGACACCTCACGACTCTCCAACTTCTCCCCACTGTGGCGAGACTGAGTCACCGAGAACAAACTCAAGCCCCATGACAACATCTCCCTCCCACTCCAAAAACATGCGAGCGAAATCTGATCGATGACGGCACCCCCCAACACCCCCCCCCCCCCCCCCCAGTCTGACTCAATGATAAGAGTGTCCGTGTGTGTGCTGCAGGACAGTCATGCTTGTTTATGGAGCGGGGGATACGGGCCCCAGCTGGACATGGTATTGTGAAACAACCGGGGGAGAGAGAGAGAGAGACAGACAGACAGACAGACAGACACACAGACAGAGAGAGACCAAGAGAAAGGGGAGCAGAGAGATCGGGGAGAGAGAAAAGGGGGACAGAACCTCATATCACGATCAAAACTAATCACACTATAGTAACACGATTCTATGATTGCTCTGCCTGTCTCTGGCTCATACAGATCTACAGAGATCTCTAGCGTATTATTGTGAAAACCAGACGACATGATGTCGCTTCAAATACATCACTGACCGTCCTCCAGCCCAGTCCAGCGTTCTCCGTACATTCTGGCTGCAGTGTTACTGCATAAGCTCCACATCTACGATGTTCCCAGGCATGCAGGAAAGAATCAGCAATCTGAAGCTCTGACCCTAACCCAGGGTGGGTGTGCTTTACAGTAACAACATGATGTGTGCACCGAGTATCAAGAACAGAGAGAGAGAGCGGCGCTAACAAATAGCTGACCCTTAACCGCTCACTTCCACGTGTATATGGCCGCTACGGCGTGGAAATCATTGTTATTATTACTGTATACTGTATGTATACTGTACGTACTGTACTTCAGGATTGAATGGAGCAATGGTCTCCTCTACAGCATCCTTTATAAGAGACGGCGAGGCCCAAGAAGAGGGGCCAGTACCCACGACACAACCTCTCACCCCCCCCCCACCTGTCTCTCCTCCACCTGTCTCTCCTCTCACAGCACAGCTTTCCTCAAAGCAAAGGCTCCACCGGCCAGAGATCAAACTGCCTGGCCAACGACACACCTCTGGGTCCATGAGACACGAGACACAAGAGCAGCTTCAAAGACAGGGTGCTGGGGGAGCACAGGAAGGCATGAAGAGAGAGCAAGACAGAGAGATAGAGAGAGAGAGAGTAAAAGATAGACGAGGTGGAAGGGATGGAGGGGACGCCAGGGAGGGATGGATGTATGAGGTCTGCAGGACGTGGACGGGAAGGATGTCGGGCAGGTTGTGGACTGGTTGTAAAGAGGACAGAACAAAGCAGAGTCTTAGGGTGACTGGGGGAGCATGAGGGGGAATATATGAGAGAGAGAGAGAGAGAGAGAGAGAGAGAGAGAGAGAGAGAGAGAGAGAGCGAGAGAGAGAGAGAGCGAGAGAGAGAGAGAGAGAGAGAGAGAGAGAGAGAGACTTTGTGTACAGAGAGAGACCTGGTACATTTCTGCCCCTCAGAAAGGTCAACTCAACTCTCAGACAGGCTGTGCTTTATCCCTTAAAGTGGAAACCAGAACTCTAGTTCAATGGTTCTCAAACTTTTAAAATTATACTGTATGTATTTGGCTGCGGACTTCCATCTCTAAAATATTTTGTGCCAGGGATTTTTCAAAAATAGCTACGAGCTCATAGCGTGGCACCCGGTGCCACGCTATGAGCTCGTATATCTATTTTTTAATAGCCAAAGTATAAAATATGGTTAAAGTGGTTCAAATGATTGTGACGCTATATTAACTAATTTTGCTGGGGACCCCCTGGTACCCCCCCAAGGACCCCAGGGAGTCCCCGGACCACACGTTGAGAACCAATGGTCGAGTTATCAGGCTATGTGTTGATGCCATATACCACCATATCGTTTTTCACAGGCCTGCACAATCACCAAGGCTGAAAAATCGTCTTTGGTCTCATGTTATGTAATTGATGAATTAGAAAAATAATTGTTCCAGTACATTTCATGTGGAGCAGCCAAGACATAGATATTACTATGAAATAATTATGTTAACAGCTATAATTTATCATTCTGATCGCATTCATCAGGGGAAATATATGTTTTTACCATAATGGTGCAGCCCTAGGAGAAGAGAAAAGGGTGAGAGGGAAGGAGAAAAAGGAGGAAAAGGGGGCACACACACATCTGCACTAGATCTGACCTCCTATCAGACCTAGAGCAAGCTATCAGAGCAGAAACTACAGATAAGGCCAGCTTCTATGTCACTGCATGTCACACACAGTGTGTATGTGTGTGTGTGTGTGTGTGTGTGTGTGTGTGTGTGTGTGTGTGTGTGTGTGTGTGTGTGTGTGTGTGTGTGTGTGTGTGTGTGTGTGTGTGTGTGTGTGTGTGTGTGTGTGTGTGTGTGTGTGTGTGTGTGTGTGTGTGCTGATTGATTGATTGATGTACTTTATTTAGTAAGACATGAGAACAGTACATGACAGTACATAACAGTACATGGAAGTACAAATTCGCAATACAAGGTCTACTAAACTGGATAGCTCAGTTAAGCACGTAGCTTGTTTAAGATGAGATCCCCATGCACACAAATCATGTTGACATATAAGAGACAGACAGATATACACACTACTATACAGAATGTCATACAATCAGTTTACAGGTTACTGGTATGAAGGGTGAAAAATATGTACAAAAAAGAAAGTGCGTGTGTGTGTGTGTGTGTGATCATGTGGGGAATCATGTAGGGAATCATGTAGGGAATCATGTAGGGACCCCCTTGGGGGTCCTGACCCACAGGTTGAGAACCACTGTTCTACGCAAAAGTGATATACTGTAGTGTAAATGAAAATAACAGAGGCAGCAGCAGC